>NC_042632.1:5578792-5890068 GCF_901001135.1 Rhinatrema bivittatum
GGGATTCATCCAAGGATACTGAGGGAGCTCAGAGATGTTCTGGCAGGTCCACTGTGTGACCTGTTCAATAGATCCCTAGAAACGGGAGTGGTACCGAGAGATTGGAGAAGAGCGGTGGTGGTCCCGCTTCACAAGAGTGGGAACAGAGAGGAGGCTGGTAACTACAGACCGGTTAGCCTCACTTCAGTGGTGGGAAAAGTAATGGAGTCACTGCTGAAAGAGAGAATAGTGAAATATCTACAGTCTGGAGAATTGATGGACCAGAGGCAACATGGATTCACCAGGGGAAGATCCTGTCAGACAAATCTGATTGACTTTTTTGACTGGGTAACCAAGGAATTGGATCAAGGAAGAGCGCTCGATGTCATCTACTTGGATTTCAGCAAAGCTTTTGATACGGTTCCACACAGGAGACTGGTGAATAAAACGAGAAGCTTAGGAATGAGTGCCGAGGTGGTGACCTGGATTGCAAATTGGTTGACGGACAGAAGACAATGTGTGATGGTAAATGGTACTTTCTCTGAAGAGAGAGCGGTTTTAAGTGGTGTACCACAAGGATTGGTGTTGGGACCGGTCCTGTTCAATATCTTTGTGAGCGACATTGCGGACGGGATAGAAGGTAAGGTTTGTCTTTTTGCGGATGACACTAAGATCTGCAACAGAGTGGACACGCCGGAAGGAGTGGAGAGAATGAGACAGGATTTAAGGAAACTGGAAGAGTGGTCAAAGATATGGCAGCTGAGATTCAATGCCAAGAAGTGCAAAGTCATGCATATGGGGAGTGGAAATCCGAATGAACTATATTTGATGGGGGGGAAAGGCTGATGTGCATGGAGCAGGAGAGGGACCTTGGGGTGATAGTGTCTAATGATATGAAGTCTGCGAAACATTGCAACAAGGCGATAGCAAAAGCCAGAAGAATGCTGGGCTGCATAGAGAGAGGAATATCAAATAAGAAAAGGGAAGTGATTATCCCCTTGTATAGGTCCTTGGTGAGGCCTCACCTGGAGTACTGTGTTCAGTTCTGGAGACTGTATCTACAAAGAGACAAAGACAAGATGGAAGCGATACAGAGAAGGGCGACCAGGAAGGTGGAGGATCTTCATCGGATGACGTACGAGGAGAGATTGAAGAATCTAAATATGTACACCCTGGAGGAAAGGAGGAGCAGGGGTGATATGATTCAGACTTTCAGATACTTGAAAAACTTTAATGATCCAAAGACAACGACAAACCTTTTCCGTAGGAAAAAAATCAGCAGAACCAGAGGTCACGAGCTGAGGCTCCGGGGAGGAAGACTAAGAACCAATGTCAGGAAGTATTTCTTCACGGAAAGGGTGGTGGATGCCTAGAATGCCCTTCCGGAGGAAGTGGTGAAGTCTAAAACTGTGAAGGACTTCAAAGGGGCGTGGGATAAACACTGTGGATCCATCAAGTCTAGTGGGCATAAATAGAGATGAGGCAGCAAACACTGCACGGAGTGGCAGTAGCCACTGAGGCATTCATGGAGCGGGATGCCAGTGGCCAGTAGTTGGTGTTCCACCTTCAGGCAGCAAAACACTGCACGGAGCGGCAGTAACCACTGAGGCATTCACGGAGCGGGATGCCAGTGGCCAGTAGTTGGTGTTCCACTTTCATGCAACAAAACACTGCACGGAGCGGCAGTAACCACTGAGGCATTCACGGAGCGGGATGCCAGTGGCCAGTGGTTGGTGTTCCACCTTTACGGAGCGGAAGGATGGAGGGTTGCCATCTCAAAAAAAAACCAAAAAAACCAAACAAGCAAACAAAACAGGGGTGGGTAAGGGGCAGGGGTGTGGCCTGCTGGTTGCGGCGGTTGCTACCCCTGATTGAGCTGGATGTTCACTAGGATGGCGCTGCTCTCTGCATTGGTGGAGGGGTGGAAGGGAATTTTGGCCGGAGGGTGCTGGAAGCCAATAGAGACGGGTGGGAGAGAGAAAAAGGGGGAAAAAAATGGATAAACTGCGTAGCTTGCTGGGCAGACTGGATGGGCCGTTGGTCTTCTTCTGCCGTCACTTCTATGTTTCTATGTTTCTATGATATACAACATGTATTTGAATAATATCAAAATATAAAAAAATACAAAAAGAAATTAAACATGTTGGGTAGGAAAGGAAGATCTAGAGAGAAAACTATTTAAATAGCATAAAAAGCCCCAGGAACCCAGGTCCTGCTAGGGCACTGGTGGTTGATGCATCCCAAACAGATCAAGAGCAGCAATTATCCACTTTCTAGCTTGGGCAAGTTGTCCACCATCGCTATCAGCTTCCATGTTGATGACAGTTTCCACCATCCTCTCAACAGCTGTGCCCATAGCCACAAGTCACTGGGCTTCTGAATTAGGAATAAATGCTTCAGCCATAGAGCCAGCCTCCACAGCCATGGGGTGCTCCCAGCATGATCACCTCTCTCCCTCTGCAACGGCAGGGCACTTTCAAAACCATCATCTGGAGGTTACAAGGGAAAACAGGAAAGAAACCTTATGAAGAAACCGGAAAGGGAGGCAGAAGGTCCTGGATAACAATGGTGAGAGCTGCCTGGGGTAGCCTGTCTCCCATACGCCCAGGACCTCCTTGTTAGGGAGTGGCATGTGACTGAGCACTGGCAGGTGTGGCAGTTATGTAGCTGAATCTGGCACCACAGCTGCTCCAGCAGGAGGAACATATTCATCTTCTCTTTCTCATCTGAAGATGAGCTCCTGGTGTCTGAGAAAAGAGATGAAAGTGAGTGGAAAACCATTAGCTTGTGTTAAGTTGATGTGAGCTGGAGCATCATAGAAAAGGTGAGTTTTCTATAGGCGTTACTTCCTTATAGGGGAGGGATCAAGGCTAAGGGATGTGACAGAAGTTGTGGTGCTGCTTTCTACAATTAGTGGTTGCAAGGCAGGATAGGAGTTTAAAGGAATCAAATGTTAAGCTGACAACATACAGGTCCATATTGTGCTGCTGTTTGACTCTGCTAGTTGGCCGGATAAATTATCTGGGCCAGTTTAGCTGGATAAACTTATCCGGCGTTAGCTGGATAAGTTTATCCAGTTAACTTTAGGACAGGTCTGCAGGTCGGCCAGAGTTAACTGGATAAGTTATCTGGATAACTCAACTCCTACCAGCTTTCGACCCTAATTTTTCTGGATAACTTATTATCCAGCTAGAATTTATCCAGATAAGTTCCCAAATCTACATTTAGCCGAATATCTTATGAGTTATCTGGCTAAATGCTTCTGAATATGGATCTCACAGTGTGTGTGGCTTGGCCTTGGTTGTAATCTATGGGTTGCCCCAGAAATGAGTGACCTAATCCCAGAAAAGTCAAATCCAGACCACCAACGATAGATAAACTTCTGCCTAGGCCAGCCACCTTCCCTTCAGTGCTGGTGGCTAGCAAGGCATGAGAAATAGGGTAGCCCTGACACAGACAAGAAGTGAGAAGCCTGAAACAGGATAAGGAGCAGAAAGAAACCAGAAATCCAGGAGTGCAGGAAGGAGAACAAACAGAAGCACTGAATGTAGAAGCTGAAGATAATGAAGTCTTCTGGAAACAGGAATGGAGAGAGAGAACAAGGACCAGAAAATAGGACAATCTCTGGTAACTGACCGCTGAGACTGTTTTAATATAAGTACAAGCGTGGGAAACCCGAACAAGACGCGAAGTGATGACATCACCGCTTAACCCTATTTAAAGTGAGGTCCTGCCCCCAGGACCTCGCCTTGGCAACCGGATCAACACCGTTGGTGTACTAGTTTGCCTTCTTGTATTCCAGTGTTCTCTTGTTCCAGTGTCTCCTTGTTCAGCGTCTCCTTGTTCCAGCATCTCCTTGTTCCCAGTGTCTCCGTGTGTTCCTGTATCCTTCTCAGGTAGTACCTCTTCGGACTGACCTCTGCCTGCCTGACCATTCTCCTGTCTGCCACCTGGAACTGACCACTGCCTGCCTGACCATTCTCTTGTCTGCTGCCTGGAACTGACCACTGCCTGCCTGACCATTCTTTTGTCTGCCGCCTGGAACCGACCCTCGCTTGCCTTGACTACACTCAGACTGACTCTGGTATTGACCCCTGCTTTGGCTGACTACTCCTGGACTGATACTCTGGCTCTGATCCTTGCGCTTCACTCGGACACTCTCTTCTGGCCTACTGTGACTACCAGACCAACCTGCTTGGAAACTAACTGCGGTTTCCACCTGACTAGATCCGCAGGCGCTGCCTGCCTCGCCCAGAAAACCTTTCTGAACTGTTACCTCCCTGAGACCTCTGGAGCTTCCAGTTCGGGTCTAGTCCATCCACTCTGCTTCAGTCGCGCACTCTTGCTCGTGGTGGGCACACCCCTCCACTACCTCTCCAAGAGACCACCTGAGGCCCACCTAAGTCCAGGTGGTCCGGGTACCCAAGGGCTCAACCTGCGGAAACCCCGGACTGTTATTGGTAAAGCTCCAGTTAGCCTCTTTCTCCTTGTGTGCTTCGCCTCCTGGTGGCAGGTGCTCTCTGGGTCCGACCAGAGTGCCATATCAATCCTGCACCAGGCCAACGGTCCACTTCCAGCGCAACAGCAGAGCTGGAAAGACTAGACAGAAAGTTCAAACAGCTCACAGTACCACTTGCAGGCCAGAGGAACACTTGGCAACGGATTCTTATCGTACCCATCCACTTCAGGGATGGCTTCTAGACTCCAGAATATCCTCAATCCATTGACCATAACTGGATTCAGAGGCATTCTTTGTCTGTTGAAAGGATTTGGCATGGTTGGCTTTAACAAGAGTAAAAGAGTACTGGAAGGCTCATCAGCATACTGCTCCCAGCATCCCCCGGGAGAGGTCACTGCAAACAATCCAGAGGCTCCCACACCCTTTGCAGTAGAAGAGGACCAGAAGGCTCATATGCATACTGCTACCAGCATCCCCTGGGAGAGAAGTCCAGAGGTCACTGCAAGCAATCCAGGGATTGAATTCCACAGCCCCAGCTTCCAGAGGTCCTGCACCCTTTGCAGTAAAAAAGGACCAGAAGCGCATTCCTAATGGCACGCAAATCTCAAACCCTTCAATTTGTTAAAGAGGATTGGTAAGTATAGCTTTGGGAAAACTTTGGAAAGTTTGGAGAAAGGTGAGTGGGATATATTCTTTAGAGTTTGTGTGTGTGTGAGGTAATAAGCAAGCTGGAGATAGTTAATTCTAGTGTCTATCTTTCCCACTCAATCAACCCTTGATTTTTAGGCAAGAGACACTTTCTCATTAAAAATCAATCAGGCTGTTATCTAAATCACACTATTGTACACACTTATTGAAAGTTTAATCATCCCCTTGAAGAACACTAGCTGATTAATTAGTAAATTCACTATAAATTTAAAGTACTCTAATTTCAACTCCCTTAGAATCCTAAACTTAACTAGGAACTCAATAAAATTAAGATGAAGGCAGCAGCCCAGCAGCAAGAGGAGCTTTCCAGTCTTTTGCATTGTCACATGTATGATTTTTTACCCACCGGTGAGAGATTGTATATGTTCACTCGGTGCAAAGAGCTCCTGGCTCTCAGGGAACGAGTACGATCGCTGGAAGCTAGAGTAGCACACTTGGAGGAGCTCAGGCAGACAGAGAGGTACATTGATGAGACCTTCAGGGACATAGTAGCCAAGTCCCAAATCCAGTCTGGAAGCCCCAGTGCTGCCTTGGATCAGAAATGTCTCCCAGTAGGAGAACATCACCCTGGTGGAGCAGGAAGTGATCCTGTAGCAAGGATCTGCTCTCCAGGTGATGTATTGTCCTCTCACACTGAGGACAAGTCTCCCAGGGCTACTGTCCAGGAGGGAAGGGATAGGCTGGCCATCATAGTTGGTGATTCTGTTATGACTGACTGCAGGAGTTAGCAATCTTGTTAGAATCTGTGTTGTGGGCTCCTGAAGGAGGGAGGAGCTAGCAATCTGTTAGAAAAGCTCTGTGTTAGAGCTGGGAGTTAGCAATCTGTAATAAATCTGCTGTTAGTTAGACTGCGGAGAAGCAATCTGTTATTATTGGCTCCTAAGGAGGAGGAGTCAGCAATCTTGTAGTGTCTCAGATATCGTCTTGCTAAGGAATAGCAATCTGTAATGAATCTGATATAGTTGTGGGTGGATCCCTGGGCCGGTGGCAGATGACCACACCCCCGGGAAGATATCCTGAGAGGGACCACCGGCTAGGCTTGAGTATGGTGACAGACACACATTAGTTCTTTTATTAAACAGGTTTTTGAAACCACCAGAGGTGGCAGTAGTGAGCTGATATGCCCAGCAAGGCTGTAGTCCCTCAAGTATTGGAACAGCGATCCAGGATGGCTGAGCTGTTGAGAAACTGTAGAACGTGAGTAGGCAGAGTAGGCAGAGTTCAACAGAACTAGATGACAAAACTCACATAAGGTCTCAAGGAAGCTCAGCAGCTGGAAAGGTTTAGGCCCTCGAGGAGCGAGTACCTGTTTCCAGGGAAAGCTCTGAGAGAACAATGGTAACTCACAAATGTTTGTAGCAGCGATAGCTTCCAGGCAGAAGAGAATCTTCAGAGTGTCCAGGAACATGGGCCCTCGAGGAGCGAGTACCGGTTCCTATCTGTAATCTGAAAGTAAAGAAAAAGAGCGAGGCCCCCGAGGAGTGGGTACTTCTGTTAAGTCTGAGGAGGCAGAGTAGCTTGGATAGCCGAAGCGAGTCCTTGCTAACTCAGTTTGTTAGCGAAATAGAGACCTTTAAATATTGGGAGTGGAGAGATCATGTGATGCTGAGCGAGTGAGCAGACACGTGCCTGATCACTCCAGGGACCTCCCTCTCAAAAGTCCCGGCGAAAACGTTTACAATCGCACCCGATTGCTCCTGTTCTACCCGTTAAGGCAAGCTTACATCCCAGGGACCGATCAGAGCTACAGAGCAACAGTAATTAAGCAGCTATAGTGGCAAAATCCGGCAAGAAAGATAAGGAGAGGCTGAAGGGTCCCGAACCCAAGATGGCAGACGCAGCAGACACAACGCCGGCAGCCGAACCGGAGGACCTGGCGGGGATCGGCATTGCGGCCGCAGTAATAGCAGCTCTGGAGGGGAGATTTCTGCAGCTCTCCTCTCAAATTGCTGGGGTCAGCTCACAGATTTCTGAAATTCATGTGCAGCTACAAGCAGCAGAGTCCAGAATTTCGGAGGTGGAGGACAAAATGGAGGCACAGACACAGGACCTGCAGGGCCTCAAGAAAGCCCAGGAAACACTGCAAAGTAAGACTGATGATCTGGAGAACAGGTCTCATAGGAACAACCTGCGGCTCATAGGAATACCAGAAATCATTGCAGAATCTGACCTGGGTTCTCGACTAGCATCTTGGTTAACTCTGACACTAAAACTTGGTAATCAACATGGGCCGCTATATATAGAGAGGGCTCACCAGCTAGGTCCCTCACTTGCAGGGGGGACCTCTAATAACAGGCCCAGATCAATTATATTTAAAGTTCTCAATTTTGCCCATAAGGTGCAGATTCTGCGAGCCTATCGGCAAGTATCAGACCTGACCTTTGAAGGGAGCAAAGTTCTCATATTTCAAGATTACTCTGCCTCTGTGGCAGCGCTGCGGAAAACATTTGCTCCAGCATGCTCTCAATTAGCGAAACTAAAAATCCGGGCTACTCTGTTGTTCCCTGCCAAACTACACCTCACCTATAAAGGTCAGACGCATGTCTTCACAGAAGCTTCTGCGGCTCAGGTCTTCATTCAGGGACTACCTTCAGGCTAAGTACCATGTGCATGGCCTCTCATTTTGAATTCTCATTGGCGTTGAGTGTTTTTACATTGGGAGAACTCTCAGGTGGTCACTTCACGCATGGTTCACTGCTGGATGGATGGTTCTGCATGATTTCTTTTCTATGGGGGGGGGGGGGGGTTCCTCACAGTTCTAGTGATCCCCATTCATTTGCTAGGTGTGAGGGGGTTCACGGGGATCAACCTTTGGTTTGTTTTGTGTGGCTTCCTACACCTTCATGGGGGATATACAGAGGGATATGCACCGAAGAGGCACAGGGTTTTGAAGGTTTTATTGATTCATGTTTATGTATACAAAGCTCTTGCATTTTACACTGGCACAGTGTGTGACGCTCTCATGGGTGGGGGTCTAAGCTGGGGGACCGTCACCCATACGAATACAAATATAAGATTGGTTTTGCTGATTTGTGATTTCACTTGTACAGCTGTCTGATGTACGAATTTGCACTTGGAATGTCTGTGGTATAAGCTCTGTAACAAAACGCTATAAGATTTTACAAGCCCTAAGACGTTATAAAGTACATATTGCTCTATTACAGGAAATGAGACTCAATAACTTGGAACATGAAAAACTGACCAAACAATGGGTGGGGAAGTCCTTTTATGCCTCGGCCTCTTCCAGTAAAGCGGGAGTGGCTATACTCCTACATAAGTTGATACCCTTTCATTTATATCTCTCAGAAGCGGATCCCGAGGGCAGATATATCTTCTTGGACATTGAATTATATGGGAAAAGGATGTTCCTGGGAAATATATATATATATTTATTTATTTATTTATTTAACAGTTTTATATACCGACCTTCATAGTAAATAACCATATCGGATCGGTTTACAATAAACAAGAATATAACTGGGGTAGCAATTCAAGTAAACGAAAGGTAAACAATAGGTAGGAATGAGTCAAAGTTACTGTTGGATTCATGGACCCTTGGGCCGATCGGAACCAGAGGATGAATTGCTGTAGATGGTGGCAGCAGTGGCCCCGACCGGGAGGCGGCAAGACAGACTCGTGGATGGCCGAAGGAGGATCCTAGGAAGCCCTCTGCGACCAAGGGCCGTGGCAAGGAAGGACGAAACGGTGGAGCTGGTACAATGGTGAGAGGATCTTTGCCCTGGAAGCCAACCCTCCCCCGAGAGGAGCTCGTAGGAGTTTGGCCGCTGGGACTTAGGAGATTCACCCTGGAAGCTGGAGCCCCCCCAGGAGGAGCCCGTAGGGACCCGGCTGCTGGGACTTAGGAGAGCCCGCGGGGGCTGAGTCAGACGGAGTCCAAGGTCGTTGCTCACCAGTCCGGAGTCGTGTACCAGAGAATCGTCGCTTGCCAGTCCGGGATCAGAAGCCAAAGGATCGCTGTAAGCCAAACCGGGGTCCGAGGCCAGAGCGTTGTCGTAAGCCAGTCCGGGGTCAAGAGCCAGAGGGATCACCGTAAGCCGTACCGGGGTCAGAAGCCAAGAATCGTCGTAAGCCAGTCCGGAGTCAGAAGCCAAGAATCGTCGTAAGCCAGTCCAGGATCAGGAACCACAGGAGATCAAGAGGGTACAGGAACGCAGCAACTGGAGACAGGTAAACCTGGGAACCGAGTTGCAAGGCAATATCCTGGTCAAGCTGCAGGGTTTAAATACCCTGCAGCGTCTGATGTCATCCGGAGGCATCCCCTGCCTTTTCCCGCGCTGGCCCCTTTAAATTCTGACCTGAGACGCGCGCGCGCCAGCCACCGAGGGACGCCGGCTGCTGCGTCGCAGCGAAGAGGACATGGCAGGAGGGACTGCAGGCCCGGGCGAGGTGGGGAGACGCCGAGCCCGCAGCGGCCGAGGTCCCCGGAGGTCCGGGGAACGCGGGCCCAATGCGGAACCCCGACGGAGTAAGTAGTGATTCCGGGGCCGACCCGGAATCGCAACAGTACCCCCCTCCCACACCCCCTCCCGGGGGGCCGCGGCTTGTCCGGGTGCGTGGCATGAAACAGGCGAAGAAGGTCTTTATCCAAAATATGGGAAGAGGGCTCCCAGGAATTCTCCTCTGGGCCATATCCCTCCCAAGACAGAAGGTATTCCCACCGATGACGACGGAACCGAACATCCAAGACCTCTTTAACCGTGTACGTGGCCCCGGGGTCAGAAGCGACAGCAGCGGGTTCCGGAGGCAGAGGTCGAAAGCGGGAGAGGACCACAGGCTTGAGGAGGGAGACATGGAAGACGTCATGTATTCGAAGGGTCGAAGGAAGACGTAAGCGGTAGGAAACCGCGCCCACACGTTCGGCTACTTGGAAGGGTCCAATGTAGCGAGGCGCCAGCCTCATGGAAGGAATCCGGAGCTGGATGTTCTTAGTACTGAGCCATACCTTAGATCCGGGTAAGAACACTGGAGCGGGTCGCCGAGACTTGTCTGCGTAGGCCTTGAACCGGGCGGCGGTGCGGTGGAGCTTCTCTTGTGTGGAGTACCAAAGCTGATGAATCTGGTTGGCCGTCAGTTGCGCCGCTGGCGAGGAGGTGGACACTGGTAACGGTAGTGGAGGTTTGGGAACCTTTCCATAAACCAGCTGGAAGGGAGACTGTAGCGTGGCGGAGTGTCGATGGCGATTGTAAGAGAACTCAGCCCAGGGGAGAAGAGCAATCCAGTTGTCCTGTTGCTCTCCTACAAAGGCTCGGAGGAACGCTTTCAGAGTTCGATTCGTGTGTTCAACTTGGCCATTGCCTTGGGGATGAAACGCCGTGGTTAAGTCTAGCTGAACCCCAAATTTCCTGCAGAGTGCCCGCCAGTATTTTGCCGTGAATTGGGGCCCTCGGTCCGAGGCAATATGTAGGGGCAAACCATGCAGTCAGAAGATATGCTGGATAAATAGTTCAGCTAACTCAGGAGCCGTAGGTAACTTGGCAAGTGGCACAAAATGAGCCATTTTCGAGAAGCGGTCAATAGTGACCCAAACCACAGTCTTCCCCTGGGACGGGGGCAGCTCAACGATAAAATCCGTGGAGATGTGCGTCCACGGCTTCGTGGGTACAGGAAGTGGCTGGAAGAGTCCCCAGGGACGACCAGGCGGGGTTTTCTGCTGCGCGCACGTGGGACAGGATTGTACGTACAGGCGGACATCCTCCTTCACCCGTGGCCACCAATAGAACTCTGTCAGTAATTGAAGAGTCCAGGCGATCCCGGGGTGACCCGCCGTCAGGGAGTCGTGTGCCCATGCTAGGACCTTCCTTCTAGCACGTACCGGGACTACCACCTTCCCTGCCGGTGCCAGTTCGGTGGCTGCCAGTCGGACTTTAGCCGGGTCCAAAATGTATTGAGGGGGTTCGGAGGCGTCTTCAATTTCAGAAGTGCATGAGAGGGCGTCAGCCCTGGTATTCTTGGCCGCTGGTTGATACCGAAGGGTGAAATCGAACCGGCTGAAAAAGAGGGACCAGCGTGCCTGCCGGGGATTAAGTCTCTGCGCCTGGGACAAGAATTCTAAATTTTTGTGGTCCGTGTAAACTACGATCGGATGTTGGGCCCCCTCCAACCACTGGCGCCACGCTTCAAAGGCCAACTTAATGGCCAGTAGCTCCTTGTCTCCGATGCCGTAGTTTTTCTCGGCAGGCGAGAACTTGCGGGAGAAGTAGGAACATGGCCGAGTTTTACCGTCCTTGGAAGTCTGGGACAGGACGGCCCCCACAGCTACATTGGAGGCATCCACTTCCACAATGAACGGGCATAGGGGGTCCGGGTGTCGGAGGCAGGTGTCCTGGAGGAAGGCCTCTTTAAGATCGTGGAAGGCCTGCACCGCAGTGGGAGGCCAATTCCGGGCATCGGCACCCTTGCGGGTGAGAGCTGTTAAAGGCGCCACTAAGGAGGAGTAGTGCGGGATAGAGTGGCGGTAAAAGTTGGCGAAGCCTAGAAAACGCTGGAGAGCCTTAACTCCCGCAGGTTGTGGCCAGTTCCGGATAGCCGCGACCTTATCGGGATCCATGCGGAAGCCGGTAGAGGAGACGATGTAGCCCAGAAAGGGCAAAGCTTCCTCCTCGAACTGGCATTTCTCCAGTTTAGCATATAATCGGTTCTCTCTTAACTTTAGCAAAACCTGGCGCACATGTTGACGGTGTTCCTCAAGGTCCCGGGAATAAATCAACACATCGTCGAGGTAGACAATAACGGAGGTATACAGGAAGTCGCGAAGCACCTCGTTCATTAGGTTTTGGAACACAGCTGGGGCGTTGCAGAGACCGAATGGCATGACGAGGTACTCATAATGACCGTCCCTGGTGTTAAAGGCGGTCTTCCACTCGTCTCCCGGCCGAATCCGTACGAGGTTATACGCCCCTCTAAGATCCAGCTTGGTAAAGATGCGGGCCCCCTGCAGGCGATCCAGGAGTTCCGAAATCAGGGGCAACGGATAACGGTCTCGTCGGGTGATCTGATTTAGACCCCGGTAATCGATACAGGGCCGAAGAGACCCATCCTTTTTGGCAACAAAGAAGAAGCCGGCTCCTGCCGGGGACTTGGATGGTCTTATAAAGCTTCGGTCTAGATTCTCCTTGATGTAGGCAGACATGGCCTGGGTCTCCGGCAGAGACAGAGGATAAACTCTACCGCGAGGAGGAGTGGTGTCTGGTAGCAAGTCAATCGCACAATCGAAGGGGCGATGCTCAGGTAGTAATTCTGCCTTCTCCTTAGAGAAGACATCCCGGAAGGCCTGGTACTGGGGTGGCACCGTCAGCGGAGCTGCCAGAAGCGGAAGTGTCTGAAGCGGGCGAGCAGGAAGACAGCAACGGGTGCAGCCTGGCCCCCAAGATGTGATCTGAAGCGAGTCCCAGTTGATTACTGGGGAATGTTTCCTGAGCCAGGGGAGTCCTAAAACAAGTGGATGAATGGATTTCTCCAGGATGAGAAAAGAGATCTCCTCTTTATGAAGCAGTCCGACCTGAAGCTGGAGTAGTTGTGTACGAGTGGTAATGGTCCCTGGGAGAGGGATCCCCTGGATGGACGATACCCGCAAGGGTGGTTCTTGAGGCACGACTTCAAGCTGCAGTTGTTGTACCAGATCTCGGAGGATGAAATTCCCCCCGGACCCGGAGTCGATCAGTGCCAAGGTATCGAATCCCCCTCCTGGGAAACAGAGTCTCGTTGGGACAGTACATGGGGAGTTTGAAGAGGTACTGCCTAGAGTCAGCTCCCCACTAGACTCTAGGTTCAGCCGTTTCCCGGACGCTCTGTACAGCGAGCCAGGAAGTGCCCCTTACCACCGCAATAGAGACATAACCCCTGCGAGCGTCTACGCCTCCGTTCTTCGGCCGAGAGAGGGCCCCAGCCCAATTGCATAGGTTCTTCAGGCGGAAGGGCAGGTGCTGCAGGAGGCAAAGCTCGGGCCCGAGGTGGCGTGGTTCGACGAGTGGCCGACCCCTGGACGGGCCTTCGCTCCCGGAAGCGGCACTGGATGCGTCGGTCCACTCGTCCAGCCAATTCTACGAGCTCTTGGAGGTCATCCGGAAGGTCCCGAGCCGCGAGTTCGTCCTGGAGCCGTGGAGAAAGACCCTCCAGGAATATCCCATGCAGGCTGTCCTCTCCCCAAGCCAATTCGGTGGCAAGGGTCTGGAACTCCATCGCGTATTCCTCTAGGGGGCGATTACCTTGTCTCAGCTGGAGGAGTTCCGAGGCAGCAGTAGCGGCACGAGATGGTTCGTCAAAAATCCTCCGGAAGGCTGTACGAGGTTATTTAGTCGGAAGGCTGTACGAGGTTATTTAGTCGGGAGTCTTGGCGCTCCCAAAAGGAAGAAGCCCAAGCCAGGGGTCTCCCGTCCAGGAGAGAAATAATGTAGGTCGTCTTGACCCGGTCTGTAGAGAACTGCGCAGGCAGAAGGTCAAAGCGGATGTAGCATTGGTTGAGGAATCCCCGACACGCCTTCGGATCTCCAGAGTACAGTGGCGGAGATGGCATCTGTACCGGGACAGGGGAATCCACGTTGGCCTGAGATGAGGATGCGGAGGGACGAGCAGCGGAGGCCCCTTCCACACGATCCGCCAAGCGTTGAACGGTCGACATCAAGGTATCAAGGCAGGACTGTTGTTGTTGCAGCTTCTGGGCTAAGCCTGGAATAGCCTTGAGGCCGGCAAGGTCCGCCGGGTCCATGGCCTTGAAATCTGTTGGATTCGTGGACCCTTGGGCCGATCGGAACCAGAGGATGAATTGCTGTAGATGGTGGCAGCAGTGGCCCCGACCGGGAGGCGGCAAGACAGACTCGTGGATGGCTGAAGGAGGATCCTAGGAAGCCCTCTGCGACCAAGGGCCGTGGCAAGGAAGGACGAAACGGTGGAGCTGGTACAATGGTGAGAGGATCTTCGCCCTGGAAGCTGACCCTCCCCCGAGAGGAGCTCGTAGGAGCTCAGCCGCTGGGACTTAGGAGATTCACCCTGGAAGCCGGAGCCCCCCCAGGAGGAGCCCGTAGGGACCCGGCTGCTGGGACTTAGGAGAGCCCGCGGGGGCTGAGTCAGACGGAGTCCAAGGTCGTTGCTCAACAGTCCGGAGTCGTGTACCAGAGAATCGTCGCTTGCCAGTCCGGGATTAGAAGCCAAAGGATCGCTGTAAGCCAAACCGGGGTCCGAGACCAGAGCGTCGTCGTAAGCCAGTCCGGGATCAAGAGCCAGAGGGATCACCGTAAGCCGTACCGGGGTCAGAAGCCAAGAATCGTCGTAAGCCAGTCCGGAGTCAGAAGCCAAGAATCGTCGTAAGCCAGTCCAGGATCAGGAACCACAGGAGATCAAGAGGGTACA
This sequence comes from Rhinatrema bivittatum, assembly GCF_901001135.1. Classification (NCBI taxonomy): domain Eukaryota; kingdom Metazoa; phylum Chordata; class Amphibia; order Gymnophiona; family Rhinatrematidae; genus Rhinatrema; species Rhinatrema bivittatum. Next base: position 5,593,305 of record NC_042632.1, read on the forward strand.
GGAACGCAGCAACTGGAGACAGGTAAACCTGGGAACCTCGTTGCAAGGCAATATCCTGGTCAAGCTGCAGGGTTTAAATACCCTGCAGCGTCTGATGTCATCCGGAGGCGTCCCCTGCTTTTTCCCGCGCTGGCCCCTTTAAATTCTGGCCTGAGACGCGCGCGCATCTAGGGGGCGGGGCCAGCCGCCGAGGGACGCCGGCTGCTGCGTCGCAGCGAAGAGGACATGGCAGGAGGGACTGCAGGCCCGGGCGAGGTGGGGAGACGCCGAGCCCGCGGCGGCCGAGGTCCCCGGAGGTCCGGGGAACGCGGGCCCAACGCAGAACCCCGACGGAGTAAGTAGCGATTCCGGGGCCGACCCAGAATCGCAACAGTTACAATCAACAGGGTAAGAGAACTTGGAAGCTTGCAGGAAGCTGGAAGGAAGACAAGGCAGGAAATAAATAAATACAAAGTGATACCATAGTGCGTACGGGTTAAAGCTTAATGGTGCTTTAATCTGGAAGAGTCAGAGTCCATTCGTGAGAATAAACACCGTGACGGGTAAGCGTGAAGGACAACTAGTGATTGTCTGGTGGGTCGGCGAAGGCTTGGTGAAAGAGCCAGGTTTTAAGTCATTTTCTAAAAGTTAACAGGCAAGGCTCTACTCTGAGGCTTGATGGGATGCTATTCCAAATAGATGGGCCAGCTATTGAAAAAGCTCTGTCCTTTGTCATCGAGAGGCGTGAGGCTTTAGTAGGAGGGAATTTCAGAGTGCCTTTGAGAGTATCTCTGGTTGGTCTGTTAGAGGAGTAGAGTTTGAATGGGATTTCCAGGTCGAGTTGAAGATGATGATGGATAGCTTTATGAATTACTGTGATTGATTTGTATAGAATTCTGAAATTAACTGGTAACCAGTGTAGGTTCCTGAGGATGGGAGAGATGTGTTCGCTGCGTCTGGTACTGGTCAGCAATCTCGCAGCCGCATTTTGTAACATCTGCAGTGGTTTGGTAGTGGATTTGGGGAGGCCTAGGAAAAGGGCACTGCAGTAGTCTATTTTGGCGAACAGTAGCGCTTGGAGGACTGTCCTGAAGTCGTGGAAGAATAAGAGTGGTTTAAGACGTTTCAGAATCTGTAATCTGAAGAAACAGTCTTTGGATGTTGTGTTGACCATTTTCTTAAGGTTTAGTCGATTGTCTAGTATTACCCCAAGGTCTCTAACCTGCTTGCAGGTAATGTGAGGGCTGTGTGGTGATGGTGGGGAGATATTGATTTCGTTTGAGGAGATGTGGAGCAGCTCTGTCTTAGAGGCGTTGAGAACTAGGTTTAAGCTGTTAAGTAGGTTAGTGATGGATAGAAGGCAGTTGTTCCAATGGGTGAGCGCTTTTGAGATTGATTCTGTTATTGGGATTAGAATCTGTACGTCGTCTGCGTACAGATAATGAATTAGGTTGAGGTCTGTTAACAGTTGGCAGAGGGGGAGGAGGTAAATATTAAAGAGGGTAGGAGATAGGGAGGAACCCTGAGGTACGCCAAGAGTTGATTTAGTTATGGGTGACTCTTTATTGTTGATTTTGACTTTGAAAGTCCTATTGCTGAGGAAGGACTTGAACCAGTTGTGGGCAGATCCGGAGATGCCGATGTCTGTTAGGCGATCCAGCAGGATGGTATGGTTGACGGTGTCAAATGCCGCTGAGATGTCTAACAGGATTAACAGAAAGGAGTGTCCTTTGTCTAACCCGATGATAATATGGTCAGTAAGTGAAATGAGAAGGGTCTCCGTGTTGCGTGATTTATGAAAACCATATTGCGATGGGTATAGGATCTTGTGGTCTTCGAGATATTCAGAAAGTTGGGTGTTTACCAGTTTCTCCGTTAGTTTGGCAACGAATGGGAGGTTCGAGATGGGTCTGAAATTAGCTAAAACATTCGGATCTAAGTTGTGTTTCTTGAGGAGGGGCTTGAGTGAGGCGGTTTTTAGACTGTCTGGGTAGCTTCCTTGCATTAGAAGACTGTTTATGATACTGGTCAGAGGTCCTGAGATCGCATTTGGGATGAGAAGCAGGAGTCTCGATAGGATGTTATCGGCCGGATGGCTTGATGGTTTCTGCCTTTTTAAAAGGGATTCAATCTCTTTGGTGGAGATTGACTCAAAACTGTCGAATTTAGGTCTAGTGAGAGACTGGGGATTCTCACGTGACTTGGGAGGTGTAGTATTTGAAGGCAGGAGGGCGAGAGTATTTAAAATCTTCTGTTGAAAGAATGAAGCGAGTTCATTAGCCTTGTAAAGAGCATATTCATCTGGAATAGGTGGGGGGGGGGTAGATTTGGTGATTTGTGTCACGTAGGCGAATAGGGCCTGGGTGTCATATTGGAAATGATGTATTTTGTTTGCATAGTATTCCTTTTTTTTCTGTAGAATGGCGGTCCTGTAGTGATGTAAGAATCCCTTGTATGTAGAAAGTGTAGAGGTGTTGGGGGTTTTGCGCCATCTATTTTCTTTATGGCGTAAGGTCTGTTTCATTTGTTTAAGTTCAGCGCTGAACCAGGGTTGATTTCCCTTTTTTGTTGGGTTGATTGTTTTGGAGACCATAGGGCACCATTTATTTGCGACAGCTTCTGTAATCTTTTGCCAGGAGGAAAGGGCTGAGTCGGGGTTGGCTAAGTCTAAGTTAGAGAGTTCTTTGGAGAGCTGATCGCTGAGTGTATCCGATGGACATGCTTTCCTGAATTGAATGGTGGAAAGATGTGTGGTGGTGTGTGTCTGTTTGTGTGTGGAGAAGGAGGATTCTATCAGGAAATGATCTGACCAAGGGATTGGGGTACAGGAAGGTTCTCCTTTGCAAGTGAAATTGGAGTTGATGAATATTTGATCCAGAGTGTGTCCAGCTTTATGTGTAGGGCTGTTGATGGTCGGAGTAAATCCCATAGCGCCGAGGGTGGTGAGGAGGGCTTCGCAGTTTGCAGAAAGAGGTGTTGCGTTTGTATGGAGGTTGAAATCCCCCATGATCATTGTTGGAAGGTCTGAGTTAATATGTTTCACGATGGATTCTATAAGTTTCCAGAACTCCCGGGGGAGCGTAGACTAAGAGTATTTGTAGATGTTTTGACTTGACTAGACCCATTTCCAATTTGGACTTTGTCTTGATTGAGAGAGCGGTCAGTCTGAGTTCTTTCTTGGAGGCAAGAAGAAGTCCGCCTCCTCTTTTTTTGTGTCTATGGAAGGTGAAAATGTCATATGTCTGGATGGGTAGTTGGTTGGTTAAGGCTATGTCCGAGTTTTTTAACCAGGTTTCTGTGATGGCACAGATGTCTGGGTTGGAATCCACAAGGTAATCATTGAGAATATGTGTCTTTTTAGTTAAGGATTGCGCGTTGAAGAGGGTGACTGAGAGAAGTGTGAGGCCTAGAAGTTGGTTTAATGGAGATGTCATGATAGGGATGATTCTTTTTTGTATGACGTTAGTGGTATTAGTTGAAGGTATTCTCCTTTGGTTGTGAATGATGGGGATGTTGTAAGTGTGCATGATGCGTGGAATTCTGGAGGAGGTTTGGTCTGAGACGAATGGTTGAAAGAAGGTGTCTGTCTGATTGAGGAGGTTGGGGAGTTTTTGGAAGTGTTTGTAAGTTTGTTGGTTCGGCTGGAAGAGTGCTCTGTCCTCATTAGTTGTGAAAGGAGTTGTCTGACCGATTGTTGGTGGTGTTTCTGTCCTTGGAGGTCGATAGCGTGACTGTTTGGAAGGCTTTGCTTAGGTTGTACATGCGAGGTACTGTAAAGGCATTTCGGGTGAGAGCCTAACACACATTCTTCCCCCTTCTATGACAAAATCTTATGAATCCTCCAAGATTACTCACATCTTCCACTCATACTGGGGGGAGATTTCAATGCGGTACTCGATCCGTCCATGGATAGGCAGCCCCCCAGACAAACTTCTAGGTTAGACTCTGTGAGGGGCCTCCCTTTCTTGTGCAAATTCTTGGACCTTACTGATGTCTGGAGGTTGCTTCATCCTAATGATCTCAATTTCACCCATATTTCCCGAGCCCATGGGTCTCAATCACGACTTGACTATTTACTGGTTAGCTCCACTTACTTCTCCAAGGTAATGGGTGCAGACATAGGGCCCCTAGCCATTTCGGACCATGCCCCTGTGTGGGTGGACTTCACAGGTTTGGACAGACCAGGAGGGTGCAAACATTGGAGATTTCCGGCGAAACTATACTATGATGAAGGGTTCAAAACGTACATCCGGGATAAATGGAAAGAATACAACTATTTCAACCGTCAACATCAGGGCGACCCCATTCTATATTGGGACACTGCGAAAGCTGTCCTACGGGGAGAGGTCATAGCATATACGGCCAATAAACATAAAGAATTGTCGGCGACTATAGTTCGCTTAGAAAGACAATTACGGAAGGCTAAGGCCCACTTTACTGCCTCTCCTATGAAGGAAAATCGCATAAAATTCTACTCCCTCCAAAGTACCCTACATGATTTTATTCAATAAAAAACTAAAAAAAGTCTCCTTTATTACAAGCACCGGTTGTTCCAATTTGGCAACAAGGCAGGGAAGCTACTTGCTAGACTGGTGAGGTCTTGGGAAGGGAAATCCTACGTTAAAGGGTTACGGGATTCCACAGGGCAGCTTAAGATAACCACTAAAGATATTGGGAAAATCTTTACGGACTATTATCATAAATTGTATTCTGCGGATACCAACAGCCGCCTGGACATTCTCTTCAAATTAAACCTACATCGGATACGGGAAGAGGACTTAACACTACTTAATGCCCCTATGGGAAAAATAGAAATGGAATTAGCCATCAAAGGTTCTACTTTAGGCAAATCCCCGGGCCCAGATGGAATCACGAATGAGTTATATAAAGTGCTGTCAGACTTAATTAGCGCTCCTATCCAACGAGTATATGACAGGCTCTCTTCGGATGATTTCCAGACATGGCAGGCAAACAGGGTCACTATTGTAGTCCTTCCTAAGCCGGGACGTGACCCGGAGTTACCTGGCTCATATAGACCTATATCCCTTATCAACTGTGATCTGAAATTGATAGCCAAGGTGATGGCAGACCGGCTCGCAACCTTCATTGCTAAACTTATATTCCCTTCCCAAGTGGGGTTTGTCAGAGGCAGGCAGGCGGTGACTAACGTCTGTAGAGTCCTGGCCTCCATAGCCTTTTTGGAAAAATTACAACTGAATTAACTTCTGGTCAGTTTTGATGCCGAAAAGGCTTTTGACCGAGTGGATTGGGCCTTTCTATTTGGAACACTGCACCACTATGGTTTTCATGGCCCCTTTATCTCATTTCTCCAGACTCTTTATAATCGCCCTCAGGCCAATATTTGGGTAAATGGGGAACTATCATAGGACTTCACACTGGCTCAGGGCACCAGGCAAGGTTGTCCTTTGTCCCCCCTTTTGTTCGTTCTTTCCCTGGATCCACTATTGCGTATCTTGGAGGAGAATCAGAGCGTAGAGGGGATTAAGATGGGGCCGGTGATGTTCAAGTCGGCAGCATTTGCAGATGATCTTTTTTTTTCAATTTAAGATTTTTATTAGAAACATCATGAACAATAAAAGGTAACAGCGTTGGAAACACCACGTATACATAAATAAATGAACAATAAACATTGATCAAAATGAGTTTCTATGTCATTATTGGGTATATTATCCCCCCCCTTCCCCCCCCCCCCCCCCCCCCCACTTGCAGGAGCCATGTGAGCACAACACCAAATACAAATACAAAATGCACACACAATATAAATAAGAGATAACAGTATCTACCATAAACGGGTCACCCACGGAGAACGCTCACCATTGATCAGGTGGAGGATATGGACTCCCGCCATTCCCGGTAAGACTGCCAAACCTTGTAAAATGAGGGCAACCTATGTTGTTTATGAGCTGTGATCTTACACAAATGATAAACCTTGTCCACCCGTGCTTTAATAGCCGCTAAAGTGGGCGTCACTGGGCCCTTCCATAAGCGCGCTATTTCACACCGAGTGGCTGCTACGACAAACTTAACAAACCGGGAATGATGTATGTCCCCTGACAGGAGGTCCCCATTAAGAAGGGCCTGCTGCGGTGAGAGAGAAACAAAGTCCCCGAGTATATCCGAAATCCAATCTGAGACATCAGCCCATAGTGGAGAAATCATTTTGCACTCCCACCATAAATGAAAGAAAGTACCCATTGCCCCACATCCCTTCCAGCACCTGTCTGTCACCTGGGGGTAGAGGCGGTGAAGCAGTTTCGGCCAAGCGGCGCGTGGCCTCCACACCAGGGATGACAACGGGCGAACCCCCACAATTTCTTGTTCGAGCGCTATCCAAGGCTTCCCCCGCCCCGTCCTGTGCCACTCCGCCACCACACGTAGATGCGCGGCCGCATGGTACCACACCAGATTGGGTACCGCAAGGCCCCCATGGAGTTTAGGGCGGCAGAGCACCTTACGAGCCACCCGAGGGTGTTTACCCTGCCAGATATATTTCATACAGTGCCTTTGCCACTTCACCAAAAGCTTCTCCGGCACCTTAACAGGTAACGTCTGGAATAAATAACAGAGCCGGGGTAAAATGTTCATCTTAAATGCTGCTATACACCCAAGCCACGAGATATGATAGCGGCTCCATTCTTCCATTTCCCTGTAAAGTTTGGCCATTAAGGGAGGGTAGTTAAGAGTAAAAATATCCCCTTTGTTGCCAATATACACCCCTAGATATTTTAATTTATCTTTGGTCCAGCGAAAGGAGAAAGCGGCCTGTAGCTCAGAAACCTGCGTGTCAGGCAGAGAAATATTAAGAATCTCAGTTTTATCCCAGTTTATGGAATAGCCAGACACCCTGCTAAAAGAGTTAATAAGGTCTACCACCACTGGGAGAGAGCGTAGCGGATTAGTGAGGGTAAGAATCACATCATCAGCAAACATTGCCAGTTTTGAGGAAAAGGATCCCACTTCAATACCAGTTATGGCTGCCGTCTCCCTGAGTTTTTGTGCGAGGGTTTCTATAAAGATAGCAAATAATAAAGGTGACAGCGGACACCCTTGCCGCGTTCCCCTCTCCACCGGGAAGTATGTGGAGTATCCACCATTCACCCTTATACATGCTTTAGGTCCCTCATACAATCGTTGAATCCACTGAATAAAGAAGGGACCAAATCCCATAGAAGCTAGAGTCTGGAAAAGGTACGGCCAATGGACCAAATCAAACGCCTTTTCGGCGTCCATTGCCATTAATAAAAAAGGAAGTTTACTGCGTTTTGCCCACCAGAGAGAATCAATGACTTTCCTAACGTTATCCGAGGCCATACGCCCGGGGATAAACCCCGCCTGATCGGGGTGGATCAGTTGCGCAATATAATGGTTAAGCCGATTGGCCAGGATCTTTGCCAAGTAGCTTAAGGTCGATGTTTAACAGAGAAATGGGCCTATAGGAGCCACACTGTGTGGCATCTCTACCTGGCTTCGCTAAAATAGTGATCCCTGCCACATTGGAGTTAGCAGCTAAATGACCCTCTTCCCGCAAGGCATTAAACATCCGTGCTAACGGGGCGGATAGCTCATCTGTAAAACAGTGATAAAACCGGGCTGTAAAGCATCCAATCCAGGTGATTTGTTCACCTTCAGCTGTTGATGGTGGTTGATACTTCCAATGGAGTTATGACAGCATCTAGTGCCGCACTCTGACTCTCCATTAAACGGGGCAGCGACACTCCCCTTAAAAAAAAACCTCGGTATCCTCCGTACTAATATTAGGATTTCTTTGATACAAAGTGGCATAAAATCGTAGGAAGCGGGACCGAATATCCTCATTAGAAGTAAGAGGGACGCCCTTTTCATCCTTTATTTTAGTTATAAGGTTCTGCATAACCTTCGCTTTTAACTTATTGGCCAGGATCTTACCCGCCTTGTTACCCCCTTCAAAATAGGTTTGCTCCACCCGCTCCATGTCAAACGCGATCTGGGCGGCATCCAAGGCAGCAATTTGTGACCTGCAGCTATCTATCTGGACCTTCACTGTCTCATGTGGTCTTTGTTTATGTTGTTGTTCGAGGGTCACTAGCTTACTCAGCAGTGCTGCCCGTTCCTGTCTCTCCTCTTTTTTTACAAAGGAAGCCCGGGCAATGAGTTCTCCCCACACTACCGCCTTCAAACAATCCCATTTTATTATAGGAGAAACATCCGGGGACTCATTAAATTGTAAATATTCCGTAATACGCTGTTTACATGTTGACACGAACAGATGATCCTCCAGGAGGCCATCATTTAACTTCCAGAACCTCTGACCCCTATCATAGGTGGGAAACGCTAAGTCCACCCACAGAGGAGCGTGATCAGACCACGTAATGGCATCCACTGCGGCATTAGCCATCCGTTGGAGAAGGCCCCTATCCACAAAAATATAATCAATCCTCGTATAAAGGTTGTGTGGATTGGAGTAAAACGTATATTCCCTCCTCTGGGGATATAAAAAGCACCACGTATCCTCTAGTTTGAAATGGTGGAGAAGTCTGATCAGGCTACCCCTGTCTTTTTTAGGTATAGATCCCCGACCTACGGAGGAATCCAATTTGGGGCTAAGCAGAATGTTACAGTCCCCCGCCAGGATAAGATGACCCTCAAAATGGATCTGCACAGTGTGCAGCAAATTAGCAAAGAAGGCTGCCTGACCGGTGTTAGGAGCATACACATTTACCAGCGTAAATTTTTCCCCTGCAATAAGCAAGAGGAACCGCCCCTCAGGGTCTTCTACACTCTTAATAAATTCGTAAGCAAAATCCTTCTGAAATAGAATGCCCACCCCAGCATAGCGTGCAGACTGATTACACGCCGCCCAATACTGTTGGGGATAATGTGGCGAGCGCATCAAGTGTTCGTAGCGGCGTTTCAGGTGAGTTTCTTGTACCATGGCTACAGCCACGTTGCCCCTATGAAGCTCTTTAAAGAAGAGTTTACGCTTGCATGGCGCGTTCAAGCCTTTCACGTTTAAGGACAAGAGTCGGAAAGTCGTCATGGCAATAATTCAAGAGGAGAACACCGCCAGGTCCGCCCGCTGCTGGGCATGCTCTCATCCCCAGCCCTCCGATAGGGGGCCCGAGCCATGGCAGAAAATGAAAACCGGTGTGCATAGTACTCAGAGTCCTGCAAGACCTGGAACCCCCCCACCTCCCCCCTCCCTACCAAGCGACCGCAGTCGGCGGGCACACGGCCCTGGACTAAGAGGCATGGTGCAGCAGAACGCCCGCTGCCCCTTCCGGTGAGAATCAAATGATGCAAACAAACAAGTTTTTACAATGCAGCCATCCAGCAGTGGTTGCTATCAGATATTAAGGAGACAACTGAATCCATGGGCAGTCCCATCATCTTGCCTCTGCCGCTGGGGGCTCCGGATCCGGTGCCGGCGTGCGTCTCAGTCATTTCCCTTCTTTTCCCATCCTTTGCCAACGCGGTGCTTCCCTCTGCGCAGCCGTAGGGGACGGGGGTGCAGGCAGGTCAGGCACCTTGAACCCCGCTTCCCTCAAGCAGCTGGCCGTCTCCTGAAGGGATTGGGCCTTGAAAGTCCTGCCCTGACTAGCGAAGCTGATCCCGAAGGGAAAAAGCCACCGGTAGCGTAGTTTTTTTTTCAGCAAAACCTCTGTAATGGGCCTCATGTCAGCGCGCTTCTTCAATGTAATGGGGGAAAGGTCATTATAAATCTGTACCTCGTGCCCGTCAAGCGTGACGGTCCCTTGTTTTCGGGCGGCCATGAGGACCCGCTCCTTCACGGTGTATTCATGAAAGCAGACTATTATGTCCTTCACCCGGTTCGCCATCCGGGGGCCCAGAGCCCTGTGCGCCCTCTCAATTTTCACGATAGGAGGTACTGCGGACCCCTCACTCGCCGTGGGCCCCGGCTGCTGCAATAAATCCAAACATAATTTGGTGATGACCTGGGTACAATCAGCATATTCCGGCGCTTCAGGGACCCCTCTAAAGCGCAGATTCATCCTGCGGCTCCTGTTTTCCAGATCCTCCACTTTCATGGACAGTTGTTGAAGCTCCTGGGAGATATTTTTAGTGTCTGTGGTCAACGCAGTAACAGCTTCAGCTTGAGCCTCGGTGAGTGTCTCATATTCAAAAATCCGTCGCCCCATGTCGCTTACTTCTTCCCGGAGCTCCCCCACCACCTCTCGAATTTCGGTCTTAAATGCCTGGAGATCATGCCTCAGTTCCCGGAACCAGGTTTTAAACTCACCCCGGGTCGGTATTTCAGAATCTGCGCTCAGGCTCCGATCATCCTCCGTCTCCTCCTCCGGGGGCTCCGATGCAGTGGCGGCCGCCATCTTGGATTTTTCGGCCCGCGGCTCCCTTTCCAATTTTTGGTAAGAGTATTTCTGAAAGTCGGGCCCTTTCTTGCGGCACGACATGGGCTGAGTGCTGCCGTGAAGGACGCTGTAGTTTTCGCCGCAAAAAGACGCTGGATGGCTGCGGATTTGCTCGATTCCCACCGGGTCGGTCAGGAGCTGTGGATTAGGCTTCCACTCGCTCCGCTGACGTCATCAGCCTCCTGCAGATGATCTTTTATTGCACCTGACAAACCCCACCAGTTCACTTCCTGTTGCTTTTCAAGTGATTGCAGAATATGGGCTTTATGCTGGTCTCTGCCTGAATTTAGACAAATCTGAGGCCATGGTGATAGGGGCCGGAAGCCTCCATACCGTGGAGTGGGGAATTTCCTTTAAAGTGGGCGAGTGACCGAATTAAATATCTGGGGATCTGGGTTCCTAAGTGTCTTGCTAACTTATATGAAATGAATGTGTCCCCATTGCAACAAAAAACAGAACGTTCACTGCAGTGGCGTAGCCATGGGTGGGCCTGGGTGGGCAGGTGCCCACCCAGCTTAGACCCAGGCCCACCCAACTGGCACTGGAACTGCAAGGCTGTCGCGGGATCCCATCCCCGCGACAGCGAACAAGAGAACCCACGCCTCGCGCGCCATCAGGGCACACATGGGGAAGCGCTGCTGCGGCCGTATGGCCAACCGGTCTTCCTGTTGAGGAGGGGGGGGGAGCGGAAGCGCCGCGCGCAGCTTCCACTTCCTCCCCCCAATGCAGGAAGATCAGCTGGCCTCTCCTGCTGCCACCCATTCTCCTGCTATCTTCGGGCCAAACGGCCCGCCGAACTTCCTGTTTGGGGGTGGGGGAGCGGAAGCGCCGCGCACAGCTTCCGCTTTCTCCCCCAAAGCAGGAAGATCAGCTGCCTCTCCTGCTGCCACCGGCCTCCTGCTATCTTCGGGCGTCGGGCCGTATGGCCCGCCGATCTTCCTGCTTGGGGGGGGAGGGAGGAAGCGGACGTTGTGCGCTGCGCTTCCGCTCCCTCCCCCCCCCGACAGGAAGTTCGGCGGGCCGTACGGCCCGACGCCCGAAGATAGCAGGAGTCCGGTGGCAGCAGGAGAGGCAGCTGATCTTCCTGCTTTGGGGGGATGAAGCGGAAGCTGTGCACGTGCTTGAATGTGTATGTGTGGATGAGAATGGGAGTGTGTGTGGGTGAAAACTGGAGCCTGGGTGTGTATGTGGGTGAGAATGGAAGCTTGAATATGTGGGTGAATGGGAGCTCGAATGTGTGTATGTGTGGTTGAGAATGGGAGCCTGGGTTTGTGTGTGGGTGAGAATGGGAGCTTGAATGTGTGTATGTGTGGGTGAGAATGGAAGCTTGAATATGTGGGTGAATGGGAGCTTGAATGTGTGTATGTGTGGGTGAGAATGGGAGCCTGGGTTGTGGGTGGGTGAGAATGGGAGCTTGAATGTGTATATATGGGTGAGAATGAGAGCCTGGGTTTGTGTGGGTGGGTGAGAATGGAAGCTTGAATATGTGGATAAGAATGGGTGCTTGAATGTGTGTATGTGTGGGTGAGAATAGGACCTTAAATGTGTATATGTATGGATGAGAATGGGAGCTTGAATATGTGTGGGTGAGACTGGGAGCATGGGTTTGTGGGTGAGAATGGGAGTCTGGGTTTATGTGTGTGGGTGAGAATGGGTGCCTGGATGTGCGTCTGTGTGTGCATAAGAATATAAGCCTGGGGAGGGGTGAGAAAGTGAGAACTTGTATGTGTGTCTGCAGAGAATGTGAGCTTGGGGGGGGGGGAGAGCATATGAGAGTGAGAGCTTGAGTGTGTGAGAGAAAGCGTGTATGTGTATGTTTGTGTGTGTGTGTGTGTGTGTGGAAGGGAAGAAGACAGTAATAGAAGAAAGACACTGAAAAGGAATTAGAAAATGAGCTATAAGGGAAAAAATGGGAAAAAGAGACCAGGACCAACTGATTAGAAAAATACAAAGATCAGACAACAAAGGTAAAAATATATATCTATATTTTGAGATGTTAGCAATTTAAATATAAGCAACACAACCGCACTCTCAAAATTTATGGACAGGTAGGAGCCGTGTATAAAATCGTAATAATAAGAAGGCTAAAGTACCACAAATCACCGTGAATTATGTTTGTATCATTAAGTAAACCTCATACTTAGGCGTAGATGTGAATGCTATGCTGCATAATTTAGCATTATTTATCAGTAAAAAAAACAACTAGTAGACCTGCATGCCTACAGCCCACCCATGTTAACCTTGTGCCCACCCAAAAAATCAATTCTGGCTACGCCACTAGTTCACTGTCTGCCTGGCTTCCTCTCCCTCTCTCTCTCATTGGACGAATACATCTACTGAAAATGACGGTATTGCCATGCTGGCTGTATGTGCACAGCGTTCTCCCTCTTCTCCTCACTCAAGCAACTATTGCTCAATTCCAGAGAGTAGTGACCAAATTCCTATGGCGGGGGAAAATACCAAGGACGAAACTATCCACGTTGATGAAACTGTTGTCCATGGGTGGCCTGGGCCTCCCAGATTTGAAGCTCTATAACCATGCGATCAATTTGAGACATATTGGAGACTGGATATTGGGCACGCAATTTTTCTCTGACACCTTCTTCGAATCACAATTACTTACCCCTATATCGCCTCACTATGCTCTGCATGTCCCATACGCCTCTCTATCACATGTAATCAGGTCAGATCTGCTCCTGCGAGCGCTACGACGGACCTGGAAGTGGCTCTTGCAGAAGGTTTCATTGCCGGACAGGATATCCCTGTTCCTTCCATTTTGTTGTAACCCAGCATTTCCTGCGGGCTCAGACACCTCATGCTTTCACCTATGGGATCGTTCCCGGCTCACTTGCATTGGGCAGCTGCTACATGTGGATGGGACCTTACTCACTTTCTCAGAACTCCGTTCTTTTTATGGACTTGCTCTTACTGACTATCTCCAACATCTTCAGGCTCGGCACTACCTGCACTCGCTTGGCTCGCCCACTTTCATGGATCCTAAGTGGCAGCTCTTGAGAAATTGGTTCGACTTAGACAGCCCCCAGAAACGCTCCATTTCTTACTTGTACAAACAGTTGGAGGCTGTTCATAAGAGATGGTCCTTAGAGGCGGTGCAGCTCAAATGGCAGTCGGAGCTCGGGCATCCAATACCAGTCGCAGTGCTGAGGTCTGCCTTCACTATGACGAGGAAAATCACGAGCAACACGCTCCTCTGGGAAACCCGGTACAAAATCATTTATAGAATGTACATTTCTCAGCATCAAGCGTACAGAGCAGGCTTTTCCACTTCTGACCTGTGTCTCAGGTGTAACATGGGGAAAGTGCACTTGGGCCATTCTCTATGGGGTTGCCCAGTAATCCAAGTATTTTGGAAGAAGGTCTACCTTCAGTGTGCTGCGGCAGTCAAAAAAGCAAACAGAATGTTGGGAATTATTAAAAAAGGAATGATGAATAAAACGGAAAATGTCATAATGCCTCTGTATCGCTCCATGGTGAGACCACACCTTGAATACTGTGTACAATTCTGGTCGCCGCATCTCAAAAAAGATATAATTGTGATGGAGAAGGTACAGAGAAGGGCTACCAAAATGATAAGGGGAATGGAACAACTCCCCTATGAGGAAAGACTAAAGAGGTTAGGACTTTTCAGCTTGGAGAAGAGACGACTGAGGGGGGATATGATAGAGGTGTTTAAAATCATGAGAGGTCTAGAACGGGTAGATGTGAATCGGTTATTTACTCTTTCGGATAGTAGAAAGACTAGGGGACACTCCATGAAGTTAGCATGGGGCACATTTAAAACTAATCGGAGAAAGTTCTTTTTTACTCAACGCACAATTAAACTCTGGAATTTGTTGCCAGAGAATGTGGTTCGTGCAGTTAGTATAGCTGTGTTTAAAAAAGGATTGAATAAGTTCTTGGAGGAGAAGTCCATTACCTGCTATTAAGTTCACTTAGAGAATAGCCACTGCCATTAGCAATGGTTACATGGAATAGACTTAGTTTTTGGGTACTTGCCAGGTTCTTATGGCCTGGATTGGCCACTGTTGGAAACAGGATGCTGGGCTTGATGGACCCTTGGTCTGACCCAGTATGGCATTTTCTTATGTTCTTATGTTCTTACCATTTTGCTAACAGCGTCATGGGCTTTAAAATTCCTTTCTTGCCACTGGTGGCAGTTTTTGGGATCTTTCCCCGTTCCTTCAAGGGTCCTCTGGATTACAAAGGTCTACTTTTTAGCCTGCAAGGCTATACTGGCAGCTTGGAGGAAACCGGAGGGACCCTCTTTATCGTACTGGCGCTCGTCCATAATGAATCTACTCATTTTGGAAACTTTGGCCAACAGTCACCTGCCGATCCGGACTAGGAGAGCTATAAACGCAGTTTGGCTCTCATTCATTAAAACCTTGCCACATGACTCGAGAAGTCTTTTTCTTAATCGCATAGATGTCTGACATTTGGTCTTCACAGTGTTTCAGTATGACTCTGCATTTTTGATGGAATGGGCAATCTGTATGGGTCCACTTCAGTGCATGGGGGGGTGGGGGGTAGGGGAATGCCCTCAGGGGGTTGTGGGAGAGGAAATTATGACCATAGATGTTTACAACTGTATGGTATGTAACAGAAAACATTATGTACCATATGTTATGCTTTGTTGATGTTCACTGTTCTATGTAAAATAATAAAAACAGATTTACCATAAATATTGGGAGCAGATGATATCATCTCAGGGGGACGCCCCTGAGGTTCGCGCGCCCTAGGTCTTCAGGCAACATGGTGGATCTGCAACATCGAGCAGGTCCGGGGACACCGGAGGAATATGGCATGGAGATGCCGTGGCAGCCAGCCGTCCATCAGACCCGGAGGGGAGTCACCACAGAGGTAAAGAGGGCGGAGAGAGGAAGTCGAGCAGCAACAGTCACAACAGATTCAATTATTAGAAATGTAGATAGCAGGGTGGCTGATAGACGTGAGGACCGCCTGATAACTTGCCTGCCTGGTGCAAAGTTGGCAGACCTCACGCATCACCTAGATAAAATTATAGACAGTGCTGGGGAGGAGCCGGCTGTCATGGTACATGGTACATGTGGGCACCAACGACATAGGAAAATGTGGGAGAGAGGTTCTGTAAGCCAAATGTAGGATTTTAGGTAGAAAGCTGAAATCCAGAACTCCAGGATGGCATTCTCTGAATGCTTCCTGTTTGACATGCAGGTCCCCAGAGGCAGGCAGAGCTCCAGAGTTTCAATGCGTGGATGAGACGATGGTGCAGGGAAGAGGGATTCAGTTTTGTAAGGAACTGGGGAAATGTTATGCGCACCGGCCACAGGTTGCTGCGGTCAGCACCAATCACCCACCGCTCTGCGTCCGACGCAGGCCTCAGCATCCTCGCAGCAGTGGCGAGCCGCTGCCGCCGCATTCTGTCTCCGCTTCAGGCGTCCCGTGGTCCGCGTGGAGGCTGAGACACTGCCGACCGCTGTCCTTATCCGGGCCCTCCCTAGGTGCACGCACACACCGACCTGCCTCCTCTTAAAGGGCCAGCGGCAGGAAAACCTGGTTCGGCCCCTAATAATGACATCAGGCCCTCCAGCCTATTTAAAGACGGTCTTCGGCCCAACAAACTGACTTGGCAATGAGTTCCTAGGTGCCTACTTCGTGGTTCCTGCCTCGGTGTTCTTCTTGGAGGTTCCTTCTCAGTGATTGGGTTTGAATAATCAAGGGAGCAGTGAGTCACTCAGGCTGACTAACTGAAGTTAGACTTCTCCTCCAAGAACTTATCCAATCCTTTTTTAAACACAGCTACACTAACTGCACTAACCACATCTCCTGGCAACAAATTCCAGAGTTTAATTGTGTGTTGAGTGAAAAAGAACTTTCTCTGAATAGTTTTAAATGTACCACATGCTAACTTCATGAAGTACTCCCTAGTCCTTCTATTATCCAAAAGAGTAAATAACCGATTCACATTTACCCGTTCTAGACCTCTCATGATTTTAAACACCTCTATCATATTCCCCCCTCAGCCGTCTCTTCTCCAAGCTGAAAAGTCCTAACCTCTTTAGTCTTTCCTCATAGGGGAGCTGTTCCATCCCCTTTATCATTTTGATCACCGTTTTCTGTACCTTCTCCAGAACAACTATATCTTTTTTGAGATGCGGACGACTAGAATTGTACACAGTATTCAAGGTGTGGTCTCACCATGGAGCGAAACAGAGGCATTATGACATTTTCCGTTTTATTCACCATTCCCTTTCTAATAATTCCCAACATTCTGTTTGCTTTTTTGATTGCCGCAGCACACTGAACCGCACACTGTCTGTCGCAGACGGCTGCGACCACTGATGCTCATCTCTCTCTTATATGCCTTCTCATTTCCTGGAAGAGTGGCGGCCTCTGCCCTACCCACCGCCGACCTCCTTGGCGTTCCCGGGATGGCCTGGGCACTGCTGACCGCCATCTTGAATCAGGAGTTGCCTAGTCGCACATGCACATGGGCCACCTTTGTACACGTCATGGTGGGAACCTCGGGGGCGTCCCCTCCGGATGACATCATCTACCTGCTGTACTTAAGCTGGCTGGCCCTATGCTTCCACAACTTAGAAGGAGTTCCCTCGTTGCTGAATTCAGCTCCATTCTTGGACTTCCAGACTCTGCACTTGGCGTGAGACGCTCCAGGTACCCGTACCTTGGGGGCCCTTTTTCATCTCTGGCTATCCACTCCTCAGAGGGCCTTCTGCCTTGGACTTCTTCAATCCAGTTCCCCGGGATCTCTTCTGGAACTGTCTACTGTGAGTACCGTTCTGCTATGAACTTCATCTTTACCCAACTTCCTTGTGGGATCTGCTTTGGTGTAGTCCGTGTCTTGGGCCACTACCGCTTCTTCCCCAGTAGGAGTCACTGCGGTATACCCTGTCCTTACTACATCAAGTATTTCTTCACGGAGAGGGTGGTGGATGCCTAGAACGTCCTTCCGGAGGAAGTGGTGAAGACCAAAACTGTGAAGGATTTCAAAGGGGCGTGGAATAAATACTGTGGATCAATAAAGTCTAAAGGATGTGAATGAAGAGAAGAGGCATGGGGGTGGCTTGCGGGAATGACGGCTACTACCTGGAGATGAATAACCTTATTCAATAAACATACACACGATTAATGCGACTCCAACATTGCTCTATGCTTCAACGGCAAGAGGAAACATGGAAAAAAGGATTTGCATCCACATAAAAGCAGGGGAGTAGCTTGCTTGTTACAGCGATTACTACCCCAAACCAAAAATGCCTGATACTTCACTTTCAATGCATATCCAGCATAGCTCTCTGCTTCAACGGCAGGGGGAATGAAGAAAAGATGTTTTATATTCAGACATATACCAACAAGGACTGAATTACATAGTCTGGGTAAAACAAATAAGCATGGGTGTAGCTTGCTTGTTACGGCGGTTACTACCCCAAATCAAGCCTGATACTTCACTTAGAATACATATCCAGTGCAGCTCACTGCTTCAACGGCAGGGGGAATGAAAGGAGGATTTATATTCAAACAACCAACAAAGACTGAATTCACAGGCTGGATAAACAAGTGTAGGAGAAACTGGCTTATTACAGCGGTTACTATCCCAAACCAATTAGCTGGATACTTCACTCAGATGCAGCTCCAGCACTGCTATCTATGATGGTGGGTGTGGAAGGGAAATAGAACCAAAAAAGTTATTTAAAGGGACTAGAGTAACAGAAAAGTATTGGACAAAAAAAAAAGTGTGAAAGCTTGCTGGGCAGACTGGATGGACCATTTGGTCTTCTTCTGCCGTCATTTCTATGTTTCTATGTTACATGATTCCCTTGGAGTCCCTGCACCTCAGACTACCATCTCTTCACTGCTACATAGACATCTCTTTGGCGTACCCTGCTCCGCGGGCCACTACCGAGGCTACTCGTCTGAGCTACAACTTCACTACAGAGAGACTTCCTGGCTTACCCCGATCTGCGGGCCACTACTGGATCTTCTCATCGGAGGTATCATCACGGGGGTATCCCCTTCTACTCTGAAATGTACTTCTGCACCTCCCGCTCCGTGAGCTGTGCTTTTCTTCTTTATTAATAAAGACTGTTCCACAGCTGTGTCTGATACCACTGAGACCACGGCTACCGACGGTGAGGCTCACAGGGCTCCTCCCTTCCTTGAAAAATCTGTTTTCAAGGAAGGAACAGAACCAATTGAGTGCTGTTCCCTTGATGCCAATGTCTGCAAGCCACTGTAGTAAGATAGAGTGGTTCACGGTGTCGAACGCCGCAGAGAGGTCCAGAAGAGCAAGTAAGTAGGGTTGTCCTTTTTCCAAATTTAGGAGGATGGTGTCCGAGAGAGAGGTAAGTAGTGATTCCATGTTTAGCACTTTGCAGAAACCAAACTGTGTTGGGGCAAGAATATCCTTTTTTTCCAGGTATTCCGAGAGTTGTTTATTTACAATTTTTTCCAAGAGTTTGGCGATCATCGGCAAATTCGCTATGGGGTGGAAGTTGGCTGGGTCTGATGGAGATAGGTTGGGTTTTTTCAGTAGAGATTTAAGGATTGCGAGCTTTAGTTGGTCTGGAACAAGCCCTTGAGCCAGGAAGCAGTTTATGACGTCTGCGATAGGCTTAGCAATGATATTCGGAATGGTGAATAGCAAGTTGGGCAGTATGTGGTCTGACGGGTGTGAAGAGGGTTTAAGTTTCTTGAGAATGTTTTCAATTTCTAGTGAGGATGTAGATTCAAAGGAATCTAGTGAGGCATTTCGGTGAGGCCCGGTGGTGAGAGTGGGAGGGGGTTGAGGGCTGGGCGCCGTGAGGGGCACAATGAGGGTGGCAATTTTATTCTCAAAGTAGTCGGCCAATTCCATGGCTTTACTGGTGGCTTGCTCATCTGGAATGAGAGGTGTGGACAGTTTGGTGAGGGCTGAAACATAGGAGAACAGAGCTTTGGAGTCGAAGATGAAGTGATGGATCTTTTTTGAAAAGAAATCCTTCTTTGTTCTGTGGATGGTGTTTGTGTATACGTTTAGGAGGGATCTGTAGGCCGCTAGGGTTGTGGTGGAGGGATTTTTACGCCATCTATGTTCTTTACTTCTTAGATCTTGCTTGAGGGCTTTTAATTCTGGCGTGAACCATGGTTTCCTGTTGCCTGGGCGGGATGTAATGTTTTAGAAATCGTTGGGCAGGTTCGTTCGGCTACTTTGCTGGTGATGTTGTTCCAGGATGAGGTCGCTGTGTTGGCGTCAGCAAGGTCGAGTTGAACTAGATCCTTGACGAGCTGCGTGCTAAGGGTTTCTATGGAGCAGGGTTTCCTGAATGTGACCGTGGTTTTGGGGAAGGCCTGGGGAGGGTGATCCTTAATCTCTAGGTTCGTGGAGATGATCTGGTGGTCGGACCAGGGAACCGGAGAACATATTGGGTTGGTAGAATATGAGATGCCCTTGTTTATAAAAATGAGGTCTAAAATGTGGCCCGCTTTGTAGGTCGGACTGTTAAATATTTGTCTGAATCCCAAGTGAGTGAGAGCAGCAAGTAGCGTTTCGCAGTTCGAGGAATATGGCGGAGCGTCCACGTGCAGGTTAAAGTCTCCCATCAGGATGGCTGGTTTGTCCGCATTGATGTGTTTCGCTATGAATGCGATAACAGGCGAGGGGTCGGATTCTAATTTTCCTGGCGGTGCGTAAATTAAACCAATTTGAAGGAAATTTGATTTGAAGAAGGCTAATTCAAGATTGGTTGTGGCATATGCGTGATGCAGAGCTAGGCCTAGCCCTCTTTTTGCAGCTAGGAGCAGCCCTCCTCCTCTTTTTTTTAAGTCTAGGGATAGAGAGGAGGTCGTATGTTTGAGTGGGGAGCTGATTTATTAGCACTGTGTCCGTGGGTTTTAACCAGGTTTCTGTGATAGCACAGATGTCTGTTTTGGATTCTGACAGGTAGTCGTTAAGTATATGAGTTTTTGGTGATGGATTGGGCGCTGAAAAGGGTTAATGAGAACAGTGATAGGTCGAGTATTTGTGTGACTGGTGATACCATGATGGGAATGAGCCTCTGTTGTCTGGTGGAAGGATGAGCTAAGGATTTGGGCCGATTGGCCCCGTGATTGTAGATTATGGAGATAGCGAAGGAGCGCATCTTGGAGATGAAGGGATGAGTTGATTGAATTGAACAGGGGGCCTTACCCCGATGGGTCCTGGCGCCGATTGCGCGGCCCTTTCTCCCAGCTCCTACGGCGATAGAGGACGAGCGTCGGGTCCTGCAGCGTGTCAAAGAGGGCGCCGAGAGGGAGGGCTGGGATTTAAATCCCTCCTGTCGCGGTCAAATTGATGCAATCAGTGCGCCTTGCTGCTGATTGGTGGCGTCATGCGGTGGAGGTGGCCGGCTTGGAGAGGTGGCGGTGAGTAATGCTAGGCCTCGTGGCCGGCGGGGGTCCCTCGGTGGTAGGGCGAGAAATAGTGGCCTTACCCCGATGGGTCCTGGCGCCGGCTGCGCGGCCCTTTCTCCCAGCTCCTACGGCGATGGAGGACGAGCGCCGGGTCCTGCGGCGTATCAAAGAGGGCACCCGGAGCAAGGGCTGGGATTTAAATCCCTCCTGTCGGGGTCAAATATATTTCCCAATTTAAACTGCAAATATCCATTATTTAAAAAAATATAGGTCGAAAATAAACTTCTTCATATGTATCCGAATATTTAAATTATTTCTAAACATGGGTCCTGGGTCTGGGTGTTTGACTACTTCTAAACATGGGTCCAACAAAAGTTATCTTCGTTTCGCCTTCCAAGAAGGCTTCCTCAGGGACTGGATATTTTATTTTATTTATTTTGAGTTTTTCTATACCGGCATTCGCGATGAGAATCGCATCATGCCGGTTTACAATTAACAAGAGGTGAAGGAAGATAACAAATAATAAGAAACTTTAACATGTGCTCAAAAAGATTGCAGTTACAATAAAACAAGGGAATTACAAAACTGGGCAGTAAAAAGGTGAAAGGAATATAACAGTGAGAATAAATTTACAAATTAATTTGAACCTTAATTCACCACTAACTGACTCTTAATGAATTTCTTAAGAGGGTAATTAATAACGGTACCTCAACATGGTAATTCAATAACTCTGCACAACTCCATAACCTGGTTCACACACCATTAATTGGTAAATTTATTCTCACTGTTATATTCCTTTCACCTTTTCACTGCCCAAGTTTTGTAATTCCCTTGTTTTATTGAGCACCTGTTAAAGTTTCTTATTATTTGTTATCTTCCTTCACCTCTTGTTTATTGTAAACCGGCATGATGTTTTACTTCCATGTCCATCCACTAAAATCATGGAGTAACAAAGTTACTATGTAGAGTCATGCCCTACATGCCCTACATGCACTCGACAAAAACCACCAGTCGGTTATCCCTGGGGACTTCTTCATCCATTCCCCGCACCAAGCGAACTGTGGCCGCATATAGCCACGGATTTCATTGTTGACTTACCCATATCCAATGGCAACAATACAATCTGGGTCACTGTGAACCGCTTTTCAAAGATGGCTCATTTTGTGGCACTACCCGGGTTGCCTGCAGCTCCAGAATTAGCGAAGCTATTCATCCGTCACATCTTTCGCTTCCATGGCCTGCCAAGACACATCCACTCTGATCGAGGAGAGGATGTGCATAGGGATGTCCAGCAAAATTCTGGAGATCCCTATGCAAAAAATTTGATATCTCCCTGGATCTCACATCAGCCTACCATCCACAGGCCAATGGGCAAACTGAGAGGACGAACCGTACGCTAAAACAGTTTCTCCAGGCATATGTTAACTCCAGACAAAATGACTGGTCTGAATTGCTTCCCTGGGCCAAATTTGCGTTAAATTCACACCAGTCTGCTTCAACTGGATCTTCACCATTCCATATCGTTTATGGACGACAACCCTTGCCTCCTCTTCCTGTGCCTTTGTCAGTGTTGACTCCTGCAGCACAGGCTTCGGCGCAAGAACTGCACCAACTCTGGGAGCATAACAGAGAACGACTCCAAAAGGCTGGACAAAAGGCTAAAAGGTTTTATGACACTCATCATCGAGCAGCTGCGCAGTTGCAACCTGGAGACAAGGTGTGGCTCAGCACCCGCTTCATCTGCTTAAAACTGCCTTCCACTCGATTTGCACCCAGATACATTGGACCATTTCCAGATGGACCATTCCCAGTCACTTACAGCCTTCAGCTACCATCTTCATTTAGAATCCACAATGCCTTCCACATCTCCTTGTTAAAGCCACTCATCCTCTCAGAATTCTCGAAAAAGACACCTGAACCTCAACCTCTTTCAGCAGAAGAAGACATCACTTATCAGGTCGAGGATATACTGGATGTAAGAAAACATGGAAGGTGCTGGGAGTATCTCATTTCATGGGAAGGATATGGTCTCGAGGAGAATAGTTGGGAACCTGCAAACAACATACTTGACAAAGAGTTGATCAGGCAATTCCACATTTCTCATCCTAGGAAACCAAATCCCCCTGGGAGGGACCCTAAGAAGGAGGGGTACTGTTACGCCCGTCAGTTGCAGACGGCTGCAACCACTGATGCTCATCTCTCTCTTCACTGCCTTTTCATTTCCTGGAAGAGTGGCGGCCTCTGCCCACCACCGCCGACCACCTTAGCGTTCCTGGGATGGCGTGGGTGCTGCCGACTGCCATTTTGAATCAGGAGTTAGCTAGTCACACGTGCACATGGGCCACCTTTGTACACGTCATGGCTGGAACCTCGGGGGCATCCCCTCCGGATGACATCTACCTGCTGTACTTAAGCTGGCTGGCTGTTGTCGGTTGGACTGTGGAGTTAGCAATCTGTTATGAGTTAGGCTGCGGAGTTAGCAATCTGTTGTAGGAGCTGCTAGGAATTAGCAGTCTGTTAGGGTTTTCTCCTCCCAAGGGGAGGAGTTAGCAATCCTGTTGAGCTTTGCTCCCCCAGAGGAGAGGAGCTAGCAATCTGTTAGCGACTCTGCTAGGGTTAGCAATCTGTTGGCAAACTGTTATGGAGTTGCTCCCCAGAGGGGAGAGGTCAGCAACCATATAAGATCTGTTCTTCCAGAGGGGAGGAGTTAGTATCTGTTATGGATCTCCGCACAGAGTAGCAACCTGATATGCAAGAGTTCTCCTGAAGGGAGGTGTTGGCCATCTGTATGGTTCCTGCTAAGAAGTAGCAATTGGTTATGATACAGTTCCTGAGGAAGGAGATGTTCGCAACAGTTGAGGGTAGACTGCAAGGTAGCAGTTTGTTGTACTCAGCTCTTGAAGTGTGAGAGATGAGCACTCTAATGTGGAATGGTGAATCCTTGGGCCGATGGCAGATGACAGCGCCCTCAGGAGGATACCATGAGAGGGACCACTGACTAGGCTGGAGTATGGAGACAGACACAGATAGTTCTTTATTAGACAGGTAGTAGAACCACCAGAGGTGGCAGTAGTGAGCTGATGTGCCCAGCAGGGCTGAAGTCCTTCAGATCCTGGAACTGCTATCTCCGGGTTTGCTGAGCTGTAGAGAGAGACTCATAGATAGTGAGTAGACAGGGTATGCTGGATACATAACCAGAAGTAGATCATACACCCACATAGATTAATAAGAAGGCTCAGTAGCTGGAGAGAGTAGGCCCTCGAGGAGCGAGTACCTGGTTCCAGGGACAGCTTGAGAGAGCGATGGTAACTCACAGTTATCTATCTTTGTAATGGTTTCTAGGCAATAGAGAATAGTTAGTATATTCAGGTACAGGAGGGTTTTAGGAACATGGGCCCTCGAGGAGCGAGTACCAGTTCCTATATGCAACTGGAATAGAAACTCAGAATGTTAACGTCTGCGATCGCTTCCAGGCAATAGGGGGTCTTCTGAGCGTTTAGGGACATAGGCCCTTGAGGAGCGAGTACCGGATCCCGTCTTAGCAATCTGAAAACAAGAGGAGAGAGCAGGGCCCCCGAGGCGTGAGTACCCCTGGTAAGTTCGAGGAGGCAGAGCAGCGGAGAATGAAGCGAGTCGAGATGATCCCTGCAATCGATCCCTTGCTAACTCGATTCGTAAGCGTAAGCAAAGACCTTTTATGTTGGAAGCGGATGACATCCCCCGAGGTTCGCACCCTTGCTTGTACAGACTTCGGAGCGTACACGCATGCGCACCCTAGTCATTAGGAACATGGCAGATCCGCAGCGTCAGGCCAGCCCGGGGACTCCGGGAAGAAACAGCTAGGAGAAGCCGCGGCAGCAGCAGTCCATCAGACCCGAAGGGAGTCGCCTCAGAGGTAGAGAGGGTGGAGCGAGGGCAAGAGCAGGCACAAACGCAACTGTATCCCCTTCAAAGGGAGATCTCCTCTTCGGGTACCAGTTTAGGTATCAAAGATGCGCAAGGTGGAACTGTAGAAGCATCTCTATCCAAGAATTAGGTCTGAGGCTCCCAAATGATGAAATTGGGGCCGAAGCCTTCCCAAACAGAAGGCAATTCAACTCAACCTCTGTACGAACATCCAGAATCTCTAATCTTGAGTTCAACTTCGTAGTTTATACATGATGACAGATGGATGTTGAGATTTTTAGAATAATCTTGCAGAGTGTATGATGACCTCAGCAGCAATGGGATGAGCTGTTGTGGACATCACTGAAGTTTCAGTGGAAGTGGTGATGTAGAAAAATGTCCAAAGTCCACTTCTGGGTAATTCGTCCACAGAATGCTGGAAGAGAGATGATGGCAATACCAGCAAAATGATCAGGCTGATGGATGGAGATATCTTCATCCTCTGAATCAACAGTGCTGTAACCTCCAGCACGACTTCCGAGTGAACCAAACGTAAAGGCTGGTAACTTAGAGATATCTTCTTTTTCGGAATCAACAGTGCCATAGGCTTCAGGGCACGACTTCTGAGTGAACTAATCGAAAAAGCTGGTGGCTAGAGATATCTTCTTCGGAACTGATGGTAGCACCAGCAAACAAGCTGGTTGTTAGAGATATCTTCCTCTTCAGAATCAACAGTGATGTAGTCCTTCAGCACGACTTCCGAGTAAACTGATCGTAGCAGATATCTCAAAATAGAAGTCCAAGAAGTTAGTGAAGATGTTGAGCACCATCTAGCTATGGCGAACATAGCAACCGCTATGAATAACAGCAGGTAATAAGAACATATGAAATTGCCTTGCTGGGTCAGACCAAGGGTCCATCAAGCCCAGCATCCTGTTTCCAACAGAGGCCAAAACCAGGCCACAAGAACCTAGCAATTACCCAAACACTAAGAAGATCCCATGCTACTGATGCAATTAATAGCAGTGGCTATTCCCTATTGATTAATAGCCATTAATGGACTTCTCCTCCAAGAACTTATCCAAACCTTTTTTGAACCCAGCTACACTAACTGCACTAACCACATCCTCTGGCAACAAATTCCAGAGCTTTATTGTGCGATGAGTGAAAAAGAATTTTCTCCGATTAGTCTTAAATGTGCTACTTGCTAACTTCATGGAATGCCCCCTAGTCCTTCTATTATTCGAAAGTGTAAATAACCGAGTCATATCTACTCATTCAAGACCTCTCATGATCTTAAAGACCTCTATCATATCCCCCCTCAGCCGTCTCTTCTCCAAGCTGAACAGCCCTAACCTCCTCAGCCTTTCCTCATAGGGAAGCTGTTCCATCCCCTTTATCATTTTGGTTGCCCTTCTCTGTACCTTCTCCATCGCAACTATATCTTTTTTGAGATGCAGCGACCAGAATTGTACACAGTATTCAAGGTGCGGTCTCACCATGGAGCGATACAGAGGCATTATGACATTTTTCGTTCTATTAACCATTCCCTTCCTAATAATTCTTAACATTCTATTTGCTTTTTTGACTGCTGCAGCACACTGAGCTGACGATTTTAAAGTATTATCCACTATGATGGCTAGATCTTTTTCCTGGGTGGTAGCTCCTAATATGGAGCCTAACATCGTGTAACTACAACAAGGGTTATTTTTCTCTATATGCAACACCTTGCACTTGTCCACATTAAATTTCATCTGCCATTTGGATGCCCAATCTTCCAGTCTTGCAAGGTCCTCCTGTAATGTATCACAGTCTGCTTGTGATTTAACTACTCTGAATAATTTTGTATCATCCGCAAATTTGAAAACCTCACTCGTCGTATTCCTTTCCAGATCATTTATATATATATTGAAAAGCACCGGTCCAAGTACAGATCCCTGAGGCACTCCACTGTCTACCCTTTTACACTGAGAAAATTGACTATTTAATCCTAATCTCTGTTTCCTGTCTTTTAACGAGTTTGTAATCCACGAAAGGACATCGCCTCCTATCCCATGCCTTTTTAGTTTTCGTAGAAGCCTCTCATGAGAGACTTTGTCAAACGCCTTCTGAAAATCTAAATACACTGCATCTACTGGTTCACCTTTATCCACATGTTTATTAACCCCTTCAAAAAAATGAAGCAGATTTGTTAGGCAAGACTTCCCTTGGGTAAATCCATGTTGACTGTGTCCCATTAAATCATGTCTTTCTATATGATCTACGATTTTGATCTTGAGAATAGTTTCTACTATTTTTCCCAGCACTGAAGTCAAGCTCACTGGTCTATAGTTACCTGGATCACCCCTGGAGCCTTTTTTAAATATTGGGGTTACATTGGCTACCCTCCAGTCTTCAGGTACAATGGATGATTTTAATGATAGGTTACAAATTTTAAATAACAGATCAGAAATTTCATTTTTTAGTTCCTTCATAACACTAGTATGCATACCATCCGGTCCAGGTGATTTGCTACTCTTTAGTTTGTCAATCTGGCCTACTACATCTTCCAGGTTCACAGTGATTTCGTTCAGTTCGTCTGACTCATCACCCCTGAAAACTATCTCCGGAACTGGTATCTCCCCAACATCCTCATTAGTAAACACAGAGGCAATGAATTCATTTAGTCTTTCTGCAATGGCCTTATTTTCCCTAAGAGCCCCTTTAACCCCTCTGTCATCTAATGGTCCAACTGACTCCCTCACAGGTTTCTTGCTTTGAATATATTTTAAAAAGTTTTTATTATGAGTTTTTGCCTCTATGGCCAACTTCATTTCAAATTCTCTCTTCGCCTGCTTATCAATGTTTTACACTTACCTTGACAATGCTTATGTTTTATCCTATTTTCTTCAGATGGATCCTTCTTCCAATTTTTGAAGGATGTTTTTTGGGCTAAAATAGCCTCTTTCACCTCACCTTTTAACCATGACGGAAATCATTTTGCCTACCTTCCACCTTTCTTAATGCGCGGAATACATATGGACTGCGCCTCTAGGATTATATTTTTAAACAATGTCCAAGCCTGTTGAACACTTTTATCCTTTGCAGCTGCAGCTTTCAGTTTTTTTTCTAACTATTTTCCTCATTTTATCAAAGTTTCCCTTTTTAAAATTTAGTGTTAGAGCTGCAGATTTACTTATTGTCCCCTTCCAGTTATTAGTTTAAATTTGATCATGTTATGGTCACTGTTGCCAAGTGGCCCACCACTGTTACTTCTTTCACCAAATCTTGTGTTCCACTAAGAATTAAATCTAAAATAGCTCCCTCTCTTGTTGGTTCCTGAACCAATTGCTCCATGAAGCAATCATTTATTATATCCAGGAACTTTATGTCTCTATCAAGTCCTGATGTTACATTTACCCAGTCAATATTGGGGTAACTGAAATCTGTAAAAAGCAAGGGCAAGTGAATTAAATTTAAATTATAGCCTAAGTGACGATGTCATCAAGCCAGATGTTGTGATTTTAACCCAAAACCCAACCGGTCTTCTAATCATTCACCATCACTGTAAAAATTATATTTATTAATTGAAAAAGTATATTTTTTGGTTTTTATATTTTTTGCTATGAAATTGAAAGTCTGTCATAAACTTTCAAAATCAGACTTTCAAAATCAGTCTTTAGTAGACATTCAACTCCAATGACCATATGAAGAAGAGTTAAGTAGCAGTCTCTCAGTACAAAATATAAACACAGCCCAACACGGCCGGTGTTTCACGGAAAAGCTTCCTCAGGGGCATATAAGTGATATTAACACAGGAGTATTTGCCTAAAACAAAATCATTGAAAATGATTTTAAGACCATGTTTTGTTTTGTTTTAGGCAAATACTCCTGTGTTAATATCACTTATATGCCCCTGAGGAAGCTTTTCCGCGAAACACCGGCCATGTTGGGCTGTGTTTATATTTTGCACTGAGAGACTGCTACTTAACTCTTCTTCATATGGTCATTGGAGTTGAATGTCTACTAAAGACTGATTTTGAAAGTCTGATTTTGAAAGTTTATGACAGACTTTTAATTTCATAGTAAAAAATATAAAAAACAAAAAATATACTTTTTCAATTAATAAATATAATTTTTATAGTGATGGTAAATGATTAGAAGACCGGTTGGGTTTTGGGTTAAAATCACAATGTCTGGCTTGATGACATCGTCACTTAGGCTATAATTTCAATTTAATTCAGTTGCCCTTGCTTTTTACAGTTTATCGATTGGGTTACTGTATTGACTCTCCTTGTTTACAAATGTATTGGTAATTGAAATCTCCCATTATTATTGCACTGCCAAATTGGTTTCCTTCCCTGATTTCTCTTAGCATTTCATCATCTGACCATTTTGTCCAGGTGGACGGTAGTATACTCCTATCACTATACTCTTACCCAACACACATGGGATTTCTACCCATATAGATTCTACTGACTATTTACTCTCTTGTATGATCTTTATCCTGTTGTACTCTATACCCTCCCGGACATAAAGTGCCACACCCCCACCAAGTTGATCCTCCCTAACATTGTGATATAATTTGTACCCTGATATAGCACTGTCCCATTGGTTATCCTCCTTCCACCAAGTCTCTGTGATGCCAATTATGTCAATCTCATCATTTGCTGCTATACACTCTAACTCTCCCATCTTACTTCTTAGACTTCTGGCATTGGCATACAGACATTTCAAAGTGTGGTTTTTGCTTGTTTTAACAACCTGCTTTTCAGTTGTTTGGGATAATTCAGAAATCATTAGCTTTGGTGATTTTTTACATATAGGCATATGAACTTTGTTTGCTTTTAATGGAGCCTCTCTGTTGGGATGCCCTAACTCTCCTGTTTCATTAGGATACATTTCTCCGAACCATGCACTACTGAGTGACTATCGGCTTTCCCCCTTGTTCTAGTTTAAAAGCTGCTCTATCTCCTTTTTGAAAGTTAGTACCAGCAGCTTGGTTCCATTCTGGTTAAGGTGGAGCCCATCCTTTCGGAAAAGTCTCCCCTTTCCCCAAAAGTTTCCCCAGTTCCTTACAAAGCTGAATCCCTCTTCCCTGCACCATCGTCTCATCCACGCATTGAAACTCTGGAGCTCTGCCTGCCTCTGAAGACCTGCACGTGGAACAGGAAGCATTTCAGAGAATGCCACCCTGGAGGTTCTGGATTTCAGCTTCCTACTTAAAATCCTAAATTTGGTTTCCAGAACCTCTCTCCCACATTTTCCTATGTCGTTGGTTCTCACATGTACCATGACAGCCGGCTCCTCCCCAGCACTGTCTATAATCCTATCTAGGTGACGCGTGAGGTCTGCCACCTTCGCACCAGGCAGGCAAGTTACCAGGTGGTCCTCACGTCCACCAGCCACCCTGCTATCTACATGTCTAATAATCAAATCACCAACTATGATGGCTGGCCTAACCCTTCCCTCCTGGGCAGTAGCCCTGGGAGATTTGTTCTCAGTGCGAGAATAGATGAAGAAGGTTTAGGAGAATTAGTTAGTTCCGTCTTAGCCTCCACTTCAGTGCTGGAGGAGAGAGAGGAAACTGGGATGATGATGAGGAAGAGCAGTCAGTGCAAGCAGAGCATGTGAATGATGCCCCTGGCATTGCTTCTCAGGGTGCACCCACTACTTCAACTCCAGTGCCAGCATCCACCCCGAAGGCTATAGAGAAGGGATCACGAAAGAAATCTGTGATCTGTAGCCACTTTAAAGTAAGGGAGGACCCGCATTTTGCTCAATGTAATTACTGTGCCAGGGATATTAGCAGAGGCAAGCAAGTGGGCCATCTAACTAATTCTGGAATGATGCATCATATGCAGAAGCAACATCCAACAGTGCTGACATCTGGGGATGGTGGCAGTACCAGTCAGGGAACCCCTTTTTCCAGGCAGCATAAAGTGGTTGAAAAGGAACAGAGTCTTCCCACGCCCTCAGCCCCTTCCAGCAGTCAGATGGCAGACCAGCAGCCCCCTGTCATGCGTCAGAAGCGACAACCCACCATGGAGGAAATGGGGTGGTGTTCGGTTGCGCTATCCCAGGGAAGGAGGCAGGCAGCCTCAAAAGTTGTAACCAGGAGCATTGGGGAAATGATTGCCCTTGATGACCAACCCTTGCAGGTAGTGGAGAATGTGGGTTTCAAGCGTTTGCTGCAGGTCTTAGCTCCAAATTACAAAGTCCCCTCCAGAACCACATTTAGAAGAAAGGTCATCCCCAGCCTGTACAAGCAGTGTCGGAGTCGCATCCAGGCGCTGCTAGCTAAGGCAGAGGAGAGTGTGCATTTCATCTGCGATATCTGGACCACCATGAACGCTTCACACTCTTACGTCTCCCTGACAGCACACTGGTGGGACCTGGCTGAGGCAAGGGCAGGCAGCAGCTCTATTAGTGACCAAGTATCAGGGTGCAGGTGGGCTTTACTGCACATCCACCTGACAGACAAGGCCCATACTTCAGCCAATATTCTATCATGCATCAGAGATATGCTGGAGGGGTGGCAGCTACAACAAATCAAACTGTGGTTAAACTGGTATCTATTTGCTAACATGTCTATTAGCCAACGAAGTTTTGTAGGCCCCTTACTCATAGAGTCAGTGTTCCACAGTAGACTCTGATATGGTGTAGGGTCACATTACTTTATTTAATTATCTTTTGTTCATTTTTTGCATGTTTTTTATATTAATAAAATCAATCTTCCGAATATGCTAGCGAATTCCAAGCTCTGACGCCCCTTGGCATCTAACGTGCTATATTCTGAAAATTATACTAACAAGTCCTAGTTACAGTCACAAAACAACTTCAACAATGATACTCATCGCGTTTTGTATCCCAGTCCCGACACGATCGTGTTTCGGACCAAAAAAGGTCCTGCCTCAGGGGAATAACTCCTTCCGAACTGCTTGTCTGTGACATCCGACACAATCCATCATCGTTCTATAAGCGTATCTGTACAATTGGCTCTTCTCTTGTCCATGTCTTTCCCACGGTCTCCATTCAGACACGCTCGATGATAACATGGCGGCACATCGGAACTTCTTTTAAACTACCCAGACTGGAAATTGCGGCAGCAACCTAGGTCTTCAACCAGGTCATCTTCAAACTCTTATTTGATCAGCACAAAGTCTTCAAACACGTCAACGTGTCGGGACTGGGATACAAAACGCGATGATACCAGTTTAACCACAGTGTTTGATTTGTTGTATACAAATAAGGTTACTGGAATACACTTTTGTGTGTTTGGGGGGTGGCAGCTACACCAGAGAGCCATGAATCTTCAGGCAGGGTTCTTTATCACAGACAATGGTGCAAACATGGTAAAGGCAATAAACGACAGGGGCTTTCAGAACATCCGATGTTTTGCACACTCTCTGTACCTGGTGGGGAAGTCAGCTCTGGGGTTGGAGGCCAAGAACCAAGACAATGAATACCTGCATACATTAATACAGAAGTGCAGGAACAAAGCAGGGTACTTCCACAGAAGTGTGAAGGCGGGGCAGGTTCTCTGTCAAAAGCAGACTGATTTGGGGATGCCTCACAAGCATCTCATTCAAGACATTGGCACCCGGTAGAATTCCACCTATATGATGCTGCAGAGGTTTGTGGAGCAGCACTCACCCATTCATGATCTTTCTCTGGAAATGGAGATAGGTGTATATAGTCCCCACGGGCATCATGATTGGGTAGTCATGAGTCAGCTGGTAAAAATCCTGAAGCCCTTCAAGGATGCCATGGAGGAGCTGAGTTCCAGAAGTGCCACCTTGGGTGACATCATCCCTATAGTTAATAATCTGGAGGAAAATTTGGAGGACTTTAAACAGGAAGAGAGAATGACAGCAGAGGTTCTGCGTTGTCTGGACTTTTTGCAGAAGCAAGTGCATTAGGACCTTTAACAAAAGACGACAGATACATGCTTGCCACAGTCTGTGATCCCCGTGTGAAAGGGAAACTTGCCCTACAGTCCGATTGTCTCACATTTGTGACGAACCTGCTGTTAGAAAAGGTCTGTGAACAGGAACACCATAGGCAGAGACAGATTAGGCATGAAGCAGAGGAGGAAACAGCAGGCACTTCAGAGTCCAAGCAGGAGCAGCACTCTGTCAGCGACAGCTAGTACTTCCTCCTCCACTTCAGTACACCAAAGCAATGTTGCCCCTAAAAAATCATCTTTCTGGCACAGGCTAGAGTGAAAGCAGCTAGCAAGAAGGACTCTCAGCCCACCCAAGCAAAGGAGACACCAGCACAAATGTCAGTGACACGGTATCTCACAGGGCCCACTGAGGACATGGAGACAGATCCGCTGGCATATTGAGCACACAAGTCCACTGTCCGGTCACACCTAGCCAAACTGGCTCAGCGATATCTGTCCTGTCCACCAACCAGTGTGCCCAGTGAACGTGTCTTTTCATCAAGGCTGGCACCAGACTTGATGGAAAAGCTAGTGTTTTTGAAAATAAACAAGCCTTTGCTTGGGTTTCCAGATTTTCCCTGTGAATGGCAAGATGAATAAAAGCACTTTAAAGCCTTGCAGTAGCTCTGCCTGCTTCATATGCTCCAGATATATCAGGACATGGACCTGACCTCATTGCTGTGCCTGTCTGTCTCACACCTTATGTCACTACAAGGGCCTGGTCTCATTGCTTTGCCTGTCTGTCTCGTGCCTTATGTCACTACAAGGGCCTGACCTCATTGCTGTGCCTGTCTGTCTCACGCCTTATGTCACGCTACAAGGGCCTGACCTCTTTGCTGTGCCTGTCTGTCTCACCCCTTATGTCACACTACATGGGCCTGACCTCATTGGATATCCTATCAGGACACACCTGAGAGATGATGCTCACATGTGTGACACACTGATCACATGACCATCATGGGAGTAAATATAAACATATGCTCTGCATCCACAGGAAACCCCCGCTCCCTAAAATATCAGTTGCAGAGCATAAATAAGACATTTCCCTGTACAACTCACCATACAAAAAAGTATTCTGATTCTGGTGCCATCTCAATAACAGCATTACAAACTTCCTCTACTACTAGGGGCATTGTAAAACAATACAAAACCTGGAAAAAAAAACCAAACCCCCACTCTGTATATGTCTATCTAACCTGCCATACAGCAGCAGCAATAACTCCAAGAAATGAAACAGCAATAGCCCTACAAGGCAGCAGTTCACCACCAGTGCAATATAATATTGAGAAAATACAACAACTAAGGTTGATACAAATCCATACGTGCTAGAACACAGACAGACCTGCCTTTACCAAATATAGAATAAAAGACCACAAATTACAAATGTGTAAACAAAAACCCGGAATAGAAACCCGAAAAAGCCACTCTGCATGCAGTGCAAAACTGGAGAACTAGAAACATATATTTCCTCCTATACTAAGTAAAGTTCATAGAGAGAAAAAATGCATCTGCTCAAAAATGTATATTATGGCTTTTATACCCAATCACTCCCCTCCATGCAACCTCACTTCTCCCAGTTACTCAATTATCCCTTCACATCCTCATATCCCTGTCCAACACTCCTGACCCCCTCCACCCCTGCATCCTCTTCCCCATGCTCTCTCGCTTACTCCCCTGCTAAACTCTCCCTACCCTTCCATTCCCCACCCAGAATACCTCTGACCACCTCTTTCCCACCTCTTCCTGCTCAGCAGCCCCCACACCTCTATCTCTCCCTCCACTTCTATCTCTCCTCCCTGCCCAGCAGCCCCATCCCCTCCCACCTCCACCTCTCCCTACCCTGCAACCCCAACCTCCTTTTCCTCACCCTTCCTCCCAATCTTCCCACACCTTCCTGCCCTGCACATTTCCCTCTTCTCCTGCCTCCCAGCCAGCAGAAAAGCCTTCAGTCCAATTAGAATTTCCCTCCCTCTTTACCAGAGGCTGATGAGGGCAAGAAGTTTTCAGGAGAGGAAGAAGATGAAGAGGCAGCAAAAGTCAGCAGTAGATTTATACATCACACAACTCTCTCCCTCTTGCTCCTGCTTTCACATCCAGGACCCATGGGATGAAGAGAGCATCAGCAGCCTCACTACCAGGCCATGCAGGGAAAGATAAAGTTGATGTGCTGCCAGGCCCATATGAACAGGAATTGGCGGTATCACACTCTGATCTGCCCGAAGGAGGAGGGAACAACCTCCCACTGGCCAGAAAAAGGAGAAGGAAGCAAGAGCAGCTAACTGTCATCCCAATAAAGGAGAAGTCTGCCAACCCCTGCCCAGACTGATGAGGAAAGGACAGCCTTCTGCTGGCTCTGTGACACACCTCCCAGGACCTCGTGACACACTAGTGTGTCCCAACACACCTGTTGAGAACCACTGCCCTAGATAACTAGTTGTTGTCCCCTAATGAAGCCATTGGTGAAACAAAGGCCTTTTGTTGGGTACATAAAAGGATTAAGAGGTATATGTGGAAATTTGGTATGATCCCATTGAGGTTTATGTCTCTTACATTGTCTGTGGTTTTATAATTGATACAAAGTTTTAATGTATGTCCTGAATCATGAGTGATACAATGCACTAATGTAGTTTATGTATCTGATTTATTTATTTATTTATTTTATTTAAAAGTTTTTATATACCGCGTTAGGGTTAGGTATCTAACCATCTTAGCGGTTTACATAATAAAACACACATAATCATTGACATACATTAAAATACAATGAAATTACAAATTACATTCATTTATATTTGTATCTTCCATAGTGTTTAGGGGTTTGAAGACTGATAGAATACATTTTGTGTTGTATTTTTGTGCACATATATTTTTTAATATTTGTAATAAACACTTTAATTATTTATACAGGTATTTTATTTGTTTCTTATTAGCATAAAAAGGCACAGTAGTTACAGTCCATGACATCAGTATGCAAATGATACATAGTTAGCATGTAATGGTATACCTTCAGGATCGCTGGACCTTTTGCACTTGAATCTTAGGCTTACCACAGACACCAGGATAATCACACCTGTGATAAGGATCACTATGAATATTATTCCACCTGAAAAATAGTGACATAACACTGAGAGGATATAGACAGAACAATGCCAGTACAAACAGAAACACAATTCTAAATAAGAGTAATGAAAAACTGGACATCTGGAGGAAGAAGACCTTTCCCTTTTTGGAGAAATCTTTTGCATAGGCTCTTGAAAGCGAAAACACCCCCTCACTCCGACCCTAGGAATGTATGCACTCAGACTGGGTAAACTTTCCTGAATACAGGACAGGCAATTTTACAACAGGCCATTTCCATAGGTAAAGCATTGTTTTACCCACAGAAATGCCTTTCAAAATTACCTTTATGTATTTAAGATTCCAAAGAAAAATATTGAGCTAGGAATTTGTGCTGATCTCCATATCATAGTTGATATTCATGAGGACCCTGAATCGACAGAGAGAAGAGGCAGGACACACATACATTTTCCATGATGAACATGTACATCCCTCAAGAGACCTGATCAGATGTGTGCCTCTTCCACCCTCTGCCAGAAACAACCTGATCAAATATACACATCTTCTGAGATGCATAGATGGGCATGCTCAAACCCTGAGAAATGCCTTATGAACACACATCCCCTAATGATTATATTCCAGCATACAGCCAAGAGTTACATGTATACACCTCTGAAGGACATCTGCATCCACATACTTCCCTGAGAAATATGTACTCACACATACATGCATACAACTGAAATACATGAGAACAGATACAACCAAGAGACATGCACTAATGCAAACATACCTGGCAGACCAAGACATGCATTCAGCAATTCATAGACATGCACATAACATGCCCAAAGCAACATGACCATGCATTCCTTGAGAAACATGCACATGAAAGTCCTCAATAGACATGTTCATGCACACATCAAGACAATCACATGTATTGACCCTTAAGAAACCTGCAAAATATAGTGTACCCTAGAAGATATAAACATTCATAGATTCCTTGACAGAAATAAACACACACACGACCAAAAGTCATGAACTCTCATTCCCATTGCATATGTACCCAGGCACTGAGAAACATAAACTTACCAAATGCCACCATAGTCAGAGGTTCAGTTTGATTCACACGACCTGGGACCACTGAAATCTCATTTTGGGGAACACCTGTGAAGTCAGATATGCTGGTTTTCGATTCAGGTTTTCATAATCATAATTTTGCCTTTGCAAGTGAGGGCAGCACATGCACAGTAAAATCATACAACTATGATGATGGCATTATAGCTGCCTCATGGTGAGAATATAAAGAATGAAAAGGAAATGAGGGAATTATTAGGAAAGGAATGGTGAATATAACTGAACATATCCTAATATCTCTGTATCGCACCATAAAGCAAGACAGAGGTATTAGGATATTCTCAAAATTGCACACCATACGGTGTGCAATTGTGGTCACCACATCTCAGGAAACATATAGCAGAACTAGAAAAGATATAGAGAAGGGCAACCAAAATAATAAAAGGGATGGAACAGATCCCCAATAAGGAAAGGTTAAAGACGTTAGGGCTCTTTAGCTTGGAGAAGAAGTGACTGAGAGGAAATATGATAGAGGTCTACAGAATCATGAGTGGAGTGGAATGGGTAAATGCAAATCAGTTGTTTAGTCTTTCAAAAAGAGTATATTAATAGGATCATGCTAGGTAGAGTACAGAATTAACATACAACAATAATGGCAAATTAACATCTGTTAAAGACATCTTAGCATTGCAACAACTGGAAAACTATCATTGCTGAAATTATATTCTGCTAAATATCGCATTATCATGACATGCACTTCCCAAAAGAGCACCTCCCCTGCCCCACTTTTCCACCCCTTATGTCTCTTTCGCTCATCTCGAGCTCCTCCCTTGTCCCACCTTCCCCTGCTTTCCACCCCCGAAATAATTACACCGGTGATAACAACCTTGACTGAGATGATGTTTACAGATATATAGATACATAAGATGTATGTAGATGTATATAATTCCATTGTATATAGTTGTATGCAGTTCCTATATTTTCAATCTGTACTGCCTTCCATCTCTTTACTTTCTCCAAACCCCCTCTCTTCCCTCTGCAATTTCACGCCTGCCCCACCTCCCCCTCCCCTGTTGATTGTAATTTTCCTCCTTTCTGTTTATTGTACACCGGCATGATGTGTTCACGAATGTCGGTTAAGAAAAGTTCATAAATAAATAAATAAATACATAAATAAATAAACATGCCTTGAGTAGTTTCTAGAATATTTTTTATGTCCTGTACCAATTTCAGTTCCTCCGGCAGTTCATTCCACAGGATATTTTATTTTATTATTAAAAAAATTTTTATATTCCGCTTTTCGGCACTTCACAGTGTACATCAAAGCGGATTACATTCAGGTACTATAGATATTTCCCTATCCACACAGGGCTTACAATCTAATTTTGTACCTGAGACAACAGATGGGAAAAGTGACTTGCCCAAGGTCACAAGGAGCGACAGTGGGATTAGTACCATGGGATCTATTTAATGTTTAGGAACAAGTCAGGTATTTGTGACTTGGAGTGGCCACTGTTGGAGACAGAATACTGAGCTTGATGTACCCTTGGTTTGACCCAGTACAATATATCTTATGTTCTTATAAAAGGATAAACAGTAAATTTGGGATTACAAACATATTCTGGCATATGAATAAGGTTCATTCCTGTCAAGGTATGCACAAGACAAAACATTTGGAATATCTGCTCCAAGAGAATGTCTGTGCCAGGAAAGTGGAGACTAAAGTAGGAGGCCTACTGCATTGCAGGTAGAAGGTGAGGAAGTGACTGTGATGGTAGTAGTGATGGAGCAGGAGCACAGTAGTCAGATCAGAGGAAGGAGCCTGCATTGTCCATGTTAGACCCATTATACACTCTTAGGATCATTCATCAAAATGCGTTATGGCGTTTACGCATGCGATAATAGCAGTATCGCAAAGCGTGAATGCAAGTTTTGGGAAGGGGTGGGATTAGGGAGGAGTTTGGGTTGGATTTATGAAAGTGAGGGGCAATATTGCACCATGCGATAGCATAACATATGCTATTTCATGGTTTTAATGCCAGAAATAACTACACCTTTTTTGAGAGAGAGAGAAAGGGAAGTAGAGAGAGAGAGGGAGAGACTATTGGGAGGCCTTCACAGTATGCAGCTATCTATATGCCTGTAGGATGGCTCGATTCCTGCAATCTCAAAACCCCTACAGCAGGAACCTCCAGAAAAACAAATGGGGAAAATATTTTTTAACTCAACTGACAGTTAAGATCTGGAATTCATTTCTGTAGGATGATGTATAGGCAGTTGGCATACCTGGATTTAAGAAAGGTTTATACAAGATCCTAGAGAAAAAGTCCATAAACTGTTATTAACCAGGTAGACTTGGGAAAAGCCACTGCTTATTCCTGGGTGCAGGAAGCACTAGGCGAGCTAGGCCTGGGCCTAGGGTGCTGACCATTAGGTGGCGTCACCCCCACTCGCAAGCTAATGAGGCAGGGTGAGGCAGCCACTTTAGGTGGCAACATTTTGAAGCAGCAAAAGTACCCCTTCAAAATTCTGCCCAGCCCCTGCCTCACCCTGCCTTTCCTACCCCGGTTGTGCCACACTCCTGACCCCCCCCAAGACTCATGAAAAGCCGTGGTGGTCCAGCGGGGGGCCCGGAGAGATCTGCTGCTCCCGGGCCAGCAGCTGCCACTAACCAAAATGGCACCGGTGGCCTTCAGCCCCACCCATATGATAGGCCTACCATGCCATTGGCTGGCCCACGTCACAAGGTAGAGGCAATGGATGATCAGTGCCATTTCAATCGCCATTTCAATTGCTATTAGAAGTTCCATCAGTTAGATTGATGATTCATCTAGCCTTATCAATCTAACTGATGAAACTTCTAATAGAATTTGGGATGCCGATTGAAGGGATCTTGTAGGTTGGTATAACTTTAGATCAGCATTAAAACAAAAAGACACAAGCCCACTGAATCCTTTCAAGACAAACAGCTGCACTCTTCCCTGCCTCTTCTCTCTGCTGGTTCAGGGTCCTCATGAATGTCTGATCATGGTCCAAGGTCCTTTGTTTTGGAACTCCTTACCTTTGAGGATTAAGAAAGTCTTCTCTTCTCTTCTTAGCTTTAGAAAAGTATTTATTTATTTATTTGCTTTTATATACTGACATTCAACAATGTGTTATCACATCGGTAAATTACTTAAAACTGATTTGTTTAATCACACAAATGATAATATTTAATTTTTTAGACTTTTAGATAGCAATAGGTCTATTGTTTATGATTAATTAAATTTTTTTTAACACCAGCAGTAGTGAAGTGTGTGTTATTTATAAAAATTACATATTGTTTTCTATGTAAGCAAACTCTGTATGATATTAACAAAATGTTTACTTTTGTGCAGGTATATAATCTTAGGATATGAGGAAATGGATATATTAGGCATTGAAGCAGCTAAAAATATATGTTGTTTGGTATTGCTTTTGTTTTACTGACTTATGTGCTTTGAATAATTTTTTTTATTTTTTGATGTATTTTTATTATGATTGATTTATTGTGAACCACTTAGAAATTGGATAAATGGTATATAAATCTATTAAATACATAAATAAATATATAAATATATAAAAAACTAATAAGTCTAAATTAGCAGCTGTTCCACATGATGGGAATGTTGGATAGTGGACCCTTGAGCCGGCAGGGACAGATGAAGACTCACCTTAGGAAGGCCCACAGTGGATGTCGAAGCCGGGAGGTAGCACTGAACAGGAGACCAGAGAGATCTTCACCACTGGAAGCACAAGGTCCCCCCAGGAGGACCCCGTGAGGACCTGAGCCACTTGGACTTACGTGCGGTCTCCTGTGGGCCGGTGACGGAAGATGAGTTCCAGAGGATCTAGAAGAGTAGAGCGAAGCCAGGAGGCCAACTGGAACTTCACCACTGGAAGCCCGCGGTCCCCCTGAGAGTTGCTCGTGAGGACCCGAGCCGCTTGGAATTAGGAGAGGCCTCCTGGAAGTAAGCCGGAGTCTGAAGCCAGTAGTCAGAAAGCCGGAGTCAGAAGCTAGTAGTCAGAAGCCAGTGGTCGGAAGCCAGTAGACAAAACAGCAACTAGTAGCTCTCACCAGAGAGTGAACCTTGTTGCAAGGCAAGGGAGAAGGGCATCCAGCAGGGTTTTATATCTGCAGCGTTTGAC
Source organism: Rhinatrema bivittatum (assembly GCF_901001135.1). Lineage (NCBI taxonomy): Eukaryota > Metazoa > Chordata > Amphibia > Gymnophiona > Rhinatrematidae > Rhinatrema > Rhinatrema bivittatum. The sequence goes on from NC_042632.1 coordinate 5,634,162, forward strand.
ATCATCCTGAGAGATAGAGGCTTCCTTTCCCATGCTGGGCCCTTTAAATGTCCGGGCCTTGTGTGTGTGCGTGCCTAGGGGGCGGGGTTTGAACAGACATTGGCGGCGTCTCCCCTGCAGGCCCGGCATCCAGGGGACGCCGCGCCGGAGGCTGCAGGCCCAACCAGGCCTCAGTGATGCTGCTGCTGCCGCCAGATACCCGGAGGTAGGTGGGGGGCCGGCCCGCGGACCTCCACAGGTCGGGCATGCAACAGTACCCCCCCTTCTACGCCCTCTTCCTGGGGTTTCGGTTTGGCAGGATGACATAGATGGAACTGTTGAAGAAGAGCTTTATCCAACATGTTGGTGGCAGGCTCCCAGGAATTTTCCTCAGGGCCATAACCCTCCCAGGAGAGGAGGTACTCACGTTGTCGGAGGTGGAATCACACATCTAGAACCTCTTTCACTTGGTAGACGGTGTCCTCCTAGAGCCTCAGGCACATTTGGCTCTGGGATCTTTTTATGGAAGGCAGACAAGACCAAGGGCTTGAGCAAAGACACATGGAACACGTTGGGTATCCTAAGCATTGATGGAAGATGGAGGCAGTAGGTGACAGCGCCCACCCGGTCCAAAATTGCGAATGGGCCGATGTACCATGGAGCCAGTCACAATGAAGGAAGCTGCAGGTGAAGATGTTTAGTACTCAGCCATACTTTTTCCCCAGGGAGAAATGAGGGGGCTGGACATCATAGGCGGTCAGCATACTTCTTCGCCGTGACAGCCACGCGGAGAAGGTTCTCCCGGGTAGCACCCCAGAGGCGGCGTGGCTGTTGGGCTGTGAGTTGTACGGCTGGGGACGGTACCATCAAAGGCAAAGGCAGGGGTGGTCGTAGACATTTCCCATAAACTATATGGAAGGGAGACCTGCCGGTGGCAGAGTGTCTATGGTGATTGTAGGAGAATTCTGCCCACGGAAGTAAGGCCACCCAATCATTCTGTAGATCTCCCACGAAGACTCGGAGGAAGATCTTCAAGGTTCGATTTGTGCATTCCACTTGGCCGTTACCTTGAGGGTGAAAGGCAGTCATGAAATCTAGTTGAACCCCGAATTTCCTGCAGAGTGCCTTCCAATACTTCACTGTGAATTGTGATCCCCGGTCAGAAGCAATATGAAGGGGGAGTCCGTGAAGGCGAAAGATGTGGTGCGTGAAGAGGTTCGCGAGCTCAGGTGCTGTGGGCAACTTGGCGAGAGGGACAAAGTGGGCCATCTTCGAGAATCTATTAATCGTGACCCATATTACCATTTTTCCTTCTGAAGCAGATAAGTCCACGATGAAGTCAGTGGACAAATGGGTCCATGGTTCGGTGGGGATAGGTAATGGTTGAAGGAGCCCCCACAGGCAACCAGTCGGTGTCTTTTGTCGAACACAGGTTGGGCAGGAGCTGACATAGATGCGAACATCTCTCCTTACCTAAGGCCACCAGTAATGTTCAGTCAGCAGATCCAAAGTTCATGCGACCCCCGAATGCCCTGCGGTCAAGGAGTCATGAGACCAAGACAACACCTTCTTGCGCAGGCACACGGGTATGACCGTTTTACCCATAGGAACCACCTCTGAAGCTGCAAGAAGGACCTTGGCTGGATCGAGGATATAATGCGGTGGATCCGGGTTATCCTCTGTTTCAGCTGTGCGAGAAATGGCGTCCACCCTAATGTTCTTGGAGGCTGGCCTGTACCAGAGGAGAAATTGAACCAGCTAAAGAAGAAAGACCAACAGGCTTGCCGAGAGTTGAGGCGTTGGGCTCAGCACAAGGATTCCAGATTCTTGTGATCCGTATAGACGATCACGGGGTATGGCTGCCACTCCTCCAGCGCGAGTTTAATGGCCAGGAGCTCCTTATCGCCGATACTATAATTTCTCTCCGCCGGAGAGAATTTTCGGGAATAATAGGAACATGGTAGGGATTTGCTTTTCGTGGATAATTGGCTCAGAACAGCCCCCACCACATCAGAGGCATCTACTTCCACGATGAACTGATGCTGCAGATTCAGATGGTGGAGACAGACATTGAGGAGAAAGGCTTCCTTCAGCTTCTGGAAAGCATCTATTGCCGTCTAGGACCAATTCTTCGCATCAGCAACCTTCCTGGTAAGGGCCGTAAGTAATGCTATCATCTGGGAGTACTGGGGTATGAACTGGCGATAGAAATTGGTAAAGCCCAGGAAGCGTTGTAGGGCTTTGATCCCTACTAGCTGTGGCCAATCTCGAATGGCCATCACTTTATCAGGGTCCATATGGAAGCCCGTGGATGAAATTATATATCCGAGGAATGGCAAGGACTCCTGCTCGAGCTGGCACTTCTCTAGTTTAGCAAAGAGACAATTATCCCGAAGTTTCTGTAGTATTTGCTGCACTTGTACTCGGTGCATGGGCAAATCCTTAGAGTATATCAACACGTCGTCGAGGTACACTATAACCGAGGTATGCAACATATCCCTCAAAACCTCATTCATGAGGTTTTGAAAGACCACAGGGACGCTGCACAAGCCAAAGGACATGACTAAATATTTGTAATGCCCATCTCTCGTATTGAAGGCGGTCTTCCATTCGTCGCCGGGTCGTATTCATACCAAATTGTAGGCACCCCAGAGGTCCAACTTGGTAAAGACCTTCGCTCCTTACAGCCGGTCTAGTAACTCTGGAATCAAAGGCAAAGGGTACCTGTCCCATTGCATGATGGCGTTGAGGCCGCGGTAATCGATGCAAGGACGCAGTGACCCATCCTTCTTGGCCACAAAGAAGAACCCAGCCCCAGAAGGGGAGTTAGAAGGCCGAATGAAACCTCTGTCCAAATTCTCTTGAACATATGAAGACATGGCCCGAGTTTCTGGAAGCGACAAGGGGTAAACCTGCCCCCTGGGAGGCATTGTGCCTGGGACCAGGTTAATGGCACAGTCAAAGGGCCGGTGTTCCAGGAGAAGTTCAGCCTTCTCCTTAGAGAAGACGTCTTCAAAGTCTTGGTACTGTGGTGGGAGAGCCATTGGCGTGGTCAAGAGCGGTACATTGGGACGAAGAATACTCATCAGACAGGAGCCAAAACAAGACGGACCCCAAGCTGTGATCTGAAGGGTATCCCATTGTATGACTGGGGAAGTTTCTGTAGCCAGGGTAAACCCAAGATGATAGGATGCATGGACTTCTCCAGGATAAGGAAGGAGATCTCTTCCACGTGTAGGTGACCGGTACGGAGGGCCAAGGGCTTGGTGCAGGTAGTAATGCTCCCCGGCAGGAGAGTACCTTGAATCAAGGATACCCGTATCGAAGGAATTCGGGGTTGGAACCCAATGTGTAACTGCTGAACGTGATCTGCGAGAATGAAATTCCCTCCGGCTCCGGAGTCGACCAAAGCCAGCGTATCAAACTTAGGCCCAGGGTAGACGAGGGTAACCGGTACAGTACATGAGAAGGCGGAACATGTATTACCTAGGGTCAGCTCCCCATTGATCCCTAGGTCCTGGCGTTTCCCGGCCGCTCACCACATCGGGCTAGGAAGTGCCCCTTGCCACCGCAACATAGGCACAGACCTTGAGCACGGCTCTCTTCCTGTGAGATTGGGCCCCAGCCCAACTGCAAAGGCTCTACGTCTTAATTCCCTGGAGAGGCAGAAGAGGAGGGTACCGGTCGGGAAAATGTAGTTCCAGAGTTACCTGGTTTACGACCAGACCTCCCTTCCCGGATCTGGCATTAGATATGGCGGTCCACCAGACCAGCCAAATCGATGAAGCTGTTCAGGTCATCCGGGAGGTCCCTCGCCGCCAGTTCATCTTGGAGTTTTGAGGAGAGACCCTCCAGGAATATGCCGTGGAGACTGTCATCCCCCCAGTTCAGTTCGGCTGCTAGAGTCCGGAATTCCACCGCATACTCGGCCAGGGGCCGGTTGCCCTGGCGTAGCTGAAGTAACTCAGACGTGGCAGTGGGCCTGCGAGAGGGCTCATCGAAGATATGTGGAAAGGCAGAGAAAACTGTTCCAGATTCCCGAGGAGGGGATCTTTATGCTCCCATAGCGGAGAAGCCCAGGCCAGAGGCTTCCCATCCAACAAAGAAATTATATAACTAGTCTTAATCTGGTCTGTTCAAAACTGGGAAGGCAGGAGGTTGAATCGGATGAAACATTGATTGAAGAATCCGCGGCAGTACTTCACTTCCCCTGAGTATTGTGACGGTGCCGGGAGCTGGATGAGCGTTGCTGGTCCAGAATTGGCCATGGCAACTGGCATAGGAGGTACCGGTTCGGGTATATGATTAATCCGATTGGCCAGTCTCTCTATGGTCTTCATCTCGGAATCCAGACAGATTTGCTGTTGATGCGGATGCTAGGCAATTCCGGGGCTGGCTTGCAAGCTAGCCGTGTCCGCCAGGTCCATGGCCTTGCAACCTGTTGGATAGTGGACCCTTGAGCCAGCAGGGACAGATGAAGATGCACCGTGGGAATGTCCACAGTGGATGTCAAAGCCGGGAGGTGGCACTGAACAGGAGACCAGAGGGATCTTCACTACTGGAAGCCCGAGGTCCCCCCAGGAGGAGCCCGTGAGGACCTGAGCCGTTAGACTTACGTGCAGTCTCCTGTGGGCCGGTGACAGAAGATGAGTTCCAGAGGATCCAGAAGAGTAGAGCGAAGCCAGGAGGCCAACTGGAACTTCACCACTGGAAGCCCGCAGTCCCCCTGAGAGGAGCTTGTGAGGACCCGAGCCGTTTGAACTTAGGAGAGGCTTCCTGGAAGTAAGCCAGAGTCTGAAGCCAGTAGTTGGAAGCCGGAGTGGGAAGCCAGTAGTCAGAAGCCAGGGTCGGAAGCCAGTAGTCAGAAGCCAGTGGTCGGAAGCCAGTAGATGAAACAGCAACTAGTAGCTCTCACCAGAGAGTGAACCTTGTTGCAAGGCAAGGGAAAAGGGCATCCAGCAGGGTTATATAGTTAATGAGTTATAAAGTTAATACAATGCCCATCCACCTTTAAAAAAATACTCAAGACCTGGTTGTTCAACCAAGCCTTCTCCTAACTCTAAATCCCACTAGATTTCACACCAGTGATCTTAGTCTTTGATAACTCCTTAAGAGAATCACTCGCCCTTTTTACCTGATGTAGTTAAATCGTGATACCTCCTACCCTACTATTAACTTGCTGATCTTCACTCCTTCTAACATTAGGCTTCACTGGTCTCCTTACCTATCTTATTTTGCTGTTAAACCCAGTTCGTTATATCCAAGTTCGATCATCCTGTTTATTGTAAGACACCCTCATGTCATGGTTATTGTTGTAACGTAAACTGACTTGATTGGTAACTTTGTTACTTGAATATCGTTATATAAAAATGCTAAATAAATAAATAAAATAAATATACCTGCAGCGTCTGACGTCATCCTGAGAGGTGGAGGCTTCCTTTCCCTCATTGGGCCCTTTAAATGTCCGGGCCTTGTGCGCCTAGGGGGCGAGGTTTGAACAGACGTCGGCGGCATCTCCCCTGCAGAGGGGATGCCGCGCCGGAGGCTGCAGGCCCGACCAGGCCTCAGCCACGCTGCTGCTGCCGCCAGATACCCGGAGGTAGGTGGGGGGCCAGCCTGCGGACCTCCGCGGGTCAGGCACGCAACAGAGAAGCAGCATTAAGCAGCGTGATAACCCTGTGGAGGGTTTGCAGCATTGCTACATGTCATCTAGATGCCTTGCTGGTCTAATACAAAAGCTCCAATGAGCTGTAACATCATTAGGGGAAGGGGCCATTTGGGTGTCAGCACTCAAAGGTTGGGAACAGTAAAATAAGCCCTCAAGAAGATGCAAGGAGGCCAGAGGAATTAGAGGATAGGAGGAAGACTGGTAAGAAAGGTATGGACAGGATGGCAGTCTCTAAAACATTTGGAAGTTGAAAAGGAGACCCTGCACCTGAAAAGATTGGGAACTTTGCTGTAAAGGACAGACAAAACTGCATAACATAAACAAAAATCAGACCATATCTAAAGGTATCAAAAGTGCTTTAGAAAGTTAATTGCAGAAGAGTTGTTTGGTCAAACACATTCCTACAACTGTCAGAAATTTTCATCCATTTGAGTTATTAACCTTAAGTTGACAGGTGGCATCATCCTGAAGTTTTAATTGAAATTCACTTCTGTGATGGTAAATTCAAAGACAGACAAAGGGGACATATACACATCAAGCAAACTGACCATAGCATACACAGGAATCAGATTTTAAAAAAAACAGAAAGTTTAATCAAATTCTGGAACAAAAGTTACAAGCAATGTAGCTCTACCCTGCACCTCAATTTGTGAATCTTGCAATAAAGCTGTTAAATCTAATAAATCATTTCACTGAACAAGAATACTACTTGAAGGTTTCTCATTCCTCCTACTTAGCAAATAAAAAACTTTAGAAACTGGAGGAATTTATGCCACTGGAACCTTCAATAAATCAATATAAAAACATTTTAACAGTTCTAGAGGAGATAGTAGAGATTTAGGAAATTCAATATTTGTAAATTTAGGAGTAGATTTTAAAAGACCTACGTGCGCCGGGCCTATTTTCAAAGGCCCGGCCATGCGCATAAACCCCGGGACGTGTGTTAAGTCCCGGGGTTCCTTAAAGGGGCGTTCCGGGGGGACAGGGTGGTATGGGGGACGGGGTGGGGAGGTCCAAGGGCAGGATGGGAAGGTCCGGGGGCAGGGCTAGAGGTGCCCGGCACAGCGGCCATTTCCCACTGTGCCGGGGGACTGCGTGCCGGCATGGTGCCGGCGCACACAACCTGCGCCTGCTCGAAGCAGGCGCAACAGGTAAGACAAGGATTTTGGGGGGATTAGGATAGGGCTAGAGGACGGGAAGGTTAGGGGAAGGGTAGGAAGGTTAGTATAGGGGGTAGGGAGTTACCTCTCAGGCCACTCCTAAATTGGGGTGGATTGGGAGGGAACCGTGGAAGGCCGTGGGCGTCGGCGCAACAGGTAAGACAAGGATTTTGGGGGGATTAGGATAGGGCTAGAGGACAGGAAGGTTAGGGGAAGGGTAGGAAGGTTAGTATAGGGGGTAGGGAGTTGCCTCTCAGGCCACTCCTAAATTGGGGTGGATTGGGAGGGAACCGTGGAAGGCCGTGGGCGTCGGCGCATGCAGGTTGCACATATGTGCACCCCCTTGGGTGCACTGACCCCGATTTTATAACATGTGTGCACCGCTGCGCGCATGATATAAAATTGCGTGTTCATGTGCGCACCGGGTTGCGCGTGCACATGGACGTGCGTGCACAAGTTTTTAAAATCTACCCCTTAATTTTCTAGAATAATTTACAACCATCTCCAACCTTCAGTTTTATTACCTCTATTTTTGATTGGTAGTAATAATCAAACTGCCCACATTGGTGCAAACTCCATGAGTGGGTTTGCACCAATAAACAAAGTAGATCTACGTGTCTATTTTTGCTTTATTTATTGCTCAGGTCAAAAGTACTCCCAGAGATCTGTGCCTGCTTTCTCTGCAGGTACTTTTTCCAGACAAAAGAACATACTTAGGGCTTAATGGACTCTCTATCTGGGAAACAACAAGCTAGGTTGAGAGAACATTGTACAAATCTTATCTTTGGGTGAGTTTCCTCACTGCGAAGGACATCAAATCATCATAAGAGTGCACTGTTCTGTTCATACATCTCACTCTGAATGTCAAAGTGGCCCCTAACCCCTACACTAATACCTAAACCTCCCCTCAAGTAACCAGGTGAGCCTCATATAGAGGTATAAATACCTAACTACTAGAAGGGCCTTATAGCTAGTCTCTTTCTCTCTCTCTCTCTCTCTCAGGCCGATACAGTACAGTGTGGAGTGCACTGTTAACCCGCGTTTGGACGAGCGTTTTCGACGTGCTAGTTTTACCCCTTATTCAGTAAGGGGTAATAGCGCGTCAAAAATGTGCGGCCAACACCCCCCCCCCCCCAAAACCAATAGCGCTCGCAACATGCCAATGCATGTTGATCGCCCTATTAGTTATTCCTGCGCAATTCAGTAAGTAAAATGTGCAGCCAAGCCGCACATTTTACTTTCAGAAATTAGCGCCTACCCAAAGGTAGGAGTTAATTTCTGCCGGCAGTGGGATATTAAGTCGGAGGTCCCAAAAGTAAAAAATAATTTAAAATAAAAAAAAAATGTAAAATCAGTCCGAGGTGGCTGACAAAATTAAAGCTAAAAGAACAGCATTCAAGAAATATAAAAGATCCCAAAGGGAGGAGCACAAAGAAGAATATTTGATTCAACTGAGGGAGACAAAGAAATTAATCAAGTCGGCAAAAAGTCAAGCGGAAGAGAGGATTGCCAAGGAGATAAAAAATGGTGACAAAACATTTTTCAGATACATCAGCGAAAAGAGAAAAGTCCAAAGTGGTATAGTGAAATTGAAAGGTGGAAATGATCAATGTGTGGAGAGAGACGAAGAAATGGCAGAAATATTAAACGAATACTTCAGCTCTGTGTTCACTAAAGAAGACCCTGGAGAAGGACCATCTCTACACAACAAGAAACTGGAGGGAAGTGGAATAGATGAAAATCCTTTTACAGTAGAAAATGTATGGGAAGAGCTAAAGAATCTGAAAGTGGACAAAGCCATGGGGCCTGATAGGATTCATCCAAGGATACTGAGGGAGCTCAGAGATGTGCTGGCGGGTCCACTGCGTGACCTGTTCAATAGATCCCTAGAAACGGGAGTGGTGCCGAGTGATTGGAGAAGAGCGGTGGTGGTCCCGCTTCACAAGAGTGGGAACAGAGAGGAGGCTGGTAACTACAGACCGGTTAGCCTCACTTCGGTGGTGGGAAAAGTAATGGAGTCACTGTTGAAAGAGAGAATAGTGAACTATCTACAGTCCGGAGAATTGATGGACCAGAGACAGCATGGATTCACCAGGGGAAGATCCTGTCAGACAAATCTGATTGACTTTTTTGACTGGGTAACCAAGGAATTAGATCAAGGAAGAGCGCTCGATGTCATCTACTTGGATTTCAGCAAAGCTTTTGATACGGTTCCGCACAGGAGACTGGTGAATACAACGAGAAGCTTAGGAGTGAGTGCCGAGGTGGTGAACTGGATTGCAAACTGGTTGACGGACAGAAGACAATGTGTGATGGTAAATGGAACTTTCTCTGAAGAGAGAGCGGTTTTAAGTAGTGTACCACAAGGATCGGTGTTGGGACCGGTCCTGTTCAATAGAAGGTAAGGTTTGTCTTTTTGCGGATGACACTATGATCTGCAACAGAGTGGACACGCCGGAAGGAGTGGAGAGAATGAGATGGGATTTAAGGAAACTGGAAGAGTGGTCGAAGATATGGCAGCTGAGATTCAATGCCAAGAAGTGCAAAGTCATGCATATGGGGAGTGGAAATCCGAATGAACTGTATTTGATGGGGGGGGGGGGGGGGGAAGGCTGATGTGCACGGAGCAGGAGAGAGACCTGGGGGTGATAGTGTCTAATGATATGAAGTCTGCGAGAACAATCGGACAAGGCGATAGCGTAAGCCAGAAGAATGCTGGGTGCATAGAGGAGGAATATCGAGTAAGAAAAGGGAAGTGATTATCCCCTTGTACAGGTCCTTGGTGAGCCTCACCTGGAGTACTGTGTTCAGTTCTGGAGACCGTATCTACAAAGAGACAAAGACAAGATGGAAGCGGTACAGAAAAGGGCGACCAGGAAGGTGGAGGGTCTTCATCGGATGACATACGAGGAGAGATTGAAGAATCTAAATATGTACTCCCTGGAGGAAAGGAAGAGCAGGGGTGATATGATTCAGACTTTCAGATACTTGAAAAACTTTAATGATCCAAGACAACGACAAACCTTTTCCGTCAGAAAAAATCAGCAGAACCAGAGGTCACGAGCTGAGGCTCCAGGGAGGAAGACTAAGAACCAATGTCAGGAAGTATTTCTTCACGGAAAGGTGGTGGATGCCTGGATTGCCCTTCCGGAGGAAGTGGTGAAGTCTAAAACTGTGAAGGACTTCAAAGGGGCATGGGATAAACATTGTGGATCCATCAAGTCTAGAGGGCGTGAATAAAGAGGAGGCAGCAAACACTGCACGGAGCGCAGTAGCCACAGAGGCAATTCACGGAGCAGGATGCCAGTGGTTGGTGTTCCACCTTCACGGAGCGGAAGGATGGAGGGCTGCCATCTCCAAAATAAAAAACAACAACAAAAAAAAAACAGGGGTGGGTAAGAGTATGGGGCAGGGGTGTGGCCTGCTTGTTACAGCGGTTGCTACCCCTAATTGAGCTGGATGTTCACTTGGATGCAGATACGGCGCTGCTCTCTTCATTGGTGGTGGGGTGGAGGGGAATTAGGGCTGGAGGGTACTGGAAGCCAATAGTAACAGGTGGGAGAGAGAAAAAGGAAAAAAAAGAAAGGATAAAGTGCGTAGCTTGCTGGGCAGACAGGATGGGCCGTTTGGTCTTCTTCTGCCGTCATTTCTATGTTTCTATGGTTGAAAACCGGACGCTCAATTTTGCCGGTGTCTGGTTTCCGAACCCATGGCTGTCAGTGGGTTTGAGAACCGATGCCAGCAAAACTGAGCGTCGGCTGTCAAACTCGCTGACAGCCGCGCTCCTGTCAAAAAAGAGGCGCTAGGGACACCACACATTTTATTTACTGAATCGAGCGGGAATAACTAATAGGGCCATCAACATGCATTTGCATGTTGCGGGCACTATTAGTTTCGGGGGGGGGGGGGTTGGCTGCGCATTTTTACCGCGGGCCCTCATTTGAATACTAAATCACGTGCACAGGAGACTGGCCTGTGCGCGCACCGGGAGAGCGGGCACTCTCCCGCTCTCCCGTGACTTTTACTGTATCGGCCTGAGTGGCAGGTAGCTTAAAAAACTAACAATGCTATGAGCAAAAATCACAAAGTGTGATAAAGTCATATTGCACAGCTTAATGAAAAAGGTGTAGTTATTAGCTGTGTTAAAACTGTGCAATATGGATTTGCAACTTGTGAAGCCAGCCACTTGGCGAGAAATCTCACCCCTTTTCTAAATTAGCATTGCATTATGGTGCTTTTCGCAGCTAGTTTTTGTGGGATAAGTTCCACAGTGAACATACATGCATACACTTGCATTGAAAATTGGTGTAAATTATGCATGTTTTTTCTGACTCTCTTATGAGGTTTATTACAAAAAATGCTGATTGGAGAGGAGGAGTAGCCTAGTGGTTAGAGCAGTCGGTTATAAACCAGAAGACCAGGGTTTGGGTCCCGCTGTCGCTCCTTGTGACCTTGGGCAAGTCACTTTACCCTCCATTGCCACAGGTACAAACATAGGGGCAGATTTTAAAAATGTACACGTGTGCATATTTTTATTTGTGCAACTGGCGCGAACAAAAGTACACTGGATTTTAAAAGATAAGCGCGTAGCCGCGTGTATCTTTTAAAATCCGGGGTCAGCGTGCGCAAGGCTGCGCAAAATCGGCAGCCTGCGTGCTCCGAGCCGCACAGCCTGCCTCCGTTCCCTCCAAGGCCACTCCGAAACCAGAGGGGCCTCAGAGGGAACTTTTGTTTTTGTCCCCCCCCCCCCACCATTCCCCACCTTTCCCTCCCTTCCCCTATCTAACCCACCCCCAGCCCTAACTAAATCCCCCTTCCCTACCTTATTTCGCTGAGTTACGCCTGCCTCTGGCAGGCATAATTTGTGCACGTCGCCGGCTCCCTGCCCTGGCACAGACCGTTCTGCCGGAGCACTCGGTCCCGCCCACAGACAGCCGTCATGCTGGAGGCCCTGCCCATGGACCGCCGCCATGCCCCCGGACATGCCCCCGAATGCCCCTGACACGCACCTGACACCCCCCCCAAGCAAAACCCCGGGACTTACGCGCGTCCCGGGGCTTTGCACGTGCTGGCGGCCTATGCAAAATAGGCGCGCCGGAACGCAAGTGCCCTGCGCGCGTAAATCCAGCAGGATCTATGCGTGCAGGGCTTTTAAAATCTACCCCATAGATTGTAAGCCCTCTGGGGATAGGGAAATACCTACAGTACCTGAATGTAAAACTGATGTGATATCTCAGATCAAATGTCAGTATATAAAAGAAAATAATAATAATTTTCCCTCAACTATTTTTATTTTTTTGGTTTTCTATTGGTATTCCTAGATTCTTTTTCAGTTTACATACGTGTTTTTTAAACTTTATTTGGAAGGTTAGGAAAACACGTTAGCTTTAAAACATTATGACAAACAAGAATCACCACAAAATCTACCAGAATCAAAATGTGACAAAATTGCCAAATTTTTCAGTGACACAATTCTTAACTTAAGAAACTTCCAAACACTACCAATCAAGAAATTAAAATGCAAAAAAGAGACGTTAACCAATGGTCGTCATTTATTGAGATATCCGAGATGGAAGTGGAATACATGCTAAAAATCCTAAACCCGGCTCCACACAAAATCGACTCAATACCAACATTTGAACTTAAAAAAACAGCTAACACAGTCTCCCCTACATTAGCTAAGATCATAAACCTATCCCTAGAGGAAGGAACTATGCCAGATATACTGAAAGGGGCAATTATAAAACCAATCATAAAGAAAAAAAACAGTGACCCCCCCCCCCCCCCTTATCCTGAACAACTACGCCCAGTCTCAAATCTTCCCTTAATAGCTAAACTAATAGAAAAAACAGTATAGAAACAGGTAGCTGAACACCTAGATAATAATAACACACTGTATCCATTTCAACATGGATTTTAAAAGCACTACAGCACTGAGACACTACTTCTCTCGATAACAGATAAAATTCTAAGAGGTTTTGATAGCGGTAAACATTACATTCTAATAATGCTAGACTTATCAGCAGCCTTCAACACAGTAAACCATAAAATACTACTAAAAAGACTAGAAAAAATCAGATTACACAGCAAAACAATAAACTGGTTCAGTTCATATCTAAATAATAGGTTCTTTCAAGTTCAGATCAACAATGTATTATCAGAAAAAGTCAATCTCAAAACAGGAGTACCGCAGGGATCAGCCCTGTCCGCAACCCTCTTTAACATATATATGCTACCCTTATGCCATCTACTAGCAGGATTGGGAATCATACATTACATTTACGCACACGATATTCAACTAATTCTACCAATCGAGGATACATTAGAGAAAACGTTAAACCTAGCTAACAGGTACCTAGACATTATAAAACAACCGCTAAACCGAATGGAACTTGTGATTAACATTGAAAAACAGAATTTCTACACTTAGAAAGGAAAAATATTGAAATCATTCAAACTCCAATAATACTCAAAAACAACCAGAAAATTGAACTAGCTGAAAAAGTACGAAACCTTGGAATAATAATGGACCCAGAAATCAATCTAAAACAGCACATATCGCTAAACTCATGATCCTCAGAAAACTAAAACCACTACTAACACTAGCTGATTTCAGAACTGTACTTCAGGCACTAGTTTTCTCCAGCACTGACTACTGTAATGCTCTTTTACTAGGACTCCCGAATACAACAATAAGGCCACTCCAAATACTTCAAAACAGAGCAGCTAGAATACTAACCGGAAAAAGAAGGAGGGACCATATAACTGAAACTCTAGCTGAATTGCATTGGCTACCTACTGAACACAGAATAAAATACAAAGCATTATGTACCATACATAAACTAATACATGATGAAAGAGTGGACTGGCTAAACACAGCATTATGGGGTAGATTTTAGAAAAGTACCCCCGCGCGTACTTTTGTTTGCGCACCAGGCGCAAACAAAAGTATGCCAGATTTTATAAGATATGCCCGTAGCCACGCATATCTTATAAAATCCGGGGTCGGCGCGTGCAAGGGGGTGCACATTTGTGCACCTTGTGCGCGCCGAGCCCTGCGCGCGCTGCCTGTTCCCTCCGAGGCCGCTCCGAAATCGGCATGGCCTCGGAGGGAACTTTCCTTCGGCCTTCCCTTAATAGCTAAACTAATAGAAAAAACAGTATAGAAACAGGTAGCTGAACACCTTCCCCTCCCCTCCCTTCCCCTACCCCTACCTAACCTACCCCCCCAGCCCTATCTACACCCCCCCCTACCTTTATTGCGAAAATTACGCCTGCCTGGGGCAGGCGTAACTTTCGCGCACCAGTCGGCCGCCGCCGTGCAATTCCCCGGCCCAGGAGCGATTTCGGAGGTCTCGGCCACGCCCCCGAAACGCCCCCAGGCCGGAACCATGCCCCCCCCCAGAATGCCCCGAACGTTGTGCCGCCCCCGACACGCCCCCCTAGCAAAGCCCCGGGACTTGTGCGTGTTGCCGAAACTATGCAAAATAGGCTCGGTGCACGCAAGGGGGGGGGGTACACGTCCCACACAGTCCGCTTCGATCAGCAAATAAAACACTCTTAACCATTCTTTCAGTAAAGACAGTGAGACTAACCCAAGTGAGAGAAAGGGCCTTATCTTTAGCAGGAACATAACGCCCCCCTAGCAAAGCCCCGGGACTTGTGCGTGTTGCCGAAACTATGCAAAATAGGCTCGGTGCACGCAAGGGGGGGGGGGTACACGTCCCACACAGTCCGCTTCGATCAGCAAATAAAACACTCTTAACCATTCTTTCAGTAAAGACAGTGAGACTAACCCAAGTGAGAGAAAGGGCCTTATCTTTAGCAGGAACATAATGCATCTAGAGATCAGATTACTAAGAGATCTCAAAACCTTTAAGAAAAGTTTAAAAACATGGCTTTTTAAACAAGCATTTTATAAAGAGACTGGAGAATAGAAAATATACAGGAATAGTCAGAAGAGCACCAGCGCACAGCACTATTCTAAGAATGTGCATTATAATAGTCTATGAACTCTATATCACAATAAACGTAATTGTAAACACTATGAATATTAATTTTACCTGTGAACAGTACCTTACAGGTACACCTGGTCATGACCTACTTCACTAAACAACTGATTGTCTTTAAAGATATATTGTAACTGAACCTTTTATGGCACCTGTTAGAATGTACTATAGTACTCATTCACCTACATTAATTTATGTGCCTACATGTAAACCAGTGACAGTATAGAAAAGATTTTAAATAAATAAATAAAATAAATAAATTTATTTTCCCTGAAATATTTAGGAGGGATTGATATATTTACTAGGAATGTGAATCGGGCTTCGGACGATTGAAAATATCGTCGATATTTTCAAAATCATCAGAAATCGGGGGCTCCCCAAAACGATAGGAAAACCCCACGATATTGATCATGGGGGTTCCCTTATCATTTTGGGGGAGGGCGGGAAAAGCGTTGGTGGGGACCGTCACAACGGTTTACATTAAGGCACATAAAAATGATGCTAAAGTATCTTAAGTTACATAGGTGCCATTTAAGGATCGGTAACATAGTTTGTAAATAATATTAATTGGTAAGTGTAATGAGTCATGTCCAATTCTCATTGTAACAGTTTAGGATACTAGATTACCTTTATCATTGTACTTTTACCCTTTATTGCTGAGCTTTAAAAATGAAACTTAAGCTAATTAAAAATTATACACATATTGATTTTGGTTATGTGTTTGTTGTTACAATTAACACAGTGATTATTACTCATTGTAACAACGGTGGTGTTTTAGTCCTAAGACATATTATCTACAGGCTTAAAGCTTGCAATATTTGTCTTCAGCTGTTTGCAATAAAAAGTAGTTGACTTAACTGAAAAAAATAAATTGGCTATGATATTAAAAACCTCCCCTCCCCTCTCCCACTATATAGCATCAATGAAATATGCAGATCTGAAAACGCAAGAATGAATGGTTTACGGGCAGCTCTGCTAGGGTAAGGTTTTAACAGCGAGACACCTCCTCTTCTAAACGATTCTCATACAAATAGCCTTTTCTGCATTGGAAATTGAAAATGCTCCAGAAATGAAAGGAGAGGACTGGGAAGGAACTGGGGGAGGCCTAATTGTGTCACCACGTGTTGCTTTATAAAAATCCCCCCTTGTGCGCAAGTGCACGCTGCCATCGGATTTTTTAACGTGCGCCAGCACATGCATGTTATAAAATCGGCGCATCCATTTGCATGCGCCAGAAACAGTGCACACATGGACATGCGTGCGATCCTTTTAAAATCAACCCCAGTGTGCATTAGTTTATCGCTCATTTCCATTTACCCCGCCCAAACTCTTCCCACTTGACTACTAATTTTATATTTGCATACACATTTCACGATGCGATATTTATTACATACGTTATAGCATTATCATGGGCATTAGGGCCCTAACGCCTGCAATAACATTCAGGAATGTTCAGGAACTGACGAGAGAGGGAGCAATTTTAGATCTAATTCTCAGTGGAGCACAGGATTTGGTGAGAGGTAACAGTGGTGGGACCGATTGGCAATATTGATCACAATATGATCAAATTTGAATTAATGACTAGAAGGGGGAGAGTATGTAAATCCTCAGCTTTAGCACTAAATTTTCAAAAGGGAAACTTTTACAACATGAAAATAGAAAAAAACTGAAAGGCGCAGTCTCAAAGTTAAAAAGTATGCAATTGGCGTGGACATTGTTAAAACACACCATCCTAAAAGCACAAACCAGATGTATTCCATGCATTAAGAAAGTTGGAAGGAAGGCAAAAACAATTATCGGCATGGTTAAAAAGTGAGGTGAAAGAGGCTATTTTAGCCAAAATATCTTCATTCAAAAATTGGTAGAAGGATCCATCAGAAGAAAATAGGATAAAGCATCAGCATTGGCAAGTTAAATGTAAGACATTGATAAGTAGGGGTGTGCATTCGTTTTCGCCTTATTAGCGATCCGCAACGTATCTTGTCATATCCGTTAAATATGTGGGGAGGTGAAATGCATCGCGACTCCCCATGTATTTAACTTATTATCCATTTAATTTGGTGCGCCCCGCGGCACACGCTTTTCTTCGCCCCCATTAGCTATTAGCTAACTATGATTTTCACAAAATGGCAGCGCCCATGCCCTACATTCCGGTATCCATGCCGACCTGTCTGACCCTTTCCTGTGAGTCACAGTGACTCATAGGAAAGGTTCGGACAGGTTGGCCTGGATACCGAATGCAGCGTATCCGCACTGAAATTTTGTGACATGCACTGAATGCAGCCAATCGCGCTGTCATTCAGTGCTCTCTGTCAATTTTACTGATGAGCCAGCACTATATAAACATCAGCACGAGGAGCCATGCATTTTATTTCCAGCGATGCTATGGGGAGGTGGGCTGGGTGTAAGAGGAGGCTGCACTGAGACATAGGCTAGTTAAGGAAAGAAAAAGCTAATTATTCTTTAGTTTGCTGCAGTGCCAGGGCCAGCTAGTCCTGTTTCTTTCAAGCTGTTTATTTAAGTGATCTCAATGAGAAGAGAAGCTGTGCCAGGGAGAGAAGCAGCTAGCACTCACCACCACCATTAGGGTGTTGTGACTGGCTGGGAGAGACATATTATTAAAAAAAAAAAAAATTCCAGCTTTTTTAAACTGATTTTTTTTTTAATTCAAGTCACTTAGTCTCTTTGTGCACTGGGCTTCAGTGGGTAGTGGTTAGTTTAACAGACTGAACCTAACTATTGGGTGGATCTGTGCAGTCAAGTGCCCCGGGAGTCTGCCTCTTTTGTGCTTACAAGCAAGCAGCTTCTGTGTGCACGCCACACATATTAGTGCACAGCCAGGCACCGTGACAGTGGGCAGTGGGTATTTTTAACACACTGAACCTAACTATTGGGTGGGTCTGTGCAGTCAAGTACCCAGGGAGTCTGCCTCTTTTGTGCTTACAAGCAAGCAGCAACACACATTAGTGCACAGGGAGTCTGCCTCTTTTGTGCTTACAAGCAAGCAGCCATACACATTAGTGCACAGCCAGGCAGCATGACAGTGGGCAGTGGGTATTTTTAACACACTGAACCCAACTATTGGCACTATTGGGTCTGTGCAGTCAAGTGCCCAGGGAGTCTGCCTCTTTTGTGCTTACAAGCAAGCAGCTTCTGTGTGCACGCCACACACATTAGTGCACAGCCAGGCACCGTGACAGTGGGCAGTGGTAGGCACTACTCGGTGACATTAAATCTATAATGTCAGGGAAAGATAGATGTAGTCGAGTGATTGAGACTGGCAGAGGAGGCAACTCAAAAGACACTAGTGCAACACCACCAGTACAGTTAAAAAGGCACCTGTCGCAATCTAAAGTCTTTGTAGGGGCTGGCAGTTCCATCCTGAAAAAAATGAAATCTGACCATGATGCATCGCCATCGCCACCACATGTTTCTGGCCCTGTAGTTTTGGAGGTGAGGGAAGGGGAGGCAGAGTCATGCCAGACAAAATGTAGACACCCAAAAGCAGCAGGGGGACAGAAGTCTCGACTAACACTTAGCGTTGACAAGGTAGCACAGTCACTGTTTGATTCAGATGAAGAATCTTCTTGTGTGGGATTCTCATCCGAAAGAGAAGAAGTAATAGGTGAAGAATCTTCGGAAGGATCAGTTAGTCCTGTCTTAGCCTCCACTTCAGTGCAGCAGGGGAGAGATGAAAGTGCTTAGGAGGAGGAGGAGGAGGAAGAGCAGTCAGCACAGGCACAGAGGGTGACTGCAGCCCCCCCCCCCCCCCGGCATTGCTTCTCAGGGTGCACCCACTACCTCAGCTCCAGTGCCAACATCTACCCCCAAGGCTTTAGAGAGGGGAGGATCACAAAAGATATCTGCAATCTGGAGCCACTTTAAAGTGACGGAAGACCCACGTTATGCTCAGTGTATTTATTTATTTATTTATTTATTTGTTCAGTTTTATATACCGTCATTCGGTTCAGCCATCATAACGGTTTACAAAAATCAAACAGAGAATAAACCATTAAAAACATATGTAATTACTGTGCCAGGGCTATTAGCAGAGGCAAGCAAATGGGACATCTATCTAATTTTGGCATGAACCATCATATGAAGAAGCAACACCCAACAAGAATACTGCCATCTGGGGATGGTGGCAGTACCAGTCGGGGGACCCCTTCCAAGCAGTGTGTAGTGGTAGGAAAGCAGCAGAGTCAGCCCACACCCTCATCCCCTTCTAGCAGTCAGGTGGCAGGCCAGCAACCCCCTGACATGTGGCAGAAGCGACAATCCACCATGGAGGAAATGGGGTGGAGTGCGGTAACACTATCCTGGGGTAGGAGGCAGGCAGCCTCAAAGATTGTAACCAGGACCATTGGGGAAATGATTGCCTTGATGACCAGTCCTTGCAGTTAGTGGCGAATGTGGGTTTCAAGCATTTTCTGAAGGTCGTACTTCCAAATTACAAGGTCTCCTCCAGAACCACATTTAGTAGAAAGGTCATCCCCAGCCTGTACAAGCAGTGTCACAGTTGCATGCAAGTGCTGCTAGCTAAGGCAGAGGGAAGAGTGCATTTCACCTGCGATATCTGGACCGCCATGAATGCTGCACACTCTTACCTCTCTCTGACAGCACACTGGTGGGACATGGCTGAGGCAGGGGCAGCCAGCAGCTCTATTACTGAAGAAGTATCAGGGTGGAGGTGGGCTTTACTGCACACCCACCTGACGGACCAGGCCCATACTGCAGCCTATTTCTAGCATGCATCAGACAGATGCTGGAGGGCTGGCAACTACACCAGCGAGACAGGAAAACTCAGGCAGGGTTCTTTGTCACAGACAATGGTGCAAACATGGTTAAGGCAATAAATGACGGGCGCTTTAAGAACATCCGATGTTTTGCATACACTCTGCACCTGGTAGTGAATTCAGCTCTGGGGTTGGATTCCAATGACAAAGAGAATGAATACCTGCATAGGTTAATACATAAGTGCAGGAACATAGCAGCTCACTTCCACAGAAGTGTGAAGGCAGGGCAGGTTCTCCGACAAAAGCAGACTGATTTGGAGATGCCTCACAAGCGTCTCATTCAAGACATTGCCACGTGGTGGAATTCCACCTTTATGATGCTGGAGAGGTTAGTGGAGCTGCAGACACCCTTTCATGAACTTTCTGGTCATGAGTCACCTGGTAAAAATCCTGCAGCCCTTCAAGGATGTAATGGAGGAGCTGAGTTCCAGAAGTGCCACCTTGGCTGACATCATCCCTATAGTTAATCTCCTGGATGAATGTTTGGAGGCCTTTAAACAGGAAGAGGGAATGACAGTTGAGGTGCTGCATTGTCTGGACATTTTGCAGCAGCAGGTGAAAGAGAGATTAAGGCCTTTAACAGAACAGAACACATACATGCTCGCCACAGTCTGTGATCCCCGTGTGAAAGGGAAACTCGCTCTACAGTACGATTGTCTCATATTGGTGAAGGACCTGCTGTTAGCTAAAGTCCGTGAACAGGAGTGCCATAGGCAGAGATAGATTAGGCTTCAAGCAGAGGTGGAAACAGCGGGCACTTCAGAGAGTTGTGCTGCTAGCCCAAGCAGGAGCAGCACTGTGTCAGCGACAGATAGTACCTCCTCCTCCTCCACGTCAGAATGCCCAAGGCATGTTGCCCATAAAGATTCATCTTTTGTGCAATGGGCGAGAGAGAAAGCAGCTGGCATGAGTGACTCTCAGCCCGCCCAAGCAAAGGAGACACCAGCACAGCTGTCAGTGATACGGTATCTCTCAGAGCCGATAGAGAACATGCAGACAGATCCTCTGGCATATTGGGCACACAAGTCCACTGTCTGGGCACACCTAGTCAAAGTGGCTCAGCGATATCTGTCATGTCCACCAACCAGTGTGCCCAGTGAATGTGTCTTTTCAATGACAGGAGATATCATGAGCCTTCACCGCTCAAGGCTGGCACCAGAGTTGATGGAAATGCTAGTGCTTTTGAAAGTAAATCTGCCTTTGCTTGGGTTTCCAAATTTTCCCTGTGAATGGCAAGAGGAATAAAAGCAATTGAAAGCCTTGCAGCAGCTCCAGCTGCCTCCTATGCTCCAGATAATATAAGCACTGCAGCACATGTACCTGACCTCAAACGCTGTGCCTGACCGTCAACTATCCAGACCTTATGTTCTTACAAGGGTTTGACTTGGATTGTAAGCCCTCTGGGGATAGGGAAATACCTGAATGTAATCAACTATGAAGTGCTGGAAACGTTTGAAATGTTTGAAACGTTTGAAAATAGCAAGATAAATAAATAAAGAAGAAAAACCTGCTGTGCCTGTCCATCCAGGCCTTATGTTCCTACAAGTGTTTGACCTCGATTGCTCTGCCTCTCCGTCCAGGCCTTATGTCCCTACAAGGGTTTAACCTCGATTGCTGTGCCTGTCTGTCCAGGCCTTATGTCCCTAGCTGGGATTGACCTCTGTCCTCGACTGCTCTGCCTGTCCGTCCAGGCCTTATGTTCCTACAAGTGTTTGACCTCGATTGCTCTGCCTGTTCATCCAGGCCTTATGTTCCTACAAGTGTTTGACCTCGATTGCTCTGCCTGTCCGTCCAGGCCTTATGTCCCTACAAGGGTTTAACCTCGATTGCTGTGCCTGTCCAGGCCTTATGTCCCTAGCTGGGATTGACCTCTGTCCTCGACTACTCTGCCTGTCCGTCCAGGCCTTATGTTTCTACAAGTGTTTGACCTCGACTGCTTTGCCTGTTCATCCAGGCCTTATGTTCCTACAAGTGTTTGACCTCGATTGGTCTGCCTGTCCATCCAGGTCTTATGTCCCTACAAGGGTTTAACCTCGATTGCTGTGCCTGTCCGTCCAGACCTTATGTTCCTGGATAGACAGGACATAAGGCCTGTCTGACCAGGCCTTATGTCCCTAGCTGGGATTGACCTCTGTCCTCGACTGCTCTGCCTGTCCGTCCAGGCCTTATATTCCTACAAGTGTTTGACCTCGACTGCTTTCCCTGTTTGTCCAGGCCTTATGTCCCTAAAGGGTTTAACCTCGATTGCTGTGCCTGTCTATCCAGGCCTTATGTTCCTAGCTGGGATTGACCTCTGTCCTCGACTGCTCTGCCTGTCCGTCCAGGCCTTATGTCCCTAGGTGGGATTGACATCTGTCCTCGACTGCTCTGCCTGTCCATCCAGGCCTTATGTCCCTAGGTGGGATTGACATCTGTCCTCGACTGCTGTTGACCCATGTTGAACTGCTGTTCACATGGCACCCTGCTCCATGTCGCCACGCTTTGAAGGCTCGTGCTGCACTCTAGGAGCCAACCCATTCCAAGGAAGCCCTTTCCTGCTCTTAGGAAAGGGAAGTCTCCCTGGTGTTGCAGCCTATCTCTTAGGATCTGTTGAACGATGATGAACCCCTGTTCACATGCACCCTCATCCGCCTCAGCCTTGAAAACTCTCGTTTGTATATTCAGGTTTCATATCACAAAAATGCCAGGAAGAGTGCAGATCATAGCACATATCAAATCTTGATTCTTCTAAAGTATAATTCATCTGTATGTACTGTCTTCTATCTGTATTGCAAGGTGCCAAGCCCACTTTATTAGTACTTCTTCTTAGCTTCGGAATAGTAAAGTTCTTCAAAGCCTCTGTTTCTACTAACACAACAGCTGGCATTTGGGATTTTACTTCACTTGGTGAAGTCCTTTTTCTTAGTGTTTTACCTCCGGTCATTTCTTCCATTTTGAAATCAGCCTCTTTGTATGCCAAGCAGTACTCTGACTGCTCTCTGGCCTACCTGTCTTTTGTCAAGGATATTCTCACACTACAGTCCCTGGGGATCCCGGGTGCAGCCAGCCTGATTTTAAAAGACCAGCGAGAGCCCACTGGACCCCAGTGGAAACCCCCCACTTTAGGGGTGAACCCATTCTAGGGAGCCCTTTCCTGCGCAAAGGAAAGGGAACTCTCCCCGGGTGTAGCCTAGCCTGCCTGTTTCTACCCTCTGACCCATGTTGAACCGCTGTTCCATTTTGAAATCAGCCTCTTTCTATGCCAAGCAGTACTCTGACTGCTTTCTGGCCTACCTGTCTTTTGTCAAGGATATTCTCACACTAAAGTCCCTCGGGGTCCTGTGTGTAGCCTGCCTGTATCAACCCTCTGACCCATGTTGAACCGCTGTTTAGGGGCGAACCCATCTAGGGAGCCCTTTCCTGTGCAAAGGAAAGGGAACTCTCCCCAGGTGCAGCCTAGCCTGCCTGTTTCTATTCTCTGACCCATGTTGAACCGCTGTTCCATTTTGAAATCAGCCTCTTTCTATGCCAAGCAGTACTCTGACTGCTTTCCGGCCTACCTGTCTTTTGTCAAGGATATTCTCACACTACAGTCCCTGGGGATCCCGGGTGCAGCCAGCCTGATTTTAAAAGACCAGCGAGAGCCCACTGGACCCCAATGGAAACCCCCCACTTTAGGGACGAACCCATTCTAGGGAGCCCTTTCCTGTGCAAAGGAAAGGGAACGCTCCCCGGGTGTAGCCTAGCCTGCCTGTTTCTACCCTCTGACCCATGTTGAACCGCTGTTCCATTTTGAAATCAGCCTCTTTCTATGTCAAGCAGTTCTCTGACTGCTTTCCGGCCTGTCTTTTGTCAAGGATATTCTCACACTAAAGTCCCTCGGGGTCCTGTGTGTAGCCTGCCTGTATCTATCATCTGACCCATGTTGAACCGCTGTTTAGGGGTGAGCCCTTTCCTGCGCAAAGGAAAGGGAACTCTCCCCGGGTGTAGCCTGCCTGTTTCTACCCTCTGACACATGTTGAACCGCTGTTTAGGGGTGAACCCATTCTAGGGAGCCCTTTTCTGCGCAAAGGAAAGGGAACTCTCCCCGGGTGTAGCCTGCCTGTTTCTACCCTCTGACACATGTTGATCCGCTGTTTAGGGGTGAACCAATTCTAGGGAGCCCTTTCCTGCTCATAGGAAAGGGAACTCTCTCAGGGGCTCTTGTTTGAATATTTGCTACTACCACCAAAATCAGCACCCGCAGATTCTCCATTCCAATCAGGCATAGTTCATCATGTTTCAGGTCCTAGCACTCGTGTTAGACTCCCTGGTCCCTGTTTCAAGATGTGATAAAACCCACTGATAAAGGTGGTGGTATTGTTCTTTTGAATCGCAGTGATTATGAAACTGAGAGTCGGCGACAGTTGAATGACACGTTGTTTTATAAACCTTTGTCACAAGATCCTACTAAGGAACTACAAGATCTGATTAAATCTATGGTACAGGAGGCAGTTGATGACAAGTATATCACCCTGCATGAATCACAATTTTTGGTAACACAATATCCAGTTATCCCAGTGTTTTATACTGTACCCAAGATTCATAAGTCCTTAGAGAATCCTCCTGGGCATCCAATTGTATCAGGGATAGATTCAGTGTTAGAACCATTGTCTAAATTTGTTAATGTTTTTCTAAAACCATTTGTAGCATTAAGCAAATCATATGTGAGGGACTCGTCCCATTTGATCACCATATTGGACAATTGTGACCCCTCAGACAGCTTATGTTATCTGGTAACGTTAGATATTATATCATTATATACTAACATCCCGCAGGAGGAAGTACTGACAGTGATTGAACGTATTCTGGACTCCCGAACAGCCCCCATACGAGTACCCACCACTTTTTTAGTTCAGTTGGCAAGATTGGCCCTCACACGTAATTATTTTTGTTTTCAGTCAGAATTTTTTCAACAAATTAAGGGCACGGCAATGGCAACAATGGCCCCCAGCCTGGCTTGCCTTTATGTGGCCGAGTTCAAGGAACAGTATATATATGAATCGGAATGGCAGCCATTTATATATAAGTGGTTAAGGTATATAGATGATGTGCTACTTATATGGTTGGGTACGGACATCCAATTTTTTAGTTTCCTGGATTGGTTGAACCATTGTAACTCTAATTTGCAATTTAATTATTGTATCCATCATAAACAGGTCTCATTTTTGGATCTCATCCTCACATATCAGGATACACGATTTTTTACGTTACTTTATCGTAAGGATACTGATAGGAATACCTTATTGGCATATGACAGCTTTCACCCCCATCATCTGAAAAACAATATTCCCACCGGCCAGTTTCTTAGACTTAGACGCTTGTGTTCTACTAGATCAGAATACGTCAGTCAAGCTCACCAGATGATTCTCCGGTTTCAAGAAAGAGGGTACCCGGGTAAAATATTGAAGAGAGCATTTAAACGTGCTTTATACATCAATAGAGATTTATTATTTCTTCAGCAACCCCAGAATGCTGATTCAGCTGTGAACTGATTTTACCATTTTCTACACAGAGCAATGTTATTTAAAAAATTATCTGAAAACATTGGACAGCTCTTGCGCTGGAAAAACACTTTAAAGTGGTCTCAGATTCACTTATCAAAGAGGTAGAAATATTCGGGACATACTAGCACATTCCGGAACATACTAGCACATTCCGGGACATACTAGCACATTCCGGAAGCACTAAAAACAATTAACCTACATGATGCCAACTCAGCTACAAACTCCTGGATCTCCATCAACGCTGACATAGCCAACACATTATGCCCCACAATAAAAAAGGAAATCAGACCATCTACTAAACAAAATGCTCCTTAGTACACCCCTGAACTGAAAACATCCAAACGAACACTGAGACAAACCGAAAAACAATGGAGACGAACACCTACACCAAACCTGAAAGACAAATACAGAACACTACTACACAAATATACAGCTGACCTCAACACAGCAAAACGCAATTTCTTCACATCTCGAATTCAAGAATACCAATTCAACCCGAGGACCCTCTTCTCATACGTCAAAGAACTCACCAACCCCATCCAGAATGACACAACGCCAAACTCCAAAAACATCTTCAGTGACAAACTAGCGCAATTTTTCAAGGACAAAGTCGACAACATCATTGCCAAGATTCCCCAATCCCACAACGACGCAACTAACATCCCTCCACCCATCCACACATGGACCCAATTCACACCCGTTGCATCTACAGAAATTGAACTCATCATCAAAAAAACCAAACCAGCTTCCCACCCCGTAGACTCCATCCCCATCAAAACCCTAAAGCTCATCAAAGAGATTATTGCCAAACCCATAACCCAAATCATCAACCTATCTCTCGAGCAAGGAATCTTCCCAGACAAACTCAAAAATGCCATCATCAAACCAATCATCAAAAAACCACAACTCGACAAATCAGATCCTGCAAACTACAGACCAGTCTCCAACCTCCCATTCCTAGCAAACATCATCGAGAAAACTGTCAACAATCAACTCACAGACCACCTTGACGCCCACAATTTTCTCCACCCAACACAGCACGGCTTCAGAAAAGTCTACAGCACAGAAACTCTCCTCCTCTCTCTCACTGACACCATCCTCAGAGGTCGTGACAGTGGCAAAACATTCCTCCTGATCCTCCTCGATATATCAGCCGCCTTTGACACCATCAACCACAGAACACTCCTCACCAGGCTTAAAGAAATCGGTCTGCAAGACACTACACTCAATTGGTTCAAATCATACCTCACTATCAGATCCTTTATTTATTTATTTTTTTAATTTTATTTTTATTAAACTTTACAGAATTTTTTTTTAAAGATACACACAATTTATATGCTCATAACTGAATAACTTTACACAAGACAATAAAGGAAATTACTGCATATTCATCTATGTAACCTAAAAGAAACAATCTATAACAGTAATTACAGGACCTAACTGTAAAGAAATAAGGGAGCAATAAACTAATACCATTATAAAAATACAAGAATTGTGTCTCAGCTGTATTTAAACATTTCATTCCATTCCCCCAGAGAGATGGAAGATCAGGAGTCAAGGTATACACGCAATTGTTCTGGGTCGCTAAATACATATCTCGTGCCTTGGTATATAACAACACATTTGCATGGGAAACGCAATAAGAATTTAGCTCCTCTCTGAATTACTTTTTCTTTCATAGTTAGAAATTCTTTCCTTCTTATTTGCGTGTTAAGAGAAACATCAGGAAATATCCTGATGGGAAAACCATGAAATTTAGAATCTAAGTTCTTAAAATATAATTTAAGAACAGTATCTCTCTGAGTTAAATCTGCAAATTGTACTAACAAAGTAGCACGTACTTTGATTTCCATTTCAGACGATTTTTCGAGGAGTTCAGATAAATCAGTATCCTCTTTCTGTTCCCCTAGGCCTTGTGTTAATACATCACTGCTTGAAACTTTTTGAGAGATATAGTATATCCTAGTTATCATAGGTAGTGATCCTTCAGAAATCTTCAATACTTTTACAAGATAACTCTTGAAAAGCTCTC
This sequence comes from Rhinatrema bivittatum, assembly GCF_901001135.1. Classification (NCBI taxonomy): domain Eukaryota; kingdom Metazoa; phylum Chordata; class Amphibia; order Gymnophiona; family Rhinatrematidae; genus Rhinatrema; species Rhinatrema bivittatum. Next base: position 5,661,331 of record NC_042632.1, read on the forward strand.
TAGGTGACAATAAATGAGTCCTAGGAAAGTTTAAAATACGTAAATTGGGTCTTCTGATTTGATTTTCTAATTGTTCAATTTTATTTAATTGCATCTTTTCAGATTTAATTAAATTCAACTGAATTTTTTCTACCTCTTCAACTCTTTGACCTATATTAACAACTTTTTCTTCTAATTTTTCTGTTCTAGATTGTAAAATTTTACTATTATTCAAACTTTCTTGCACCATTTGTGATAGATCGTTTATGGACTTTTGCATTAAATAAACCATTTTACCAATCCCTTCCAAAGTAAAATTAGAAGGAACTATAATAGGTAAACCAGACACTGCGTTACCTTGCACTCCTCCCACCTCTTTCTCTTTAGAGTCAGACATAATACTAAATTCCAATTTCTGGACCAAAGTAACCTGAGATTCTGGGTTCTGTAGTGGGTATTCTAGCCCCACTACTCCTCTTTCCTCAGGAGATGTTAATAGGGCCAATTTCAAATCAGTATCGAGAAATGAAAAATGTCCTCCTCCTTTCCCCGTTGGTTGATCTGGGGTTGGGGGAGCACCAGGGCTTAAAGATATTTCACAAGTCTGGGAGTTTAGGCCCTGCTCCCGGGTTTCTACTCCAGCGACTTCTACTCCTGGTGTTGAGTTTACAGCTTTACCAAAGATATCCTGAATTCGTGGCTGGTTATTACTCACAACCGGTGTTGAGGTTGCCACTCTCCCTTTCCTCTTGGTATGGGGCATACCCGAGAGGGAGGATAGCCAGCTTTATCAAGAAAAAACAAATACCTCAAGTGATAATAGGCTCCTTGGCGACACACTAACTCCAGTTAGGGCCCGTAGTGGCTGCTGGCACAACTCCTCTTGAAATATTAATCCAAAGAATTAAAATTCCCCACTACTCCACAAACTCCGACGAAGCCCGACAAAGCCCGCGCCCCTTAGGCGCGCGGCTTTGGCAGCACGCCGACGGCGGAGCGCCGTCTAGACGCCGATTTTATGGGCGTTAATCTGGGCGCCTCCTTATGACGTCAGTCACGGAAGAAATATCACATTTAACTTCAGCTGCTCAGCGTACCTTCAATTAAGTATGTCAACAGTTCCAATGAAGAAAAACACCTCGAGGGTCCGAAAAGCAAGGTAAGCGAGCAGGAAAGAGAAAGTCCAGCAGCAAAGTCTCTCCAGACAAATGCCGATTTTATGGGCGTTAATCTGGGCGCCTCCTTATGACGTCAGTCACGGAAGAAATATCACATTTAACTTCAGCTGCTCAGCGTACCTTCAATTAAGTATGTCAACAGTTCCAATGAAGAAAAACACCTCGAGGGTCCGAAAAGCAAGGTAAGCGAGCAGGAAAGAGAAAGTCCAGCAGCAAAGTCTCTCCAGACAAACGCCGATTTTATGGGCGTTAATCTGGGCGCCTCCTTATGACGTCAGTCACGGAAGAAATATCACATTTAACTTCAGCTGCTCAGCGTACCTTCAATTAAGTATGTCAACAGTTCCAATGAAGAAAAACACCTCGAGGGTCCGAAAAGCAAGGTAAGCGAGCAGGAAAGAGAAAGTCCAGCAGCAAAGTCTCTCCAGACAAACGCCGATTTTATGGGCGTTAATCTGGGCGCCTCCTTATGACGTCAGTCACGGAAGAAATATCACGTTTAACTTCAGCTGCTCAGCGTACCTTCAATTAAGTATGTCAACAGTTCCAATGAAGAAAAACACCTCGAGGGTCCGAAAAGCAAGGTAAGCGAGCAGGAAAGAGAAAGTCCAGCAGCAAAGTCTCTCCAGACAAACGCCGATTTTATGGGCGTTAATCTGGGCGCCTCCTTATGACGTCAGTCACGGAAGAAATATCACATTTAACTTCAGCTGCTCAGCGTACCTTCAATTAAGTATGTCAACAGTTCCAATGAAGAAAAACACCTCGAGGGTCCGAAAAGCAAGGTAAGCGAGCAGGAAAGAGAAAGTCCAGCAGCCTCAGATCCTTTATTGTCAAGACAAACTCATCTGAATCCTCCCAAGTGCCCCTCACCCATGGCGTCCCTCAAGGTTCTTCACTATCCTCGACCCTCTTCAATATCTACCTCCTCCCACTATGCAAATACCTCTCAGATGCCAATCTCACCTACTTTGTTTATGCAGACGACATTCAAATTCTACTCCCCATAACCAAATCCATTGAACTCACCATGGAAAGATGGAACAAAGTCAGTTCAAAACTATCACAACTGCTATCCCAACTATCACTCTGCCTCAACCAAGCCAAAACAGAAATCCCCGCTTGACTACTACCCTGCACTAACACATAACCCCCCTTCCCCCCCTTCACCACCCCTTCACCACCCCTCCCTGTACTCCCACTTCCCCGTCCCCCATTCTATTCGTAACCAAGTCATTTTGTACATACTGTATATAGGCTATTTGCCATTTCTCTATACCCACATTTAATTATATTCAGCTGTTGCATTGTTTCTTATATTAAATATTTAATTAATTGTTATCTTGTTACAATGTAACAAGATAACAATTAATTAAATTTTTCCAGATAACAGGTTGAATAGGGCAGTTCTCGCCCTATTCAACCCTATTCAAGAGGAGGGGATTTCCCCTCCATGCTTCTGAGGCGGGAGCAAAAATGGATTTTCCTTTTGAATACAGTCTCCCGTATGGGCTCAATGCTGAGCTCGAGTAGAGTCACTTTCTCTGACAAGTACATTGACGTCATGCCTCAGGCAACGATGATTGGTTAATGTAGCCGGCCCAGCCATTGGTGCGTGTGTTTCGTGCCAAAAGTATAGCGTTTAAATCCCTGCCTTTTAGCTTGCTAGAGTGCGATCCCGATGAGAAAAATGTATACATAAATCTATGTTGATACTGACACAGGAACGTTTCAATATACAATGTTATTGTATGGTCTACATCTGCTTTGGTTTCCCACATTGTTGATTTCTGGTTTTTATATGTTCTTGTTTATTTCAGACTGTTGTTGTTAAAATTGTCCCCCCCGAAGCAGCCGGACTGGCGAAACACGGGTCCGTGTTGGGGGTTTCGCTGCACAAATTTGTGTTTAATTAAGAGGAGTAGCCGCAATAAAAGTAAAAAATATTTCTTTTTGAAATTTGACCAGAAAAGACTCATTCTTGCACTTCTAGTGTGTGTACTGAAATTAAATTCTGTGCCAGGATAGATTTTTGTGCCATCGGAAGGGGTTTCCTGTCCAGCTAAGGGGGGAGGGGGGCATGCTCAGAGGGACCACTGCACAATCTAATCCAGAATTATGGATGGATCCTTGGCTTAATAAAGACTAATGCATAGATAGAGGAGAAAGGAGCTGTAATTGGAAAAAGTACAGCAGAGACTGTGGTGTGTGATTTGTCATATCTAATTTTGCCATTCAACGAAACTGTATCAGTAAAGATTTATTTTGGACATTGCCTACATGGCCTGAGTATGGTTTGTTTGGCACCCAACACACTGCTCAGGACAACACCAGATGTTGCTAATCTATAGATGGGACATTTTGAATCTAAATTTCTGCCTTGTAATCCTTTTTGGGTAACATTAAACTTTTGTGTACAATGAGGGAAAATCAGCTAAACACTCTAGCCACCCCGTACTGGCACTTCCACCCCTAGTCCAAAGGACCTATACCTTGGGTCCCTGCCCCAAAAAACTTATAAGTAACTTTGTCTCCCTCCGTACCCGACTCATACACTAAGGAAGGGTTAACTGATTTTTTGGTGAGTTTTTTATAATTATGTCTACCAATTGGGAAAATGTTTTTAGTTTTTCACAAACACACCTACAGGTGGTTTTTAAGGCACCTTCTATTTTTTACACTACTTCGGGATTGGTTGATACCGATGCTTGGTTTCAGGCAACTCACTTGAATAAGCGTCTTATACGAACTGATTTACATGCTAATACTCTTATAGAGTAATGCAGAACACAGTGGATCCCTCAAGGATTAAGAATTAATAAAGAACATTTTGTATACTGAAAATTCTAGTTTCATTGAGAAATGGAACCAAATTTTGAACAAATGTTCACTTGATTTGATGCTTTTAATAATTGATCAAGTCAGATCTACTGCGGCTTTAATAAAAACAGAGGTTAATGATCATTTGTTAAAAATTAAATCATCCATTTCTCAAGATATTTATGACCAGCATTTGAAAATCTTTTAAACAAATATGATATGAGAAATTTTTAAGAGATGAGAGTGATTACCAACAAGGTTCAATTTACTTTTGGATGAACCCTAACCAACATCATAAAAAACAGAATCATACATTTGATTCCTCTAGCTCTTCTTTAGATTCCTCTGGAGAAGAAGGAAATAATTCAACTAATAAGTCTTTTTTAGCCAGAAGAGAAAACGACGAGTGAGGTCCATGGATCCTCCATCTACAGTTACAGTTCCAATGAATGTTCAGAAGGGGGCCAATTGTTTTCATTTAGGTCACCCAACTGCAGATTTTATGTCGATCAATGTACCACACCAACCAGTTTTTTACAACGTCATCGTCCTTTCACTTGCTTCCAACAGGGGTATCAGCAGTAATTAATTTATCTTCTTATCATTTATCCAATGCACAGTGTTGCACTGGAGGTGGACCCTTGGCCTGGTGCAGGATTGGTGCAGCCGTCTGGTCGGACCCAGAGAGCACCTGCCACCAGGAAGCAGGGCACACGAGGAGACAGAGGCTAGCTGCAGCTTCGCCAATAACAGTCCGGGGTTTCCGCAGATTGAGCCCTTGGGTACCCGGACCGCCTGGACTTAGGTGGGCCTCAGAGGGTCTCCCGAAGAGGTAGCGGAGAGGTGTGCCCACCACGAGTAAGGGTGTGTGGCTGATGCAGAGATGATGGACCAGACCTGAACTGGAGATTCCGGAGGCCTCAGGAAGATAACAGTTCAGGAAGGCTCTCTGGGCGGAATAGACAGCACCTCTGGGTCTGGTTGGAGGAAGGCCGGGGGCAGAATCCAAGCAGGTTGGTGTGGTGGTCACAGAAAGTAAGAAGAGGGGTGTCTGAGTGAAGCGCAAGGGTCAAAGCCAGGGTATCCGTCCAGAAGTGGTCAGCTAAAGCAAGGGTCAAATCCAAGGTGAGTCCGAGTGTAGTCAAGGCAGGCGAGGGTCAGTTCCAGGCGGCGGTCAACAGAGTCAGGCAGACAGAGGTCGGTTCCAGGCAGCAGTCAACGTGATCAGAAGGCAGGCAAAGGTCGAGTCCAGGCAGTGGTCAGTCATAGTCAGGCAAGAGGGGTCAGTACCAAGAATCAGTCCAAAGGTTACTACCAGGGAACGTGTAGCAGGAACAAGACAGACGCTGGGAGATACAGAGGACCACGGGAACACTGGAACACGGAGACGCTGGAACAAGGAGACACTGGAATGCAGGATCAGATACAAGGAATAGACAACCAGTACACCGAAGTGTCGACCCGATTGCTACAGTAAGGTTCTGGGGACAGAGCCTCGCCTTATATACTAGGGCTGTGTGATGTCATCAGAATGCATCCGAGCTGGGTTTCCCACGCTTGGCCCTTTAAAAGTGGAGACATCAGCTGCGCGCGTGCCTAGGAACGGGGCTAGGGGATGGAAGACGCGGAGCACCTACAAGAGCTCTGCTAAGATGCCTGTGACTTGGAAGAGGCTGAGGACGCCTGGAGAGATCGTCGGGGACGTCGGGGACGTTAGGAGCTGGCGGCAGCGGCAAGGCCAGAACTGGTAGAGGGCCATGCGAGGAGAGTAGGCCTGACCGCAGCACCAACGCGGCCAGGACGCGCAACAGTCCCCCCCCCCCCCCCTTCTAGGCCTCCCCTTTACCGGTCTGGGTTTTTCTGGGTGTTGATGATGGAACTCCTGGAGAAGGTTCTTGTCGAGAATGTGGTGAGAGGGCTCCCATGAATTCTCTTCTGGGCCGAAGCCCTCCCACAACAGGAGGTACTCCCAGTGGCATCTATGGTGTCGGACGTCCAGGATTTCTTTAACCTGTAAGGTGTCTTCAGGTTCCGCAGAATGTTGTGTCAGTGGAGGCAGCCTTCGGGAATGCCAAGACAAGATCAGGAGTTTGAGTAGCGACACATGGAACGTGTTATGAATCCCCATGGAAGCTGGTACTTTCAATTGGTAAGTAACTGCTCCTACCCATCATAGGATAGGGAATGGGCCTATGAATCTGGGAGCTAGCTGTTGGGACAGCAAATGTAGCTGGATGTGCTTAGTGCTAAGCCAGACTTTTTGTCCAGGTAGGAACGTGGGAGCAGCCCGACGATGGGCGTCAGTGACACGCTTGGCCCGGTCAGCTGCTTGGCAGAGCCACTCCCTCCCAGAGCCGGCGAATGTTTTCTGCTGTAGATTGGGCTGCAGGTGAGGCACACTGAGTGGAACTGGCAGTGGTAAGCAAGATTGATGGCCACAAACTACGGTGAAAGGAGAAACGACTGTGGCAGAGGCGATATGGGTGTTTTGGGTAGTTCTGCCCACGGCAGGAGTTCAGCCCAGTTATCTTGCTGGTCGTTGACATATTTATTTATTTTATTTATTTATTTAATGTATTTATATACCGTTTTACCAATGTAACATTGACCAAAGCGGTTTACAACATAATTATAATCAAACCAACATAAAATATATCTTTGAAAAGAAAAAAATAAAATAAACAGAATTGAATAAAATACAATTTTTAAAACATAATCAATAAACATAAAAATGAATAAATTAAGATTAAAGATAGTTGGCCATTACTTTAAAAACTAAAAGAGGGAAAAAGTCAAGTAAATTATCAAGCGGTTAAGGATATCTTCTAGCCTTTAAATGAGTAAATACAAAGTAATTTCCTGGCAATTTTGCTGTTAATTAGTCAGTTCTACATTCCCGAATGCTTCCAAAAATAAATGGGTTTTTAATGCCTTCTTAAATTCCTTTCGGCTAGATATTTGTTTTAAAGGATCTGGCAAAGCATTCCACAAAATGGGGCCAGCGACGGAGAAAGCTCTCTGCCTTGTTATGTTTAACGCAGCTGCGAACTTCCAGAAGATTTTTTCCTGCTGATCTGAGATCTCTCCCAGGTTTATAAATTTGCAGGGTAGAACATAGCCAGGTAGAGTCAGTGTTATTTAGCAAAGAGTGAATTAATGAAGTGATCTTATACCGTATTCTAAATTTAACTGGCAGCCAGTGTAGCTTCTGTAGAACAGGAGAAATATGCTGTTTGAAAGGAGAACATAAGAACATAAGAAAATGCCATACTGGGTCAGACCAAGGGTCCATCAAGCCCAGTATCCTGTTTCCAACAGTGGCCATTCCAGGCCATAAGAACCTGGCAAGTACCCAAAAACTAAGTCTATTCCATATAACCATTGCTAATGGGAGTGGCTATTCTCTAAGTGAACTTAATAGCAGGTAATGGACTTCTCCTCCAAGAACTTATCCAATCCTTTTTTAAACACAGCTATATTAACTGCACTAACCACATCCTCCGGCAACAAATTCCAGAGTCTAATTGTGCATTGAGTAAAAAAGAACTTTCTCCGGTTAGTTTTAAATGTGCCCCATGCTAACTTCATGGAGTGCCCCCTAGTCTTTCTACTATCCGAAAGAGTAAATAACCGATTCACATCTACTCGTTCTAGACCTCTCATGATTTTAAACACCTCCATCATATCCCCCCTCAGTCGTCTCTTCTCCAAGCTGAAAAGTCCTAACCTCTTTAGTCTTTCCTCATAGGAGAGTTGTTCCATTCCCCTTATCATTTTGGTAGCCCTTCTCTGTACCTTCTCCATCGCAATTATATCTTTTTTGAGATGCGGCGACCAGAATTGTACACAGTATTCAAGGTGCGGTCTCACCATGGAGCGATACAGAGGCATTCTGACATTTTCCGTTTTATTCACCATTCCCTTTCTAATAATTCCCAACATTCTGTTTGCTTTTTTGAATGCCGCAGCACACTGTACCGACGATTTCAATGTGTTATCCACTATGACACCTAGATCTCTTTCTTGGGTTGTAGCACCTAATATGGAACCCAACATCGTGTAATTATAGCATGGGTTATTTTTCCCTATATGCATCACCTTGCACTTATCCACATTAAATTTCATCTGCCATTTGGATGCCCAATTTTCCAGTCTCACAAGGTCTTCCTGCAATTTATCACAATCTGCTTGTGATTTAACTACTCTGAACAATTTTGTGTCATCTGCAAATTTGATTATCTCACTTGTCGTATTTCTTTCCAGATCATTTATAAATATATTGAACAGTAAGGGGCCCAATAAAAATCCCTGAGGCACTCCACTGTCCACTCCCTTCCACTGACAAAATTGCCCATTTAATCCTACTCTCTGTTTCCTGTCTTTTAGCCAGTTTGCAATCCACGAAAGGACATCGCCACCTATCCCATGACTTTTTACTTTTCCTAGAAGCCTCTCATGAGGAACTTTGTCAAACGCCTTCTGAAAATCCAAGTATACTATATCTACCGGTTCACCTTTATTCACATGTTTATTAACTCCTTCAAAAAAGTGAAGCAGATTTGTGAGGCAAGACTTGCCCTGGGTAAAGCCATGCTGACTTTGTTCCATTAAACCATATGTTCTGTGATTTTGATGTTTAGAACACTTTCCACTATTTTTCCTGGCACTGAAGTCAGGCTAACCGGTCTGTAGTTTCCCGGATCGCCCCTGGAGCCCTTTTTAAATATTGGGGTTACATTTGCTATCCTCCAGTCTTCAGGTACAATGGATGATTTTAATGATAAGTTACAAATTTTTACTAATAGGTCTGAAATTTCATTTTTTAGTTCCCTCAGAACTCTGGGGTGTATACCATCCGGTCCAGGTGATTTACTACTCTTCAGTTTGTCAATCAGGCCTACCACATCTTCTAGGTTCACCGTGATTTGATTCAGTCCATCTGAATCATTGCCCATGAAAACCTTCTCCATTACGGGTACCTCCCCAACATCCTCTTCAGTAAACACCGAAGCAAAGAAATCATTTAATCTTTCCGTGATGGCCTTATCTTCTCTAAGTGCCCCTTTAACCCCTCGATCATCTAACGGTCCAACTGACTCCCTCACAGGCTTTCTGCTTCGGATATATTTTTAAAAGTTTTTACTGTGAGTTTTTGCCTCTACAGCCAACTTCTTTTCAAATTCTCTCTTAGCCTGTCTTATCAATGTCTTACATTTAACTTGCCAATGTTTATGCTTTACCCTATTTTCTTCTGTTGGATCCTTCTTCCAATTTTTGAATGAAGATCTTTTGGCTAAAATAGCTTCTTTCACCTCCCCTTTTAACCATGCTGGTAATTGTTTTGCCTTCTTTCCACCTTTCATAATGTGTGGAATACATCTGGACTGTGCTTCTAGAATGGTATTTTTTTAACAATGACCACGCCTCTTGGACATTTTTTACTTTTGTAGTGGCGGAGTGGCGGTAAGAAGTCTGGCTGCTGAATTTTGAATCAATTGAAGTGGTCTGATCGCTGTATCGAGCAGACCAATATATAAACCATTACAATATGATCGCAGGAAGGTTTTCAAAGACCGATTAGTCCTCTCGGCCTGGCCATTTGCTTGTGTATGATATGCTGACGTTAAGTTTAACGTGATATTGAACTTCTTACAGAGAGACCTCCAATATTTAGCGGCAAATTGAGGGCCACTATCGGAGATGATTTCTTGTGGTAGTCCATGTAAACAAAATATGTGGGTTAAGAAGAGCTAGTTCTGGAGCTAGTTCTGGAGCTGATGGAAGTCCAGGTAAGGGGACAAAGTAGGCCATTTTTGAGAAACGGTCTATTATGACCCAGATTACAGTATTCCCTTTTGAAGGCAGCAGATCTATGATGAAGTCTGTGGAAAGACTAGTCCAAGGCTCGGTGGGTGCAGTAAGTGGTTGAAGAAGCCCCCACGAGCAGCCAGTGCGCAAACCAGACAAGAAGCCCCCATGGGCAGCCAGCGCGCAAACCAGACAAGAGTCCACATAGTCTCGGGAGTCCTTAGTCAAACCAGGCCACCAATAGTGCCTTCAGAGAATCTCGAGAGTTTGGGCTCGGCTGGGATGACCAGCCAGCTTGGAGTCGTGAGCCCAACGAACTACACATTCACGGAGACAACGGGGCAGTGGCATAGCGAGGGGTGGGCGGCCGCCCCGGGCGCCGGGTCTAAGGGGGCGCCAAAAAGCTATTTAAATAAAAAAAGAAATTAGTATTTTAAGCCCAGATGTAAGTGTTGTTGAATACTGGCAGATCGTCTTTTTTTTTGTTTTGTTTTGTTATGAGAGATTTATAGTAATGGCAATTCAATTTACTTAGGGGCGCCTGTGCTCTAGCCCAGGGGTCCCCAACCACCGGTCCACGGACCGGGACCGGGCCGTGGGAGTTTTTTGTCGGTCCGCGGCGCCGCCAAGCACCGGCAGGTGTGTCGCGCGCTCCCGGTCTCTCCCGCTGCCGTTGCCGCCGGGCTGTCAGCACGTTCATGCTCAGTGGGAATGGCAGCGGTGCTAGAAGAAGCTGTGCCACCTGCGGCTGGCCTTTTCTTCTTCCCGCGCCTGCCCCCCCCTCCCGTGACCCGGAACAGGAAGTGATACTCGGTGCGCGGGAAGGAGAAAGAGCCATGCCGCGTGATAAAGTAGCAGCGGCGGCTGCAGCATCGGTCCCCGAGCAATTGAAGCAGCCTCCCGCGGCCGATGGGATTCTTCTTTCTTGGCCTGCAGGGGCTGCTGCAGCTCCCATTTGTGCTCCGGGGAGGGGAGAGGAAGTGAGTGAGAGAAAGAGAGAGAAGCAGCCAGCCAGCCTGGGTGTGATTGACTGGTCAGAGAGCTGATGTGTGTGTGTGTGTGTGAGAGACAATGAAAGTGATTGCTCAGGGAGATGACTGATGTGTATGTGAGAGTGTGAGACATTAGTCAGGGAGGTGACTGATGTGTGTGTGTGAGAGAGAGAAAAAGCATGGAAGTGAGAAGTCTGGGTATGTGGGAAAGCATGGGCGTAAGAAGCCTGGTGTTGTGGGGGTGAAAAAAAGCATGGGAGTGAGAAACCTGGGTGAGTGTGCATGCATGAGAGAGAGAGACTGCTTGGTAAGGTGATGGTGTGTGTGAGAGAAAAAGACTGGTGTGTGTGAATGTGAGAGAAAGTGATTATGGGAATGAGAAGCCTGTGCACGTGAAGAGTGAGCATGGGAGTGAGAAACCTGGGTGTGTTTGAGACACATCATGGGAGGGAGAAGCCTGTATATCTGAAAGAGAACATGGGAGTGAGAGACTGGTGAGTGTGTGTGTGTGTGTGTGTGTGTGTGAGAGAGAGAGAAAGAAAGTGATTATGGGAATGAGAAGCCTGTGCATGTGGAGAGAACAAGCATGGGAGTGAGAGACCGGTGAGTGTGTGTGTGTGTGTGTGTGTGTGTGAGAGAGAGAGACAGGAAAAGTGATTATGAGAGTGAGAAGCCCATATATGTAAGTAGAACACGGGAGTAGGAAGCCTGTGTGTGTGTGTATGGCATGAGAGAAACTGTTCAGGAAGGTGACTGGTGTGTGTGTGCCAAAGACTGTTTGGGAGATGATTGGTGTGTGAGAGACAGAAACTGGTCATGGGGGCATGACTGGTATGGTGTGTATGTGAGAGACATGGGCACTAAGGAAGAGGACCATAAGTATAGAGCTTAGCTTCTACTGCTGCTTCTGGTGTGTGCCACGGCCTGCAGGGAAGGGGAGTAGGAGAGCTGCTGGAGGGGGTAAGTAAAGGTAGCTTTTTAAGTTTATTTTTCTTGATTGACTGCCATTTTAATTGTGTGATGTCTGCTTTTTTGAAATATTTTATTGGTGTTTGGAGAATGTTTAATAGTTTTTATGAGTTTTTAATTGTTGGATGTTATTCTGTTCATAGTTTATGTGCATTACTACAGATCCTGGGAGTATGTTAAACCAGTAATAGTAATACTATAATACTGTGGGGGATACCTGGTCAGCAAGGCTAGGTCTGCTTGTACCCGGTGGCTTGCTGGGATTTGTAGTTCTTGTTTTCTCGGCGATAAGCAGAACCAGGCCTGGCTCCCTCGTACATCGGGAAGTCGCAGTTCCTGGGGTTTGCCGATCTGTTATTGCTTTGTTCATCCGCTCCGACTAGCTCACTGAATAGCTTGCCAGAGTTGACCTCGGAAGGTGTTTATATTTTTGTAATAAAAACCGTGCACTTTCTCTTACAACTACACTTCGTCATTTTGAAACATTTGTTCTGCTCTACATCAGGGTGGTGACTAAATAGCGCGCTTTCCAAGAAAGATCAGTGCAGCAACTTTGGTGCTTTCATCATGTAAATTACCTAGGTAGAAAGAAATATTAGTAGTTATAGTAAATACTGTACAGTATGAATCAGAGCAGGGGCTAAGTTCTTGCATTGACTTGCAATGTTACCGTAAATTTTTACGCAAGATGCAAATCATTGATGGAGGGAGGGGGCGCCGAAGAAGTCTCTTGCTCCGGGCGCCAAATTGTCTAGCTACGCCACTGCAACGGGGGACCACCGTCTTTCCAGCAGGTACCATGGTGCTCATTGGAATTGATATGCAGGCTGGATCGATAATATGCGTGGGGGTCTCGGGTGTGTCTTCTGGCTCAACAGAGCGTGAGAGCGCGTCTGCATGAAGATTTTTTGCCGCTGGGTGATAGCAGAGCTCGAAGTTGAAGCATGCAAAGAATAGAGCCCAGCAGGCTTGTCGCAGGTTGAGTAACTGGGCCTCTTTTAGGTGCTCCAGGTTTTTATGGTCGGTATATATCGTGAACCTCTGTTGCGCCCCTTCAAGCCAGGGGCGCCATTCCTGGAGGACAAGTTTAACTGCTAGGAGTTCACAGTCCCCTATGGTATAATTTCATTCCATGGGAGAGAACTTGTGTGAATAAAAGGAACATGGAACCAGGGTTTCCATGGTGGAGTATTGACTCAAGAGCATTCCTGCTCCAATAGTGGATGCATTGACTTCGACTATGAAGGGGCGGTTTGGATCCAGGTGACGCAGACACAGGCTGGTGCAAAAGACCTCTTTCATGGCATGGAATGCTGATTGAGCCTTGGGGCTCCACACTTGAGGATCACATCCCTTCCTCATCGTGGCAGTGAGAGGAGCGGTCAGCATGGAGTAATTGGTGATGAAATTTTTATAGTATTTATTTATTTATTTAATTTCTTTTACTATACCGATGCTCAAGACTAGGTCTTATCGTACCGGTTTACAATGTAACTGAGGGGAAACCAATTAACATCAAGGTAGAAAGTAAAGTTACATTAAACAGGGAGCGTAAAACCTGGGCAATGGAAGACAGTACAGAATTTAAACTAAGAAACAATTAGAGAGAGATAAATATATAAATCAACAAAAAACTATAAGATTAGGGATGTGAATCGTTTTCAACGATTAAAATTATCGTCCGATAATGTTTATATCGTCTTAAATCGTTATAGAACACGATACAATAGAAATTCTAACGATTTATCGTTAAAAATCGTTAAATCGTGTTAGTGCGCACTAACTCGAGTTAGTGCGCACTAACTCCCCGTTAGTGCGCACTAACTCGATTTAGTGCGCACTAACTGAAAATGATACAAATAAACACTTTCCAGGTCACTGAAGGTCAGTTAGGAATGAATATGTGTTCCTATTGGCTGGCTGCCCTCTTATCTATTGATATTACCAAGGTTACCACTGAGGTGATGGTTGGGGGGATGGGAAATGGAACTGGAAACTAACGAACACCAACAGAAAATGAAACAAAGTGTTCACACTTCCCAGGTCAGTAAAGGTCACTTAGGAATGAATATGTATGTATGTATTCCTATTGGCTGGCTGTGCTCTTATCTATTGATGTTACCAATATGGTTGGGGGGATGTGAAATGGAAACAGTTGGAAGCTTGACAAAAAAAGTAATGTAATGATCAGCACTCACGTGACTAGAACTTGTTTGTTTATTATTTTTGTTAGCAGGCACCTGAAATGCTAGTGCATGTTGAATTTGCCAATCACTGTGCATTTTAGAAAGGTGGTCCTGGCTGGAACTGTACACAGTTCAAATATATGTAATTGATTGTTGGTAAGTGTATTTTTTAAGTAGCCACACTGGCACCAGTATGTTTACTTTTCCTCCTACTTAACTCACTAGCTCAGCTTTGTAAGAAGGGCTTCTCTGCTTGTGTGTTGTTTTGTTTGGTGTGAGGAGAGCAGAAACATCAGATCTTTATTCAATCTACTACAGTCATCTCTTACAGTGCCCTATCCCTATTAATACCAGGAGTGTTGTGATCTTCCTGCACACAGTGCCCTAACCCTGATACCAGTCTGAGACAGCTCCCTCCCTGCATTACTAGTGAGAGGCTGGCTTCACAGACAGGGGGGAGCTGCCTGACCCTCACTCCTGACTTCCCCCATGTCCCAGCTAGTGAATGGTGTGTGGGTGAGGGGGGGGGGGGGAGGATGGTGAAGTCTGAGACAGCTCCCTCCCTGCATTACTAGTGAGAGGCTGGCTTCACAGACAGGGGGGAGCTGCCTGTCCCTCACTCCTGACTTCCCCCATGTCCCAGCTAGTGAATGGTGTGTGGGTGAGGGGGGGGGGTGGATGGTGAAGTCTGAGACAGCTCCCTCCCTGCATTACTAGTGAGAGGCTGGCTTCACAGACAGGGGGGAGCTGCCTGACCCTCACTCCTGACTTCCCCCATGTCCCAGCTAGTGAATGGTGTGTGGGTGAGGGGGGGGGGAGGATGGTGAAGTCTGAGACAGCTCCCTCCCTGCATTACTAGTGAGAGGCTGGCTTCGCAGACAGGGGGGAGCTGCCTGACCCTCACTCCTGACTTCCCCCATGTCCCAGCTAGTGAATGGTGTGTGGGTGAGGGGGGGGGGAGGATGGTGAAGTCTGAGACAGCTCCCTCCCTGCATTACTAGTGAGAGGCTGGCTTCACAGACAGGGGGGAGCTGCCTGACCCTCACTCCTGACTTCCCCCATGTCCCAGCTAGTGAATGGTGTGTGGGTGAGGGGGGGGGGAGGATGGTGAAGTCTGAGACAGCTCCCTCCCTGCATTACTAGTGAGAGGCTGGCTTCACAGACAGGGGGGAGCTGCCTGTCCCTCACTCCTGACTTCCCCCATGTCCCAGCTAGTGAATGGTGTGTGGGTGAGGGGGGGGGGGGTGGATGGTGAAGTCTGAGACAGCTCCCTCCCTGCATTACTAGTGAGAGGCTGGCTTCACAGACAGGGGGGAGCTGCCTGACCCTCACTCCTGACTTCCCCCATGTCCCAGCTAGTGAATGGTGTGTGGGTAAGGGGGGGGGGGGGGAGGATGGTGAAGTCTGAGACAGCTTCCTCCCTGCATTACTAGTGAGAGGCTGGCTTCACAGACAGGGGGGAGCTGCCTGACCCTCACTCCTCCGGGGTATTGTGATCTTCCTGCACACAGTGCCCTATCCCTGTACCAGGGGTGTTGTGATCTTCCTGCATGCAGTGCCCTATCCCTATTAATACCAGGAGTGTTGTGATCTTCCTGCATGCAGTGCCCTATCCCTGATATCGGGATGTGTGCAAGAAGATCACAACACCCCCGGTATCAGGAATAGGGCACTGTGTGCAGGAAGATCACAACACCCCCAGTATCAGGAATAGGGCACTGTGTGCAGGAAGATCACAACACCCCTGGTATTAGGGATAGGGCACTGTGTGCAGGAAGATCACAACACTCCTGGTATTAATAGGGATAGGGCACTGTGTGCAGGAAGATCACAATACCCCTGGTATCAGGGTTAGGGCACAAGTTCTAGTCACATTGACTGATCACATTACTTGTTTTGTCAAGCTACCAACTGTTTCCATTTCCCATCCCCCATATACTGTCAGTAGGAAACTTGGTAACATGAATAAATAAGAGGGCAGCCAATAGGAATACATATTCATTCCTAAACTGACCTTAACTGACCTGAAAAGTGTCAAATTGTATCATTTTCAGTTAGTGCGCACTAACTCCCAGTTAGTGCGCACTAACTCCCGTTAGTGCGCACTAACTCGATTTAGTGCGCACTAATCGGAAAAAACGATTTTTAACGATTTTTTAACTAAAAAATCGTGCCTAAGACGATTTTCTTGCCCTGCCACACGATTTCTATCGTTAAGACGATATGGAAAACGATTCACATCCCTATATAAGATACATAAACATAGGTTTATCCTAGGCAGTTATTAGCATGGTATGTCCAGAGGGAGAAGGAAAGGGTGAGGTTGGGTGGGGGGGAAGGGGAGAGGGAAAAGAGGGGGGGTAGGGATTGGGGAGGGGTGGGAGAGTGAGAGTCAGTGATGGTTGAGGAGATCCTTCAGCGGTAGGCTTCTGCGAACAGCCAGGTTTTCAATTTCTTTCTGAAAGTTGAATGGCATTGTTCTTGGCGTAAGTCTTGAGGAAGTGAATTCCAATGTAGTGGACCTGCTGTTGAAAGAGCTCGCTTGTGAATAGTGTTGTGGACCGATGATTTGTTGGGGGGGGCCTTGAGCGAACCTTTGTAGGCAGTTCTGATCGGTCTTGCGGAAGTATGTAATTCAAGTGGAAAGGTGAGTTGGAGAGTGGATTGCTGGTAGACGGATTTGTGGATGATGGTGAGAGCCTTGAAAAGTATTCTATATTGGATGGGCAGCCAGTGTAGGATTTTTAGTATTGGTGTGATATGGTCCTTGCGACGAGTGTTTGTAAGGATCCTAGCCGCTGCGTTTTGCAGCATCTGAAGAGGTTTGGTGGACGAAGCGGGGAGACCAAGTAATAGAGCGTTACAATAGTCGATCTTTGAAAACAGTATGGCTTGAAGCACCGAACGGAAATCCTTGAAGTGTAAGAGCGGTCTAAGTTGCTTCAGGACCTGTAGCTTGAAGAAGCATTCTTTGGTTGTGGCGTTAATGAATTTTTTGAAATTCATTCTAGAGTCAAGGGTGGCCCCAAGATCTCTGACCTGGTTTGCTAATGGGATGCTAGCATTATTTGCGAGGGGGTTGTTGTCACTAGGGGAGATAACCAGTAGTTCCGTTTTGGAAGTAAGCAGTTGTTCCAGAAATTTAGAGTAGAGATGGGGTCCGAGATGGGGATTATAATTTGTACATCATCCGCGTATATAAAGTGGGTGAGATTGAGACTATTGAGTAGCTGGCATAAAGGGAGTAGATATATATTGAACAGGGTAGGGGAAAGAGACGAACCCTGAGGTACACCTTGGTTTGATGGAATGGAGTGAGATTCTTTGTCATTTATTTTGACTTTGTAGTGTCTGTTGTTCAGAAAGGATGTGAACCAGAGCAGTGCAGAGCCGGATATGCCTATTTCCATTAAACGGTTTATGAGGATAGTGTGGTTTACCGTGTCGAACGCGGCAGAGATGTCGAGAAGGGCTAGCAGGTAAGATTGTCCCTTGTCAAGGCCCATCAGGATGTTGTCCGTTAGAGAAAGAAGGAGGGATTCTGTGTAAGCAGTTGTTCCAGAAATTTAGAGTAGAGATGGGGTCCGAGATGGGGATTATAATTTGTACATCATCCGCGTATATAAAGTGGGTGAGATTGAGACTATTGAGTAGCTGGCATAAAGGGAGTAGATATATATTGAACAGGGTAGGGGAAAGAGACGAACCCTGAGGTACACCTTGGTTTGATGGAATGGAGTGAGATTCTTTGTCATTTATTTTGACTTTGTAGTGTCTGTTGTTCAGAAAGGATGTGAACCAGAGCAGTGCAGAGCTGGATATGCCTATTTCCATTAAACGGTTTATGAGGATAGTGTGGTTTACCGTGTCGAACGCGGCAGAGATGTCGAGAAGGGCTAGCAGGTAAGATTGTCCCTTGTCAAGGCCCATCAGGATGTTGTCCGTTAGAGAAAGAAGGAGGGATTCTGTGTTTAGGCGTTTCCTGAATCCGAATTGAGAGGGGTAGAGAATATTGTGGGAGTCAAGGTAGTCTGTGAGTCGGATGTTGACAAGCTTTTCCATTAGCTTGGCTAATGGAAAAGCAGGGTCGGCTGGGTCCAGGTTGGGTTTTTTAAGTAAGGGTTTAAGTGAAGCAATTTTTAAGGAGTCCGGGACCGATCCTTGATTGAGGGAGCAATTTATGATGTCTGCCAGCGGTTTAGCAATGGTGTTAGGGATGGTGAGAAGTAGTTTGGTCGGTATTTGGTCCAAAGGATGAGTGGAAGGTTTCATTTTCTTGATTATTGATTCAATTTCCAGGGAGGATGTCTGTTCAAGAATTTCTAGTGACGGTCTGTGGATATTTGGTAGAGGGTTATTGGTTGCGAGGCTTAATGGTTGCGAAGGGTTTGGAGCAATGTTAGTTGAAGCCAGGGGGGCAAGTAGGTTTTTGATTTTGTTATCAAAAAAGATAGCCTGCTGTTAGCCAGACAACCGAAACCTCCTTTTCCCCCTGTACCTCCCTTGCCACCTTACGTTTAAGGTACCAATTATCCCCTTCTATCACCACCCCTCCCACCTGACTACTAAGACACCAACATGGATGCTTACCCAATTCCTCGCATCCATCACCCTCACTCCAGACTACCTCCCCCTCCCCTCCTTCACCGCCACCCATCCCCCCGCCGCAAATCCCTTATTCCCATCCTCACTTCACCCCTAACTCAGTTCCTCGGTCTCACCACCCTCTCCATTATACTCATGAATGCGCAATCCATATCCAAAAAGACACTTATCCTCAATGACATACTTACAGACTGCACCCCAGACATTTGTGCAACCACCGAAACATGGCTCAAAGAATCAGATACCGTCCTCATAAACCAACTCCCTTCCTCCCTCTATGACATCTTCCCCATCCACCGACCTAAAAAAAGAGGAGGAGGTATTCTCCTTGCAGCCAAGAAACATCTTAACCTCAAACCCATCAGTATGATGGGTTTGAGGTTAAGATGAAATCGGCCTCTTTAAGGCAGATACCCTCCAAATATGTCTAGTATATGCCCCCCCTACCATCCTCGAGTCCAATCCCTCCCCCCTAATTGAATTCTTTATAGAATGGATAAGCACAGATACACCTTCCATCATCCTTGGAGATTTTAATCTCCACGTTAACTCACTTCCCCTTACTACATCCTGCGAAACATTCATTCAATCGCTCCTTGCCATAGGCTTCCGACAAATCATAGCATCACCAACTCATAAAGCCGGTCATACCTTGGACCTAATGTTTATTAACTCCAACTTCCAGACCCCCAACTCACCCACCTGCTCCCCGGTGCCTTGGTCTGACCATTACTTCATTGAAAGCCAACTCACCATGAAGAAACCCCTCCCAATTAACTATTCTGCTCAAACCACCATCATTTCCAGAAAAACCTGCCCTAGCGACGAATTAGCTGACGCACTAGCCTCATCCCTACCAAGGATCATCTGCTCAGACCCTAACACAGCCCTAGCATCCTGGCATAGCCTCACAGAAGACATTGCCAACAAGCTATGCCCAATCTCTGAGCGTATCATAAACACCGCAGCAAAACCCTCTAAGCCATGGTACTCCCAGGAGCTAAAAACCCTAAAAGGCAACCTCAGACAAAAAGAAAGAAAATGGCGCAAAGACCCAACCCCGCAACACTCCTACAGCTACAAAACAGCCTTACACACATATAGACAGTCTACCCTCAAACACAAGCGAGACTTCTACGGTAAAAAAATCCATGACTATAATTTCAACCCCAAAGCTCTTTTCTCCTACGTCGCCAGCCTCACCTCCCCGATCCCCCCCCACTATCCCAGACTCTGAGGCCGTGGCCAAATGTGAAGAACTGGCCAACTACTTCCAAAGCAAAATCTCCAACCTTCTCTCTAGATTTCCCCCCACCAACCCCTCCCCCCCTACTATCCTACCCTCATTCCCCTCTCTGTCCCAACCTTCATTGGCCACAATGGATCTTACCTCCTCTAAAGAAATTACAGGCCTCCTTCGAAAACTTAAGCCTGCCTCTCATCCCAACGACACCATTCCCACGAAAGCACTAATAGCCATCCCCAACAGCATAGCCAGCACCATAGCTGAGATTATCAACTGCTCCATCACCCACGGGATAGTCCCAGATTCCCTCAAACACGCTGTTGTCAAACCCCTACTCAAGAAACCCTCCCTAGACCCGAAAGACCCTTCCAACTTCCGCCCCATTTCCAACCTCCCTTTTATCTCCAAACTCATGGAAAAGGTGGTCAATTCACAACTCATGGACTACCTAGAAAATCATGACATCCTCCATGCCTCCCAATTTGGATTCAGGAAACACTTTAATACCGAATCCTTACTGCTCTCCCTTACCGACTATCTTCTCAGAGGATTGGGACAAGGCCACAGTTACCTACTAGCCCTTCTTGACATCTCAGCGGCCTTTGACACCATCAGCCACCACCACCTCCTGACACGGCTAGAAAGCATCGGCATCTCAGGAATAGCTCTAGCTTGGTTCACATCCTATCTCTCTAACAGAAAGTTCTCTGTTAAAATTGGAAACAACCTATCTGCCTCACACCCCCTTCAACAAGGAGTGCCTCAAGGATCATCACTTTCATCTACCCTATTCAATATTTACCTCACCCCTCTCTGCCACCTCCTCTCTGACCTTAAACTCAAATTCTACCTCTATGCTGATGATGTACAGATCATCATTCCCATTCACAACTCTATATCTGACGCCCTGGAGCACTGGGAAAAGTGCCTTGCAGCCATCAACGCCCTCCTCACCAACCTTCAGCTTGCTCTCAACACCAACAAAACGGAACTCCTCCACATCTCCTCGCTCCCCCCTGACCGCCTGCCTAACGACCCTAAACTTAACCTCCTCACAGCTCAACCTTCCGTTAGAGACCTCGGAGTCCTTCTTGATCCCAATCTTAGTATGAAACCTCACATCAATTCCATCCTCAAAACTGGCTTCTTCAAACTCAATGTGCTAAAGAAACTCAGACCCCTCCTCTACGCCCATGACCTCCGCACAGTGATCCAAGCCACCCTCACCTCCAAACTAGATTACTGTAATGCCCTTCTCTTAGGGCTCCCAATGTCTTCTATAAAACCCCTCCAACTTCTGCAAAATGCTACTGCAAGACTCATTACTAACACACGCAAACATGACCATATAACCCCTATCCTCAAGGATCTACATTGGCTTCCCATAATGTCCCGTATACACTACAAAACTTTGACCATAATTCACAAGTCCATTCACACCCATAACTCCAACTGGCTCGACCTCCCTTTCACTGCCCCCCTGTCCACCCGAGCCACCAGATCCACCAACAAAGGCACCCTACATGTCCAATCCTTGAAATTGGCTCATCTCTCCTCCACCCGCGACCGTGCCATATCTATTGCCGGTCCGGCTCTCTGGAACTCCCTACCTGTCCACATGCGACTTGAACCTTGTGCAGTTAAATTCAAAAAGAAACTAAAAACTCTCCTGTTCAACCATGCCTACACAGAATAATTCCTTCCACTCCCCCCTCGTAGCCTCCCCATTCAGGTGACTCCCTCTCCTTATATTAAGGAGACATTCATTGTAAATTGTAAATTGTTTTGGTTATGATTTTCTTGTTTTCCCTGTCCTTCCTACTGCCTCTATGTTCTACCCTCTCCCAGTTACATCCCCCTTGTTGAAATGTATTT
Source organism: Rhinatrema bivittatum (assembly GCF_901001135.1). Classification (NCBI taxonomy): domain Eukaryota; kingdom Metazoa; phylum Chordata; class Amphibia; order Gymnophiona; family Rhinatrematidae; genus Rhinatrema; species Rhinatrema bivittatum. The sequence goes on from NC_042632.1 coordinate 5,682,989, forward strand.
TCCAATCTTTCAGTTGTTATGTGAACCGGTATGATGTCCCCACTAATACCGGTATATAAAAGTTTCTAAATAAATAAATAAATAAATAAAATAGCCAACTCTGTGGATTTGTTCTGGGCTTCTTCTTCTGGGATGGTGAGGGGCATAGGTGTGGTAAGGGCAGCTACATATGAGAACAGAGTTTTTGGGTCATATAAGAAGCCGTGTATTTTTTTGGCGTAGAAATCTCGTTTGGTGCGGGTAATGGATGTCCTATAGTAGCTCATTGCAGTTTTGTACGAAGCAAGTGAGGAAGGGGAGGAATCTTTCCGCCAGCATTGTTCTTTGTGTTGTAGATCCTGTTTGAGTTTCCTTAGTTCGGTTGAGAACCAGGGTTTCTTGTTCGTGCAGGCTGGGTTGATAACTTTTGTTGTTACAGGGCAAATTCTGTTAGCTACTGAGTGTGTAATAGTTTGCCAGGAGTTCATAGCGGTATCCGCATCTGAGAAGTCCAGTTTAATTAGTTCTTTGGCCAGGCTGTTGTTGAGAGTGTCCATGGAACAGGGTTTCCTGAACTGGATCGAGGATTTAGTAACAATAGGGGTCAATTTTTGTTTTATATATAATTTTGTAGTTATCATCGAGTGATCTGACCAGGGGATGGGGGAGCAGGAAGGAGGGGTGATGGGCGAGATGGTTTCGTTAGTGAATATCAGGTCAAGCGTGTGGCCTGCCTTGTGTGTGGGATTGTTTATAATTTGTTTGAATCCCATAGCCTGGAGAGAAGAGAGAAGGGCTTCGCAATTAGATGATAGGGTAGGGGAGTCAACATGGATAGTAGTTTGTAAAGCCAAGGAATCTTTGTAGGGCTTGGAGACCCACTGGTTGAGGCCAATCTCAAATACCCTGGAGTTTGTTAGGGTCCATGGTGAACAAGTGGCTAGAAATGATGTAGCTCAGGAAGGGAAGACTGCTCCAATTTAGCATAGAGATGGTGGTCTCTGAGACACTGGAGGACTGTTTGAACGTGGGAACGGTGAACCTTTAGATCTTTGGAGAAGATTAGAATATCGTCCAGATACACTATGACGAAGGAGTACAAAAGATCCCAGAAAATCTCATTCATTAGCTGCTGGAAGACTGCAGGGGCATTGCATAGCCCAAAGGGCATTATAGTGTATTCATAGTGTCCGTCTCTTGTGTTGAAGGCGGTCTTCCAGATCTCTTCCGGTTGAATCCTTACTAGGTTATATGCCTCACGTAGATCTAGTTTAATAAAGATTTGTGCACCCTGCAGGTGGTCAAAAGGTTCACTGATAAGTGGCAGTGGGTACCGGTCCTTATGGGTTACTGCGTTCAAACCTCTGTAGTCTATGAATGGTCCTAGACTGCCATCCTTTTTCTGTGCAAAGAAGAACCCGGCGCCTTTTTCTGTGCAAAGAAAGTTCCGGCGCCTGCTGGGGAGGTAGAGGGTCTTATGAACCTTTGGCTAAATTTTATTTGATGAATGCTGACATTGCTTGAGTCTCTGGGAGTGAAAGAGGGTATGTTCTGCCCTTGGGAGGCATGGCACCAGGTAGTTCTATGGGGCACTGAACTTCCGAAGCGGAGGCAGGATATCGGCATTCTGTTTGGAGAACACATCTTTAAATTCCAGGTATGGAGCAGATAGCTCGGGAAGGGTTGTAGAACTTAAGACTGATATAGATGGAGACACTTGCCATAAACACTGGGTTTGGCATCGAGGGCCCCACTGGGTGAGTTGAAGTGGGGTGCATGTAACTGGAGCCAAGGAAGTCCAAGGACTACGGGGTATGTCGATCATTTCAGGATCAGGAGGGAGATCTCCTCGTCATGGAGAGTCCCAACGGTGAGGCGAATGGCCAGGGTACAGTGCGTGATATGATCAGGGAGAGGTTCCCTCTGAATTGAGGCAATATGTAGTGGTACATCCAATGGTTGAACTGGTATCTGAAGGAGTGTGACAATCTCTTCTAAAATGAAATTTCCACTAGCCCCAGTGTCCATGAGGGTGGTGGTGTCGAGCGAATGGGACTCCCTGAGGAGGGAGACTGGCAGCAACAGTTGGGGGCCAAAAACAGTAGCACCCAAGCTCGGGATCCCTGCCAAGCTCAGGCTTTGGAGTTTCCCGGACGCACAGGACAAGTCTGGAGAAGATGGCCGGAGCCACCGCAATACAGGCAGAGGCAAGCTTTTCTTCGTCGGAGACGTTCTTCCGGAGTCAGACGGCCACAGTTGATCTGCACTGGTTCCTCGGGAGGTTGAGGGGCCGTTGGTAAGGCCATTGGTAAGGCCTTCAACCAGGGGCTTACCTCCTGATGCCATTGCCGAAGACAGTAGTTGATCCTTCCAACCAGAGAAATCAGGTCTTCCAGAGAAGTAGGGATCTCCCAGGTGGCCAGCTCATCTTTAAGGACAGGAGACAGTCCCTCAAGGTAGAGTGCCCGCAGGCAGTCCTCCTGCCATCCCAACTCTGTTGCCTGAGTTCGTAACTCCATCGTATATTCGGCTAGCAGGTGTAAACCTTGACGGAGGTGGAGTAGGTGGTGCCCAGCGACCATCTGTAGGCCTGGATCCTTGAAGGTGCATTGGAAGACGGAGATAAACTGAGGGAGCTGGTGTGAGAATTGCGTCGGAGCGCTCTCAGAGGGGGGGAGCCCATGCCAGGGCCTTCCCCTCAAGATGCAAAAGGATGAACGTGACCTTTGTCACTTCATCTGGGAAGAGCGAAGGTTGCAGTGAAAACTGCATGTAGCATTGGTTAATAAAACCTCGGTGGAGCTGGGAGGGCCAGTGGTGCCCATGAGGACAAGGTATGGGCAAGAGCCCCTGGGTTGGCCATGGCTGATTCCTCCAATTGAGAACGCATCTTTTCCACGGAGGAGGACAATGTTTCCATGATCCGTTGTTGTTCTCGGACATGAGTGACCAGACCAGGGTTGGCCTGCAAGGCCGGAGACTCTACCGAGTCCATGGCCTTGGCAACTTGTTGCGCTGGAGGTGGACCCTTGGCCTGGTGCAGGATTGGTACGGCCCTCTGGTCGGACCCAGAGAGTGCCTGCCACCAGGAGGCGGAGCACACGAGGCTAGCTGGAGCTTCACCAATAACAGTCCGGGATTTCTGCAGGTTGAGCCCTTGGGTACCCGGACCGCCTGGACTTAAGTGGGCCTCAGAGGGTCTCCTGGAGAGGTAGCGGTGTGCCCACCACAAGTAAGGGTATGCGGATGATGCAGAGATGATGGACCAGACCTGAACTGGACTCCGGAGGCCTCAGGGAGGTAACAGTTCAGGAAGGCTCTCTGGGCAGAACAGGCAGCTCCTGTGGGTCTGGTCGGAGTAAGGCTGTGGGCAGAGTCCAAGCAGGTCAGTCTGGTGGTCACAGAAAGTAAGAAGAAGGTGTCTGAGTGAAGCACAAGGGTCAAATCCAGGGTATCTATCCAGAAGGGGTCAGCCAAAACAAGGGTCAAATCCAATGTCAGTCCGAGTGTATTCAAGGCAGGCGAGGGTCAGTTCCAGGCGGCGGTCAACATGGTCAGGCAGGCAGATGTCGGTTTCAGGCAGCAGTCAACATGGTCAGAAGGCAGGCAAAGGTCGGGTCCAGGCAGCATTCAGTCATAGTCAGGCAAGCAGGGGTCATTAGCAAGAATCAGTCCGAAGGGTACTACCAAGTGTTAGGATCTGCTCCTCCAGAGGGGAGGAGTTAGCAATCTGTTATAATATGCTCTGCCAGAGGGGAGGAGTTAGCAATCTGTAGGATCTGCTATGCTGATGAGAGGAGCAAGCAGATGAGAGTTAGCAGTCTGTTGTGCTCAGCTCCTGAAGTGGAAGGAGTGAGCACTCTAATGTAAATAGGTGAATCCTTAGGCCAATGGCAGATGACAGCGCCCCCAGGAGGATATCCTGAGAGGGACCACCAGCTAGGCTTGGGTATGGAGACAGACACAGACAGTTCTTTATTAGTAATCAGGTTAGTAGTAACCACCAGAAGTGGCAGTAATGAGCTGATGTGCCCGGCAGGGCTGAAGTCCCTCAGATACTGGAACTGCGATCCCAGAGTTGCTGAGCTGTAGAGAGACTATAGATAGTGAGTAGATAGGGTATGTTGTATACATAGCCAATAGGAGATGACACACTCACATAGATTCTTAAGAAGGCTCAGTAGCTGGAAAGAGTTAGGCCCTCGAGGAGCGAGTACCTGGTTCCAGGGAAAGCTCTGAGAGAGCGATGGTAACTCATGAATGTCTGTATCTGCGATAGCTTCCAAGCAGTAAAGAATCTTCAGAATATTCAGGAACATGGGCCCTCGAGGAGCGAGTACCGGTTCCTATCTGCAATCTGAAATAGAGAAGAGAGAGTGAGGCCCCCGAAGAGCGGGTACCTCTGGTAAGTCCGAGGAGGCAGAGTAGCTTGGACGAATTCATATTCCTTGACCGAGTTCGAATCGAAGTCCTTGTTAACTCAAATCGTAAGCGTAAGTGAAGACCTTTTATGTTGGAAGCGGATGACTTCAATACAGGGGAATGCCCCTAAGGTTCGCGCCCTTGCTGGCACATACTTCGGAGCTCGCGCGCACGCGCGCCCTACGTCATCAGGAAAATGGCGGATCCGCAGCGTCGAGCCAGTCCGGGGACGCCAGGGAGAAGTGGCAAGGAGATGCCGCAGCAGCAAGCCGTCCATCAGACCTGAAGGGATTCACCACAGAGGTAGAGAGGGTGGAGCGAGGGCGTAGAGCAGGCACGAACGCAACAGTACCCCCCTTCAAAGGGCGATTTCCTCTTCGGGTACCAGGCTTAGGTTTCAAAGGATGTGCGAGGTGGAACTGATGAAGCATCTCTTTATCCAAGATATTGGTCTGAGGCTCCCAAGTGATTAAATCTGGGCCGAAGCCTTCCCAAATTAGAAGGTATTCAAAATTCTTGCCTCTGTTACGAGCATACAGAATTTCTTTGAATTTCAACTTCGTCTTCTACAACGATGACAGGTGGATCTTGAGATTTGGAAGAATCTTGCAGAGTGTTATTGATGATATTAGCAGCAATAGGTGGAGCTGCTGAGGACATCACTGAGGGATTCAGTGAAAGTGGTGGTGTAGAAGAATGTCCAAAATCCCCTTCTAAAGATGACTCTCCAGTAGAAGTAGCTGGATGAGATTTGATAGCGTCACCAGCGGGAACGGACTGGCTGGTTGCTAGAGATATCTTCTTTGGATCTATTATGTACTGTGATTCATCAGGCATATCTTCTGAGTGAAACGAACGAGACAGTACATCTGCTCTGGTGTTTCGATCTCCAGGTCGATACTTAAGCACAAAATCAAAATGGTTGAAGAATAAAGACCATCTGGCCTGTCTGTAATTCAAACATTGTGCGTGATGCAGATGCTCAAGGTTTTTGTGATCCATGAAGACGGTTATTTGATGTTGAGCGCCTTCGAGCCATGGCCGCCACTCCTCAAATGCAAGCATTATAGCTAGGAGCTCCTTGTCTCCAATTCTGTAGTAGTTCTCGGCTGGAGAAAATCTTCGTGAGAAGAATGAACAGGGTCGAAAGGTCTTATAGTCTCCTGCTTGGCTCAACAAAGCCCCTACCCCCACATCTGAAGCATCAACTTCAACAATAAAGGGTCTGTTGGGGTCTGGATGCCGCAAGCATGGTTCTGTGGAGAAGGCAGTCTTCAATTTCTTGAACGTGGAAATGGCCTCCGTTGACCATTTTGAAGCGTTGGCACCCTTACGGGTCATCGCAGTCAAGGGTACAGTGAAAGAAGAATAGTTCTTAATAAAGCTGCGATAATAATTAGTGAATCCCAAGAATCTCCTCAAGGCTTTCAGGCTGATGAGTTGAGACCAATTCTTGATACTTTCAAGTTTGTGAGGGTCCATTTGAAAACCTTCTTTCAATACTATGTAGCCTAGAAAAGGCACAGAGTCTTTGTGAAATTCACACTTGGAGAGTTTGGTGTACAGCCAGTGTTCGCGGAGACGGTGGAGTACTTGCTTGACATCTGCAATGTGGGTGTCCAAATCCTGGGAGAAAATTAATATGTCATCCAGGTAGACCACAACGTTCTTGTATAGCAGGTCCCGCAAGATGTCATTCATCATATTTTGGAATGTAGCGGGTGCATTGCACAACCCGAACGGCATTATAAGGTACTCGAAATGGCTGTCTCGCGTATTGAAGGCCATTTTCCATTCATCGCCACTTCGATTGCGGATAAGGTTGTAGGCCCCCTTCAAGTCAAGTTTTGAAAATATCTTGGCCCCTTGCAGCCTATCAAACAGCTCTGAGATTAATGGCAAGGGGTAGCAGTCTTTAATCGTGATTTCATTTAGACCTCGATAGTTGATACATGGACATAGGGTACCGTCCTTCTTCCCTGCGAAGAAAAAGCCTTCACCAGCTGGCGACTTAGATGGTTGAATAAACCCTTTCTGGAGATTTTCTTTTATGTATTCAGACATAACTTTATTCTCCATAGCGGAGAGAGGGTACACCCGTCTTTTCGGTGGTTCCGAATTGGGCTTCAGTCTTATGGCACAGTCATAGGACCTATGTGGAGGCAGCCACTTCTTTGGAGAATACATCCCCGAAGGATACGTATTCAGGCGGCAGTCCTGGCACCGCTGGAGTCGTAGGCATGCAAATAGTAGACGAGACCTCCTTGAGGCATTTCCCATGACATTCAGGGCCCCATCATGAGGGATCCAGGGAGGTCCAGTTAAATTGGGGTTGATGCAATTGCAGCCAAGGTAACCCCAGGACGATAGGGTACATGGCCTTTTCCAGTACAAAGAAGGAGATTATTTCCGTATGAAATGCTCCGGTGCGAAGCATAACTGGTATGGTCTCGCAAGTCACATCGCCCAGCAAGGGCTCCCCATGAATGGAAGACAACAGTAGTGGATTTTTTAATTTGATGAGAGGGATCCTCATGCATTCCACTAAACGTCTAGTAATGAAGTTGCCTCCTGCCCCTGAGTCCACCAGGGCAGGAGTCTGAACCGTGACTGGTCCATAGGTCATAGAGACTGGAAGAGAAAGCGGAGGAGAGATGCGTAAGTCCAGAACAGTCTTTCCGCCGGACTTGAATTTACTCCGTTTCTCCGGCAAATGGGACATGGTAGAGACATCACGGCCGGGCTGACCACAGTACATGCACAGGGCCACGTTTTTCCCGGAATCTTCTCTCTTTAGAGGTCAAGTGACCATGACCGAGTTGCATCGGTTCCTCTTTATCCACAGCAGGAATTGCTGGATCCATCCGTAGTGCAGGGGCACTGGCCTGTTTCAACCCAGGTAACACCTTCACCTTGTCTTGGAGCCAACAGTGAATCCGAGTAGCTAAGGCTATCAATTCTTCCAGTGAGTCAGGTGTCTGGCGAGCGGCAAGCTCGTTCTTCAAGCGGGTATCCAGGCCTCTGCAGAAGAGAGTCTTGAGACATTTGGGGTCCCAGCAAAGTTCGGCTGCAAGAATCTTAAATTCTATGGCAAATTCAGCCGGGGATCTGTTGCCTTGCTTCAAGTCCACTAAAGCAAACCCGGCAACAGACATACGAGCAGGGTCATCAAAAACGGATTTAAACAAGTCCATAAATCCTTCTATGTCCTGCAAAATAGGGTCCTTGCATTCCCACAAGGTAGATGCCCACGACAAGGCTCTCCCATCCAAGTATGACAGAATGTAGCTGGTCTTAGAGAGGCCTGTGGGAAACAATGAAGGTTGTAAGGTGAAATGTAAGCTGCACTATTCTTTTTGAATAGTGCAGCTTACATTTCACCTTACAACCCAGAGTCTTCTGGAGTTCTCCAGAGAATCGAATAGGCGCCGCCAATGGAACAGCTGTCTTTAAAGTTACCTCATGTAACTGACCTTCTTGTGTAGAAGCTGTGCCTTGTATCTTCTGTGTGTGAAGCTGATGAAATGCTGCAGTAAGTTTCTCCAAGGTTTCGTGCTGTTCTGAGATGCGTTGAGCCAGGCCTGGTACAGCCTGCAAAGTGGAGAGGTGAGCCTGGTCCATGGTTACTGACATGCAATACCTTTAGCTGGATTCCCAGGAGTACTGCTTCTCCAATTTATAAAGCTGGATTCACTGGAGTTAGCAATCTGTTATGAGCAGACAGGTTTAACGCCAAACAGAAAACAGAAGCCTGAAGGCAACAAGGCAGGAGGCCCATAGGCCTCCTGCCTTGTTGCCTTCAGGCTTCTGCCTTGTTGCATAGCCATTAAGAAATCCTGGAGAGGCCACAAGGCAGGGTACTAAATAGAGTAGGCCTGAAGGCTTCAAGGCAGGATACAAGGCAGAACAGGCCCAAAAGGCCTCAAGGCAGAGTAGGAAGGCCCAAAGGCCATTGAGCAAGAAGAGGAACAGGGGCCAGGACATGGAGCCAAAAATGTCACCATGCAAAGGCAAGGATACAATGGCAAGGCAGGTTTACATAGGGCTAAGATTTGCATTTGGCACAGGCAGCTTGGCAAGCTAACCTCACTGGAGGCCTGTTATGCTTCGAGCTCCTGCGGAAGGAGGAGTTAGCAATTTGTTAGGATCTGCTCCTCCAGAGAGGAGGAGCTAGCAATCTGTATGACCTGCTCCTCCAGAGGGGAGGAGTTAGCAATCTGTTAGGATCTGCTATGCTGATGAGAGGAGCAAGCAGATGAGAGTTAGCAGTCTGTTGTGCTCAGCTCCTGAAGTGGGAGGAGTGAGCACTCTAATGTAAATAGGTGAATCCTTGGGCCGATGGCAGATGACAGCGCCCCCAGGAGGATATCCTGAGAGGGACCACCGGCTAGGCTTGGGTATGGAGACAGACACAGACAGTTCTTTATTAGACAGGTTAAGTAGAACCACCAGAGGTGGCAGTAGTGAGCTGATGTGCCCAGCAGGGCTGAAGTCCCTCAGATACTGGAACTGCTATCCCAGGGTTGCTGAGCTGTAGAGAGACTATAGATAGTGAGTAGACAGAGTATGTTGCATACATAGCCAGTAGGAGATGACACACTCACATTCTTAAGAAGGCTCAGTAGCTGGAAAGAGTTAGGCCCTCGAGGAGCGAGTACCTGGTTCCAGGGAAAGCTCTGAGAGAGCGGTGGTAACTCACGAATGTCTGTATCTGCGATAGCTTCCAAGCAGTAAAGAATCTTCAGAGTATTCAGGAACATGGGCCCTCGAGGAGCGAGTACCGGTTCCTATCTGCAATCTGAAATAGAGAAGAGAGAGCGAGGCCCCCGAGGAGCGGGTACTTCTGGTAAGTCCGAGGAGGCAGAGTAGCTTGGACGAATTCGTATTCCTTTACCGAGTTCTATTCGAAGTCCTTGCTAACTCAAATCGTAAGCGTAAGTGAAGATCTTTTATGTTGGAAGCGGATGACGTCAACACAGGGGAACGCCCCTGAGGTTTGCATCCTTGCTGGTACATACTTCGGAGCAGGCATGCGCGCCCTACGTCATCAGGAACATGACGGATCCGCAGCGTTGAGGCGGTCCAGGGACGCTGGGGAGAAGCAGCAAGGAGACGCCATGGCAGCAAGCCGTCCATCAGACCCGGAAGGAGTCGCCACAGAGGTAGAGAGGGTGGAGCGAGGGCATAGAGCAGCCACGAACGAAATACCAGGGAACGTGGAGCAGGAACAAGACAAACGCTGGGAGACATGGAGGTCCACGGGAACACTGGAACACAGAGATGCTGGAACAAGGAGATGCTGGAACAAGGAGACACTGGAACGCAGGATCAGATACAAGGAACAGGCAACTAGTACACCAAAGTGTCGACCCGATTGCCAAGGTGAGGTTCTGGGGACAGAACCTTGCCTTATATACTAGGGCTGTGTGATGTCATCAGGATACGTCCGAGCCGGGTTTCCCGTGCTTGGCCCTTTAAAAGTGGAAACGTCAGCCGCACGCGTGCCTAGGGACGGGGCCAAGGTGATGGAAGATGCGGAGCCCCTACGAGAGCTCCTCTGAGATGCCTGTGGCATGGAATAGGCCGAGGACACCTGGAGAGAGTGTCGGGGACTTCGGGAGCTGATGGCAGCAGCAAGGCCGGAACTGGTAAAGGGCCGTGCGAGGTGAGCAGGCCCGACTGAGGCACCAACGTGGCCGGGACGCACAACACACAGGTCAGTGTGTTAAATAAGGTACTCTCCTTTGTGCCTACAATTAAATGTGATTGTTGAAGGATTTTTCCATCGATTTATAAGATTGCTTTGTCTGTGATTATTTTTTTTCAACAGCTGTCAGTAAACATGCTGACAATTCTATTGTATTTCCTAGATCTTTTTGGTGCCCACCAGGACCATTAGATCCTGTGTTTTCTACCTTTAGAGATTTAGTATTGAAAGACATTAGAAATATTGTTTAATCTCCATCGAAAGTAACTCAATTTATCGTTTGAAGAAAGACAAGCTTTAGATGATCTGGCTAATAATTTGATGATTGAGATTAAGGCTGCTTTATGGACAAGTTGACATAATTCATCAGCTGTTAGGGATGTGCAGAAGGAAAAAATTTGTTTTGATTCAGTTTTCATTTCGCCGGGACCCAAATTCATTACATTAGTTTCACAGGGGGAAAAACCAATTCATTCATTAGTTTCATTCGTTTTCCGTTTTCCCATTAAAGTCAATGGGGGAAGTATTTGCAGCCTATTTTTGGCTGCAGAATTGAGGTATTCTTATCCATTCTGATTAAACTTCTGGGCAGCAATCATCAGAATGAGAAAAGAGCTCCAAGGTACTTAGACTGTGGCAAAGTGGCACCAAAGTGGCATGAATAGCCTAAGGCACTGTAAAGGGGCAAAGGGGTACCAGGAGTGGCAAGAGTGCTTTAACAGAGGTGCAAAGCAGCAGCGAGAGTATCAAAAACACACCACAGCTTCAAAAGAGAGCATCCATAACAGTTGCATGAACCCTCAAAGGCAGCACGACAGGCAAAGTGGCAAGACAAGTGGCATCAACATCCTACAGCACAATGAAGGGGGAACATAGCAAGCAGAAAGAGTGTCAGAAAAAACCACAAGGTGCCGATAAAGGGACAAAGCAGCAGAAAGACTATCACCAAAACACTGAGGACCCATGATAGTGGCAAGAATACCACAAGGAGTAGAGTGAGTCGTCTGGTGTATGGCAGCAAGGCAGAGTGGCAGAAAGTTGATAGGGGCAAAACAGGCTGGCAGAGCGGAGGTAGTCTGGTCCCTGTGGTTTTGATAGGGGCAAGACAGGCTGGCAGAACTTAGGTAGTCAGGTCCCTGTGGTTTTGATAGGGGCAAGACAAGCAGGAAAGGGCTCCTTAGAATGGGTTTGCCCCTAGAATGGGGTGTTTCCATTGGCATCTTGTGAGCTCTCGCTGATCTTTTAAAATCTGATGGATGTAGCAGATATAAAATCTGGTGGATGTAGCAGATATACAAATGAGAATTTTGAAGGCCGAGGTGGAGGAGGTTTCCATGTGAACAGTGATTAAACATGGGTCAGCAGGTATTAAGAGATAGGCTGGCTACACACGGGGAGACTTCCCTTTCCTTTGCACAGGAAAGGGCTCCCTAGAATGGATTGTTAGCCCCTAGAGTGGAGAACGAGCCTTCAAGTGTGGCGAGTCGAAATGGAGGAGGTTTCCATGTGAACAGTGATTCAACATGGGTCAGCGGGTATTAAGAGATAGGCTGGCTACACACCGGGAGACTTCCCTTTCCTTTGCACAGGAAAGGGCTCCCTAGAATGGGTTAACCCCTAGAGTGGAGAACGAGCCTTCAAGCGTGGCGAGTCGACGTGGTGGAGGTTTCCATGTGAACAGCGGTTCTGGTTCAACATGGGTCAACGGGTACTAAGAGATAGGCTGGCTACACCCGGGGCGAGTTCCCTTTCCTTTGCACAGGAAAGGGATCCCTAAAATGGGTTGGCCCCTAGAGTGTGGTGGTTTCGTTGGCATCTAGTGAATACCCAGAAGCTATTAACTGTACTTATGCACTTCAGCTGATGACAAAGGAACTTGAAGAGCTCTGAGAAATATGAAAACTGCTACTCAAGCCCAAATCTACAATGTCAACCTATGTTGACTTTGTACCCTACAGTGCCTCTGTAAACTATGGGAACACAGAGGATAAACTAGAGTACAACTATCACCAGTTTTCTATAGTACTAGAAACATTAATGTTGGCACCTAAGAAACATCTGGGGAAAATGGCCCATATTATGAAGGTCATGAAAACTATTGAGCATATGAACTATCCAAGCTCCAAGCTGGACAGACAGGCACAGCATTTGAGGTCAAGCCCTTGTAGGGTCATAAGGCCTGGACAGTGGACGGACAGGCACAGTGTTTGAGGTCAAGCCCTTGTAGGGACTTAAGGCCTGGATAGTGGACGGACAGGCACAGTGTTTGAGGTCAAGCCCTTGTAGGGATGTATGGCCTGGATGGACAAGCACAATGTTTGAGGTCAGGCCCTTGTAAATACCCAGAAGCTATTAATTGTACTTAGTACTTATACACTTCAGCTGATGACAAAGGAAGAGCTTTCAGAAATAAGAAAACTGCTACTCATGTCCAAATCTACAATATCAACCTATGTTGACTTACCTTTGAATTGTTATATGATTTTATATTTATTTTTTTTGTGAGTTATGTTTGTCTTGTATTGTTAAGTGATAATCATCATTTGTTTATTGTAGCCCCTGAGGCAGCCCCCACGAGGGGGGCGAAACTCGGCCTGTCGGGCATCTTTTTATTCGATTAACAAGTCTCCAAATAAAGCATCTTAACGGACATTTCTTAACATCTATCGTTTGTGTTGCCCTCACGGCTTTTTTAGATCGCCTACCTCCTTGTTTTATCAACCCATCACTGTTGAAGACAATGTCCTTCTCTCCTTGGAAAGACATATTGAGTTTTAACGACAGACATTTAAATGAACTTTTACCTAAAGAACCTTTTTTTAAAGATGATGACAATAACGGCTTCGAGGACTTTCTTAAGAAATGGGAAAATACCATCAACATTAGCAAATGTCTCGTAAGAAGAAATCTCCATGCATCGACATTACTTGATTACTGTAGATACAAAAGAATACCTAGAGGTCTATGTGTCAACAAACTGCCAACAATGTTTCAAGAAGACACCGATTTTATGATTTATTTATTTATGTATCTATCTATTTATTTATTTATTTATGAACTTTTATATACTGGCATTTGTAAAACACATCATGTCGGTTTACAATAAAACTGAAGGAAAGGAAAATTACAATGAATGGGAGAGGGGAGAGCGGAGCAGGCAAGAAGAGGGCGGAGTAAGGGGGGGGAGATAGAAATGCTAAAGGGAGAAAAAACAGGAACGAAGTAAAAGGAAAAGATGGATAGAAAACCATATTAAACGATTAAGTAAAACATCAAGAACATAGTACATTAGGAACTATATACATATTGAATCTATAGTGACTATATACATATTGGGTGACCATATACATATATATGTTGCATCTATAGTAACAGACAGGGCAAGTATACAAAATGTACAGATTGCAAGGACAAAATTTTGGGGAGGGTCTAAGGAGGGGTATAGGAAAAGGTGGGGGTGGCTGGGGCATACAGGAAAGCTGCAGGTAAGGGCAAGTGGCTAGGTTTGGTTGGCGTCAGGATAGGCAAGCTTGAAGAGCCATGTCTTGATTCCTTTTTTAAAATTGTGTAGGGATGACTCTAGACGGAGATTAGCAGGGAGGGAGTTCCAGAGGGAAGTGCCAGCGATAGTAAAGGCTCTTTCTCTGGTGAGGGTAAGGTGGGCGGTTTTGAGGGACGGGGTGTGAAGGGTGCCTACAAGGGCAGTTCTGGTGGGGTGATTTGTGAAACGGAAACGTGGCATTTCCTCAAGCCAAGGGGAATTGTGCTTGTACAGAATATTGTGAAGGATGGTAAGGGTTTTATATTGAATGCGAAAGGTAACGGGTAGCCAGTGCAGATCCTTTAGTATGGGGGTAATGTGGTTCCTTTTACTGGTGTTTGTTATGATCCTGGCCATGGCGTTTTGCAGAATTTGGAGGGGTTTAGTGGTGGAAACAGGCAGGCCCAGGAGGAGGGAGTTGCAGTAGTCCAGTTTAGTGAGAATGGTCGACTGTAGCACTGTACGGAAGTCATGAGTGTGGAGTAGGGGTTTGAGTTTTTTAAGGATATGTTATTTGTAGAAACCCCCCTTTAAGAGAGAGTTGATGTGTGGTTTGAAGTTTAGGTGTTGATCTAGGAAAATACCTAAGCCTCTTACGGATTGCAGCGGGGTGTGGGCTGAGGCTATATTATGAGAGGTTGAATGGGATATGTGGTCCGGATGATTGGAGATGATGAGGATTTCAGTTTTGGATGCATTTAGCGCTAGGTGGAGGTTAGATAGTAAGGAGTTGATGGAGGCAAGGCATGATTCCCAGAATTGCATGGATTCATTGAGGGATTTTTGAATGGGGATGAGGATTTGTACATCGTCTGCATATAAGAAGAATTTCAGGCCTAGGTCGGAGAGTAGATGGCAGAGTGGCAGGAGATAGATATTGAAAAGGGTGGAAGATATGGAGGATCCTTGGGGGATGCCTTGTGTGAGAGGGATGTGTGATGATTCATACTTATCAATTTTTACTAGGTACTCTCTGAGGTTGAGATAGGATGAAAACCAGGACAAGGCGGTGTCTGAAATACCTATTTCTGCTAGGCGATTGATTAGGATTTGGTGGTTGACAGTGTCGAAGGTTGCAGAGATGTCTAGGAGGGCAAGTAGGTATGATTTTCCATGATCCATACCTTTGAGGATGGTGTCTGTCATTGCTAGTAGAAGATTTTCAGTATTACATGCTTTGCGGAAACCAAATTGTGATGGGTGTAGGATATTATGATCTTCTAGGAAATCAGTGAGCTGGGTGTTAACTACCTTTTCAAGGATTTTGGAGATGATGGGCAGGTTGGAGATGGGCCGGTAGTTTGCGGGGTCTGAAGGGTCGAGGGAGGGTTTTTTGAGGAGAGGCTTGACAACCGCAAGTTTAAGTAGGTCTGGGACTTTCCAGAAGTGATGGAGCAGTTAATTAGGTCAGCAATGGGTTTAGCAATGGCAGAGGGGATAGAGAGGAGGGTTTTGGAGGGGATTGTGTCTAAGATATGAGTAGCTGGTTTCATCTTTTTTAGAATGGATTCGATCTCCTTGGTTGTAGTGGGGTCGAGGGACCCAAGGTTGATCTTGTTGTCGTTGGGGAGGGGAGAGGTGGGGGAGGGCTTATTGGGGAAGCGAAGGAGGATATTGGCGATTTTGTTTTTGAAAAACATCACTGGCATTTTCCTCAGTGGGGGTGGGGGGGTGGATTTTGTGAGTTCTGCAACATACGAGAATAAGGCATTGGAGTTATATTGATAGGCATGAATTTTAGAGGAATAGAAATCTCGTTTAGCTTGGAGAATGGCTTGACGGTAAGTATGTAGTGTGTTTTTATAAACTGCTTTGTGTGAGAGGGAAGGTTGTTTACGCCAAGTTCGTTCTTTGGATCTTAGGTCTTGTTTTATCTTTTTTAGATCAGCAGTGTACCATGGGGGTTTTTTTCTGTTTGCATAAAGGGTATTTCTTTGTGGACAATGGGGCAGGTCTCATTGGCTACTGTAATGGTGAGCTTATTCCAAGAAAGTAGCGCTGTGTCAAGATTGGTGAGGTCTAGATTCTTGGCTACTTTATCAAACGCTAAGATAAGGTCCTCAGTGGAGCAAGGTCTATGGAAAGAGATAGTTTTACTAGGATTTTATGAAGCGGGAGCGGGGGTGTTAGTTGTAAGGAGGATATTGATGAGGAAGTTGTAAGGAGGATATTGATGAGGAAGTGGTCGGACCATGGGACTGGGGTGACTGCAGGTGTCTTAGGTGCTATTAAAAGGGAGTTAACGAAGAGGAGGTCAAGGGTATAACCTGCTTTGTGTGTAGGCGCAGTGATGAGCTGCCTAAAACCCAGGGCCTTGAAGGTGTCCAGTAAGATCTCGCAGGAAGGAGAGGGGGTGCGGACATCCACATGGAGATTAAAATCTCCTAGTATAACTGTGGGGGTGTCTGACTTTATGTTGTCAGCAATGTATTCGATGATGGGGGAAGGATCATGATCGAATAGGCCTGGGGGGGCATAGATGAGGCAGACCTGTAGGGATTTGGATTTAAACAGCCCAATTTCTAGTTTAGGAGGGGGATGCATGATATGGGGTTTGAGGTTGAAGCGTTTGTTGACAGCCAGGAGTAGCCCTCCACCTTTCTTTTTAGGTCTTGGGAGAGAGAAAATGTCATATGTCTGTAGAGGGAGCTGATTTATGAAAACCTGATCTGTGTTCTTTAGCCAGGACTCAGTTATAGCACAAATGATTGCTTGGGAAGCAATTTTAAATAAATGTTCATTGGATTTGATGATTTTAATTATTAAAACTTCAAAAAAGAGAGAAGAAACTTTAAAATGTAAATTAGATGAACAATTAGAATATTTAAAAAAGAATGATCTATGTTTTAATATAATTCATGAGGACTATAAGAAAAATTTAGATAACTTTACACGTGAATAGAAAAATGTAAAATATGACAAATTTAAACGAGATGAGAATGATTACAAGAATCACAGAGTATATAATTGGCATTGGCAAAATAAATCTTCACGTAATAATAACAAATTCGCTCAAAGAACTAAAGGGAATAATGACGTATTTAAGGACAATTCAGTAATGAATGAGAATAATAAAGAAAAAAGAACACATCAAAGTCCAGAATTAGGTAGGAATGCCAAAACAACACGAAGGAGTACGGAAATAGAAATAGATTCTTCAGAGTCCTTATTTTCTGACATTGCAAAGCATGACAATAATAATGTTAAAAGTAGACTTATGACAAGAGCATACGAAGTAAATAAATTATGGAGGAAAAACTCAGTCAAAGATGACTTGCCTTACGAGAAACAAGAAAGCCCTTTTTTAAGAGGACGGGGAGTATGGAGAGGCAGAGGGAGAGGCAGAGGCCACTACCTACAAACAATCAATTCCAGAACCGTTATCAACCACTACAGAATTGGCACTAGATCATAATAAGAATATTGTAAATATTTCATCACATCAACTCACGACACATGAGGAAAAAGCTTTACAGAAAGGGCTGTCTTTTGTTCCTACCCCAGCTTACAACGCCTTTAAAACAAGAATTGAGTTATTCAAATTTACTAGGAAACTCAAAATCATCGATACGTTTTCTGATAAAAGGATGATCAATCAAGACATACCCATAGTCAAGAGACCCAGCAAATGGATCCCTGACAATATCACTAATCCTACTATTCAAACTTACAAAAGAATCATTCTATGTGATCTAGCTGATCTAGAATCAAAACAGACCACCAAAAAGAAATACTTTAACATGACACACCAAGAAAGATTAGCACTTGACACTCTGGGTAGGAATCAGGACATTGTAATTAAGGCTGCAGACAAAGGTGGTTGTATAGTCATAATGGACAAAATAAAATATGTTCAAGAAATAGATCGTCAATTATCTGATGGTAGTTTTTATAGAAAATTGACTAAGGATCCCACCACTGAGATTAAAAGTAATATTGACAATATTTTATGTATATCCAAAGATGGTGCTTTTTTAACTAATAAAGAATATGAGTTTTTAACAGTAAAATTTCCTATTACACCCACCATTTATGTTCTCCCTAAGATTCATAAGTCCATCAGTGATTCTCCCAGCAGATCAATTATCTCAGCCAATGTTTCTTTACTTGAACCTCTCTCCGTTTTTATTGACACATTTTTAAAATCAGAATTATGTAAGATTCCGTCATACATCCGTGATTCCTCACATTTTATTTCTATTTTAAATGATTTTAAAGATTTTAATGATGATATTTTAATGATAACATTGGATATTGAATCACTGTATACCAACATCCCTCAAGAAATAGCGTTGGATATTATTGCTTTACAACTTTCAGAACGGCACACACACATGCGTATACCAAATAAGTTTTTATTGGAACTGGCAGAGATTATTTTAAACAACAATTTTCTCATTTTTAATCAACAATATTTTTTACAAACAAAAGGAGTCGCAAGGGGTTCACCAATGGCACCATCAGTTGCGAATTTATATGTGGCAAGGTTTGAAAAATCCTTTTTATTAGAACACAGATTCAAAGAGAATATTCTCTTATGGAAACGCTACATAGATGATATTTTTATAGGGGTAGATTTTCAAAGGGGTACGTGAGTAAGATACGCGCGTACCCCCCAAAAAACCTATCCCAAACCCCCCCTGTGCGCGCCGGTGGCGCCAGTGGCGCACGCAAGCCCCAGGACGCGCGTAAGTCCCGGGGCTTGCATGGAGGGGCGTGTCGGGAAGGCGTTTCGGGGGCATGCCAGGAGTGACGCGGCCTTTCGGGGGGGTGTCGCGAGTGACGTGGTGCTTTGGGGGCCGTGCCGTGGGCGTGGTTTCGGCCCGGGGGCATTCCGGGGGCATAGCCGCGGCCTCCGGACCAGCCCCCGGACCGGAACATGGAGCGCGGCAGCCAGCCCGGCACCGCGCTGGCGTAACTTTGCCAACAAAGGTAGGGGGGGTTTAGATAGGGCCGGGGGGGGTGGGTTAGGTGCGGGGGGGTGGAAGGAAAGGTGCAGGGGGTGGAAGGGAAGGTGCGGGGGGGGGGTGAAGGAAAGTTCCCTCCGAGGCCGCTCTGATTTCAGAGCGGCCTCGGAGGGAATGGAGGCAGGCTGCGCGGCTCGGCGCGCGCAGGCTGCCGATTTTGGGCAGCCTTGCGCGCGCCGACCCCGGATTTTAATGGATACGCGCGGCTACGTGTGTATCTATTAAAATCCCACGTACTCTTGTTCGCGCCTGGTGCGCGAACAAAAGTACGCGTGTGCACAGATTTATAAAATCTGCCCCATAGTGTGGAAAGGCAATTCAGACACTTTGAATTTATTTTTTATTTCGATCAACAGTTTGGATTGCAATCTTAAATTTTGCATGAATTTTAGTAGTGTACATATCCCTTTTTTAGATGTTTTAGTTTCTTTTAAAAATGGTTCCTTTACTACAGATATTTATCGTAAACCGACTGACACAAACTTTTACATTACATCAGTTGCCATAATAAAGCTCTACAAAAAAATTTGCCATACTCCCAATTTTTGAGGTTGAAAAAAATTGTGCAACGATGAAGATACTTTCCAGGTGAGGTCAGAATAATTGAGCGCAAGATTTCTTGAAAAATCCTATCCTAAAAAACATATTTTAGCTGGTTTTGAAAAAGCTTCTTTAGTAGAAAGACAAGATTTATTAATCCAAAAAGAAAAAAAATCTGTGAATCGCATTGTGTGCCCATTAACTTTCACACACTTGTCTTCACAAATCATCAGAATTCTAAAGAAACATTGGCCTATTTTACAATTATTACCTTGTTTCAAAAATAAAAACTTGATGATAGCAAACAAAAGAGAGAAAAATATTAAGGAATTCGTCTCTTCATTCACATTGGCTCCACATAAAAGGATTGATATAAGACCCCTGGCCATCGACCGTGTGCATGTTGTTCCGTTTGCTCAGTTAACTTAAAAACCAATAGCATTAATATTCCAGGAACAGATAGGGAATTTAAACTGAAAACTTTCACTAATTGTAAAAGTACGGGTGTGGTATATGTTGCCTTGCCACAAACTATGGGCCTCTTTTTCTAAAGTATCGCAGGCCTGCAATACTTTAGAAAATTGCGCTACTCTGGGACGGGGGGGCGGTCCTGCACTAGCCGGCAGCGATCGCACCGCCGCGTTGCGATCGCTGCCGGCATCATGCCCAATAACTACACCATAGAAGGTGTAGTTATTGGGCGCAAAATAGCGAGCGAAAAGGGCCTTACCTTTCCGCTCTGCACGCCGTCCTCGCGGAGTCGGCCCCGGTGATGCCCCTGACTCCTCCTCTTCCGGGGCCGACTCCACCCCGATTTCAGTAGCGCAGGCCTGCGCTACTTTCGCTAACAGCGCAAGCCTGCGATAGCTTTGGAAAATGAGGCCCTATGGGCCCTATGGGCCTCATTTTCCACGCCGCTCGCACAGGATACTAGGATGGGGGCGGAGTCAGGGCGGAGTCAGCCCTGGAAGAGGAGGAGTTGGGGCGTCACCGGGGCCGACTCTGCGCCAACGCCATGGACAGCGAAAAGGTAAGTGCCTTTTCGCGTCAGCTTTCGCTCCCAATAGCTACACCTCCTATGGTGGCGCTATTGGGTGCGAAACCGGCAGCGATCGCACCACGACGGTGCGATTGCTGCCGGCTAGCTCAGGCCCTCCCCACGTTTCGGCCCCCCGCCCCTCATCTTCTAAAGTATCGCAGGCCTGCGATACTTTAGAAAATGAGGCCCTATATATTGGTAAAACCATCAGACAATTCAATAAACGCATTATTGAACATAAAAGCAGCATTAATAGAAAAGTAGATTCTAAACCTTTGGTAACCCACACAGTACAAACGAATCATAAATTTAACGATTTTAAATTCTGTGTGTGGCATCAACCTGTCCTCAATCCGCGAGGAGGAGATTTAGACAGATTATTACTTCAATTAGAACAAAAGTACATTTTTTAGTTCAAAACAATGGAACCCAATGGTTTAAATTTGGAAGTTGATTATTCGGTTTTCCTTTAATATCTTGCTGCTTTGTTTTATAGATGATTTTACCTATTTTTTTTAAATAATGGTTACATATTTATTTATTTATTTTTCAGGTTGCGTCTGTGTTTTTGGTTTTTAATCTCAAGCATGCTTCAATTTTTAATTGACCCCTTTCTTATTTGGCTTTCACAATTCATTGCATTTACTTTTCAATTTTTAATATATTTTTGGACCCCACATTCCCTTCATTTAATTTTGGCTCTCACATTTTTTTGCATTTACTTTTTTGCCTTTTTCCAGTGTCGAGACGCTCTGCAATAATATTTTTGTTTGAAAGTCATAATCCTTTGTCTCAATCAAGCACACCTTTTTTACATTATTAGTTTTTATAGTATTTATTTGACCATCTGGTAGTACACTGTATTCATTTAGTTGTTCTGCCTGTTCAATTCATCTTGCATGTTTACTATATCCCGACTGTGAGATTAAGTAAGATAGTCATACTTTCTATGCTATTTTATGTGATTTGCGATCTGATATCCATAGAAACATAGAAACATAGAAATGACGGCAAAAGAAGACCAAATGGACCATCCAGTCTGCCCAGCAAGCTTCACACATTTTTTCTCTCATACTTATCTGTTTCTCTTAGCTCTTTGTTCTATTCCCCTTCCACCCCCACCATTAATGTAGAGAGCAGTGATGGAGCTGCATCCAAGTGAAATATCTAGCTTGATTAGTTAGGGGTAGTAGGGGTAGTAACCACCGCAATAAGCAAGCTACACCCATGCTTATTTGTTTTACCTAGACTATGTTTTACAGCCCTTGTTGGTTGTTTTTTCTTCTCCCCTGCCGTTGAAGCAGGGAGCTATGCTGGATATGCGTGAAGTATCAGGTTTTTTTTTTTCTCCCCTGCCGTTGAAGCAGAGAGCCATGCTGGATATGCATTGAAAGTGAAGTATCAGGCACATTTGGTTTGGGGTAGTAACCGCCGTAACAAGCCAGCTACTCCTCGCTTTGTGATTGCGAATCCTTTTTTTCTTCACCCCTGTCGTTGAAGCTATGAAGGATATGTGTGAAGCATCAGTTTTTTTTTTGTTTTTTTTTTTCCCCTGCTGTTGAAGCAGAGAGCTATGCTGGAAATGTGTGATGTATCAGTCTTTCTCCCATGCCGTTGAAGCAGAGAGCCATGCTGGATATGCATGGAAAGTGAAGTATCAGGCACATTTGGTTTGGGGTAGTAACTGCCGTAACAAGCCAGCTACTCCCCGCTTTGTGAGTGCGAACCCTAAGAACATAAGAACATAAGAACATAAGAAAATGGCATACTGGGTCAGACCAAGGGTCCATCAAGCCCAGCATCCTGTTTCCAACAGTGGCCAATCCAGGCCATAAGAACCTGGCAAGTACCCAAAAACTAAGTCTATTCCATGTAACCATTGCTAATGGCAGTGGCTATTCTCTAAGTGAACTTAATAGCAGGTAATGGACTTCTCCTCCAAGAACTTATCCAATCCTTTTTTAAACACAGCTATACTAACTGCACGAACCACATTCTCTGGCAACAAATTCCAGAGTTTAATTGTGCGTTGAGTAAAAAAAGAACTTCTTCTCCGATTAGTTTTAAATGTGCCCCATGCTAACTTCATGGAGTGCCCCCTAGTCTTTCTACAATCCGAAAGAGTAAATAACAGATTCACATCTACCCGTTCTAGACCTCTCATGATTTTAAACATCTCTATCATATCCCCCCTCAGTCGTCTCTTCTCCAAGCTGAAAAGTCCTAACCTCTTTAGTCTTTCCTCATAGGGGAGTTGTTCCATTCCCTTTATCATTTTGGTAGCCCTTCTCTGTACCTTCTCCATCGCAATTATATCTTTTTTGAGATGCGGCGACCAGAATTGTACACAGTATTCAAGGTGCGGTCTCACCATGGAGCGATAAAGAGGCATTATGACATTTTCCGTTTTATTCATCATTCCTTTTCTAATAATTCCCAACATTCTGTTTGCTTTTTTGACTGCCGCAGCACACTGCACCGACGATTTCAATGTGTTGTCCACTATGACACCTAGATCTCTTTCTTGGGTTGTAGCACCTAATATGGAACCCAACATTGTGTAATTATAGCATGGGTTATTTTTCCCTATATGCATCACCTTGCACTTATCCACATTAAATTTCATCTGCCATTTGGATGCCCAATTTTCCAGTCTCACAAGGTCTTCCTGCAATTTATCACAATCTGCTTGTGATTTAACTACTCTGAATAATTTTGTGTCATCTGCAAATTTGATTATCTCACTCGTCGTATTTCTTTCCAGATCATTTATAAATATATTGAACAGTAAGGGTTCCAATACAGATCCCTGAGGCACTCCACTGTCCACTCCCTTCCACTGACAAAATTGCCCATTTAATCCTACTCTCTGTTTCCTGTCTTTTAGCCAGTTTGCAATCCACGAAAGGACATCGCCACCTATCCCATGACTTTTTACTTTTCCTAGAAGCCTCTCATGAGGAACTTTGTCAAACGCCTTCTGAAAATCCAAGTATACTATTTTATTTATTTATTTATTTATTTTGGGTTTTTATATACCGGCATTCGAGAACGCAGTCCCATCATGCTGGTTCACATAGAACAGGGGTGCATCGTAAACATAAACTAAAAACAATGGTGCGGAAAATGCAGTTACATATAACAGGGAGATTGGAACTTGGCAGAGAAAGAAGAGAAAGGACAGGTTATTAATTCAAACATGTAAACAATAATGGAGATGGTTAATCATGGTGTAGTTGGAGATAAGGATTGGCGAGGTTGAGATATATCAGTTTGAGTCCGGGAATGCTTGTATATTCTACCGGTTCACCTTTATCCACATGTTTATTAACTCCTTCAAAAAAGTGAAGCAGATTTGTGAGGCAAGACTTGCCCTGGGTAAAGCCATGCTGACTTTGTTCCATTAAACCATGTCTTTCTATATGTTCTGTGATTTTGATGTTTAGAACACTTTCCACTATTTTTCCTGGCACTGAAGTCAGGCTAATCGGTCTGTAGTTTCCCGGATCGCCCCTGGAGCCCTTTTTAAATATTGGGGTTACATTTGCTATCCTCCAGTCTTCAGGTACAATAGATGATGTTAATGATAAGTTACAAATTTTTACTAATAGGTCTGAAATTTCATTTTTTAGTTCCTTCAGAACTCTGGGGTGTATACCATCCGGTCCAGGTGATTTACTACTCTTCAGTTTGTCAATCAGGCCTACCACATCTTCTAGGTTCACCGTGATTTGATTCAGTCCATCTGAATCATTACCCATGAAAACCTTCTCCATTACGGGTACCTCCCCAACATCCTCTTCAGTAAACACCGAAGCAAAGAAATCATTTAATCTTTCCACGATGGCCTTATCTTCTCTAAGTGCCCCTTTAACCCCTCGATCATCTAACGGTCCAACTGACTCCCTCACAGGCTTTCTGCTTCGGATATATTTAAAAAAGTTTTTACTGTGAGTTTTTGCCTCTACAGCCAACTTCTTTTCAAATTCTCTCTTAGCCTGTCTTGTCAATGTCTTACATTTAACTTGCCAATGTTTATGCTTTATCCTATTTTCTTCTGTTGGATCCTTCTTCCAATTTTTGAATGAAGATCTTTTGGCTAAAATAGCTTCTTTCACCTCCCCTTTTAACCATACCGGTAATCGTTTTGCCTTCTTTCCACCTTTCTTAATGTGTGGAATACATCTGGACTGTGCTTCTAGAATGGTATTTTTTAACAATGACCACGCCTCTTGGACATTTTTTACTTTTGTAGCTGCTCCTTTCAGTTTTTTTCTAACAATTTTTCTCATTTTATCAAAGTTTCCCTTTTGAAAGTTTAGCACGAGAGCCTTGGATTTGCACACTGTTCCTTTTCCAGTCATTAAATCAAATTTGATCATATTATGATCACTATTGCCAAGCGGCCCCACCACCGTTACCTCTCTCACCAAGTCCTGTGCTCCACTGAGAATTAGATCTAAAATTGCTCCCTCTCTCGTCGGTTCCTGAACCAATTGCTCCATAAAGCTATCATTTATTCCATCCAGGAACGTTATCTCTCTAGCGTGACCCGATGATACATTTACCCAGTCTATATTGGGGTAATTGAAGTCTCCCATTATTACTGCACTACCAATTTGGTTAGCTTCCCTAATTTCTCTTAGCATTTCATTGTCCATCTCACCATCTTGACCAGGTGGACGGTAGTATACCCCTATCACTGTAGTCTTCCCTGACACACAAGGGATTTGTACCCATAAAGATTCAATTTTGTATTTAGTCTCATGCAGGATGTTTATCCTGTTGGACTCTATGCCATCCCGGACATACAAACAGTCTAACTTCAGTTAGTCAGCCTGAGTGACTCACTGCTCCCTTGATTAGCAAATGTTGGTCCCTATTCAAACCCAATCACACTACCTCAACACCTTTCCAAGGTGAGTAACTGAGCTGAACTATTCAACTTTTTTACTTTGGTATATACTGCTCCTAGCTTATTTCTAGCTTCTGGCTACTTTTTTGTGGGGGGGGGGGGGGGGGGGGGGGGGTTGTGGGTTTTTGTTTTTTTTCAATACAATGCACTCAGTTAGTATTAAAAACAAACAGTCAGCTCTTTAAAAGTCTGGAGAACACTCAGTTCTGCAGACTTTCAAAAATAAACACACTATCTACTGCTACCTTATTGACTGACTAAAAACGCAGTCTAACTTGTTTATTCACTGCCTGCCTACTGCTACCTTATTGACTGACTATTTAAAAATGCAAACAGTCTAACTTGTTTATTCACTGCCTTTCTGACTATTAAAGGCACAAACACACTAAATAATATTCCCAAATAGTTAACTTTGCCCCAATACTTTTAAAAAAGTCAATGTCCCAAGCAAAAACTTACTGATTCCTTTCAGCCACCAGCAAGGTGATCCTCTCCTCTCAGTGTTTCCACTGGAATGTCCTTTTTTTTCTTCTCCCTTGCCGTTGAAGCAGAGAGCTCTGCTGGATGTGTGAAGTATCAGTTATTCTTCTCCCCTGTCATTGAAGCAGAGAGCTATGCTGTATATGCATTGAAAGTGAAGTATCAGGCATATTTGGTTTGGGGTAGTAACCACCGTAACAAGCCAGCTACTCCCCTCTTTGTGAGTGCAAATCCTTTTTTCCATTTCCTCTTGCTGTTGAAGCTTAGAGCGATGTTGGAGTCACAGTAAGCATGTGTATGTTTATTGAATAAGGGTATTGTGTCCAGGCAGTAGCCATCATTCTGGCGAGTCACCCACTCTTCATTGGCGGCCTCTTGACTTTATGGATCCACAGTGTTTATCCCACGCCCCTTTGAAGTCTCACAGTTCTGGTCTTCACCACTTCCTCCGGAAGGGCATTCCAGGCATCCACCACCCTCTCCGTGAAGAAATGCTTCTTGACATTGGTTCTGAATCTTCCTCCCTGGAGCCTCAAATCGTGACCCCTGGTTCTGCTGATTTTTTTCCTATGGAAAAGGTTTGTCGTTGTTTTTGGATCATTAAAACCTTTCAAGTATCTGAAAGTCTGTATCATATCACCTCTGCTCCTCCTTTCCTCCAGGGTGTACATATTTAGATTCTTCAATCTCTCCTCGTACATCATCCGATGAAGATCCTCCACCTTCCTGGTCGCCCTTCTCTGTACCGCTTCCATCTTGTCTTTGTCTTTTTGTAGATACGGTCTCCAGAACTGAACACAGTACTCCAGGTGAGGCCTCACCAAGGACCTGTACAAGGGAATAATCACTTCCTTTTTCTTACTCGATATTCCTCTCTCTATGCAGCCCAGCATTCTTCTGGCTTTTGCTATCGCCTTGTCGCATTGTTTCGCTGTCTTCACATCATTAGACACTATCACCCCAAGGTCCCTCTCCTGCTCCGTGCACATCAGCCTTTCCCCCCCCCCCCCCCCCCATCGAATACAGTTCATTCGGATTTCCACTCCCCATATGCATGACTTTGCACTTCTTGGCATTGAATCTCAGCTGCCATATCTTCGACCACTCTTCCAGTTTCCTTAGATCCCGTCTCATTCTCTCCACTCCTTCCGGCGTGTCCACTCTGTTGCAGATCTTAGTGTCATCCGCAAAAAGACAAACCTTACCTTCTATCCCATCCGCAATGTCGCTCACAAAGATATTGAACAGGACCGGTCCCAACACCGATCCTTGCGGTACACCACTTAAAACCACTCTCTCTTCAGAGAAGGCTCCATTTACCATCACACATTGTCTTCTGTCCGTCAACCAATTTGCAATCCAGGTCACCACCTCGGCACTCACTCCCAAGCTTCTCGTTTTATTCACCAGTCTCCTGTGCGGAACCGTATCAAAAGCTTTGCTGAAATCCAAGTAGATGACATCTAGTGCTCTTCCTTGATCCAATTCCTTGGTTACCCAGTCAAAAAAGTCAATCAAATTTGTCTGACAGGATCTTCCCCTGGTGAATCCATGCTGCCTCTGGTCCATCAATTCTCCAGACTGTAGATAGTTCACTATTCTCTGTTTCAGCAGTGACTCCATTACTTTTCCCACCACCGAAGTGAGGCTAACCGGTCTGTAGTTGCCTGCCTCTTCCCTGTTCCCACTCTTGTGAAGCGGGATCACCACCACTCTTCTCCAATCACTCGGCACCACTCCCGTTTCTAGGGATCTATTGAACAGGTCACACAGCGGACCCGCCAGAACATCTCTGAGCTCCCTCAATATCCTTGGATGAATCCCATCAGGCCCCATGGCTTTGTCCACTTTCAGGTTCTTTAGTTCTTCCCACACATTTTCTACTGTAAAAGGATTTTCATCTATTCCCCTTCCCTCCAGTTTCTTGTTGTTTAGAGATGGTCCTTCTCCAGGGTCTTCTTTAGTGAACACAGAGCTGAAGTATTCGTTTAATATTTCTGCCATTTCTTCGTCTCTCTCCACACATTGATCATTACCACCTTTCAATTTCACTATACCACTTTGGACCTTTCTCTTTTCGCTGATGTATCTGAAAAATGTTTTGTCACCATTTTTTATCTCCTTGGCAATCCTCTCTTCTGCTTGACTCTTTGCCAACTTGATTAATTTCTTTGTCTCCCTCAGTTGATACAAATATTCTTCTTTGTGCTCCTCCCTTTGGGATCCTTTATATTTCTTGAATGCTGTTCTTTTAGCTTTAATTTTGTCAGCCACCTCCTTTGAGAACCAGATAGGTTTCAGTTTTCTTTTGCTTTTCTTTACATTTCTAACATATAGAGCAGTTGCCTTGGTGATTGCTCCTTTTAGATTGGTCCACTGCTGATCCACATCTCTCTCGTTCTCCCATCCTTTAAGTTCTTCCTCCAGGTAGTTCCCCATTTCCTCAAGTCTGTGTTTTTGAACTGTAAAACTCGGGTCTTTGTGGTTCTTTTCCCTATTCTTTTAGTGATATTAAACCATACCGTTTGATGATCACTGCTGCTGAGGTGGGCGCCCACCAGGACATCTGAGACATTATCTGCATTAGTGAGCACTAAGTCGAGTATAGCTCCTTCTCTCGTGGGTTCCAACACCATTTGTTTGAACAAAGATACTTGCATGGCATCCACTATCGCTCTACTATTTTTAGTTTCTGCAGATGGGATTTTCCAGTCTACATCTGGCATATTAAAGTCACCCACGATCACCACTTCTCCCTTCTTACCTATCTTATGGATGTCTTCAACCAGATCTCTGTCCAGCTCTTCCTTTTGGTTTGGAGGCCTGTAAACCACTCCAATATAAATGGACGCTCCGTCATCTTTTTTTAGGTCGACCCATAGAGCTTCTTCAATACCCCAACTTCCTTGTAGCTCAGTTGCTTGGATGTTGTTTCTGACATAAAGAGCCACACCTCCCCCTTTTCTATCCTCTTTGTCCTTCCTTAACAAGTTGTAGCCTGGTATTGTTGTATCCCATTCATGAGATTCTGTGAACCATGTTTCTGTGATAGCAACAATGTCCAATTCTGCGTCAGCCATTAGGGCCTGCAGATCTGGGATTTTATTTCCCAAACTATGAGCATTTGTGGTCATAGCCTTCCAGGTACTCTCTTTACGGTTATTGCATTTCCTGGACTCCTTGTGAGATATTAGTTGAGATTTGTTATTCACTTCACTATTTCTTTTTGCGGTTGTGCCACTGTTGACAGAGTTATCCATCTCAATTAGATTTTTCTTTTGCTTATGGATCTTGAAATACTGCATGCATTGTGTTTTCTCTCTCTTTTCTGGTAATACTGCAATGCTTTTCTCAAGAACTTCAGTTTTTAATTTAGAGAAGGCTTGTTCTTTTTGCATTTGGTACATTGTGTGTCTCCTCATCACAGGTCTAATTCTACCAGAGCCCACTGTATTCCTGGTTTTTAAAGAATTTCTTAATGACCTGTTTGAGTACACTTCATTCAGTTTCAATTGTTTGAGTTTTTTACAGGTATATGTGTTTGTGAGATTACCACAGCCCTGTGGTATAGCTATTTTGACTCGTTCCGCAGTAGTGTTCACCCGATACCCACAGTCAGACTGCCCTTCCTGAGATCTATTACAAATTAATAGCAATCCAAGTTGCCCATAATTGACAGAGTTTATTTCATTCACATTATGATACATGCTTTCCACGCTCACTTCTTCATTTATGCACATTTTTCATTTTTGCACTTTTCAATTGTTAGTTCTTCCCTTTTTTTAAAAAAATAAAAAAATCCGGTTCAGTAAGCTGAGTTGCTTTACACGGGTAGACAGGGTCATGCCCACATGCATGATTGACAGCAGTTTTGGCGCGATCCACAGCGTCTTAAGGTCACAACGTTCAGTTCTTTCTTTTCATTCCGTTGAGAAGGAGACCGGCGCGCCGCTTAATACATTATTCTGAGTAAGTTTTAAGTCGACATCGCTTACATCTATAATTAAGCTTTGCCATCTTAGGTTTCTCTGATCAGTTCATTTTTATTGAATATAAGCCTTGCCATCATTAGGTTTCTTTGATTAGTCTGTTTTTATTTAATATATTTTTCATTTTTTCCTGTGTAGAGTTTTACCTAACAGCTTTTCAATTTATTTTCGCAAAGTTTTCATACTCATACTATTGTTTGGCTTTTTGTTCAGTCCGACCGGCAGCCTTTGTCTACATCTTCCCCCTCTTTTGAAACTGTTTTTTTTTAATTGAATTCCTTTGATATATTTTTTATTTCATCAGTTCATATGTCCTTAGCCTTGAGTGCCAGTCAGGCTCGGCGCGCATCACAGCGCATTGATAATCACTGTCTCTATAAAACTATGAATCACGTCTTGCAGGAGACCGGTTACACTGCTGTTTTACTACTCTAAGTAATCATCATTTTTTATTTTATGTTGGCAGCTTAAGTTTTTTCATCTTTACTGTTAAGTTACCCACACTTGCATTTGTTTCAGTCTCATACAGTTCACACACACACTATGTTCACCAATTATATATTAATTTCTCCTTACCCATTTTTTTATCACATTGCTAATCAGTTCATTGCTACATAGAAATTGTGAAAGCCTGTCATATAAGCATATTTTAGTTTAATTGGTTTGTTGTTGAGTGGTTTTGTGTTGCAATTAAATATAGGTACACCATTTTACAGTCATAACTGTCAGTTATTGTCTCATTTGATTTAGTTGGCATTGTGTGTTATTTTTAATCATAATCATATATATTTTTTACACAGTTCACAGTCTTTTAGAAAAATTCATTGGCACAAGATAATCATCATATGCATATAAGATATTTCTTATACAGGTAAAACCATCTATTTTTCACATATTCTGGTTCTAAATGTAAGCTACATTCTTTATCACACATGTTTAGTCAATATGTTCAATTTTTGCGTTTCAGTTTACATGTTCCATTCCATTTGTTACCTTTGAATTGTTATATGATTTTATATTTATTTTTTTGTGAGTTATGTTTGTCTTGTATTGTTAAGTTGTAATCGTCATTTGTTTATTGTAGCCCCTGAGGCAGCCCCCGCGAGGGGGATGAAACTCGGCCTGAGTCGGGCGTCTTTGTATTCGATTAACAAGTCTCCAAATAAAGCATCTAGACGGACATTTCTTGGCATCTGGACAGTGGATGGACAGGCATAGTATTAGAGGTCAAGCCCTTGTAGGGACGTAAGGCATGGATGGACAGCCACAGCGTTTGAGGTCAAGTCTTGTAGAGATGTAAGGGCTGGATAGTGGACATTGCAGACAGGCACAGCGTTTGAGGTCAGGCCCTTGTAAATACCCAGAAGCTATTAACTGTACTTAATACTTATGCACTTCAGCTGATGACAAAGGAAGAGCTTTCAGAAATAAGAAAACTGCTACTCAAGTCCAAAGCTACAATATCAACCTATGTTGACTTTGTACCCTACAGTGCCTCTGTAAACTATGGGAACACAGAGGATGAACTAGACTACAACTACCACCAGTTTTCTATAGTACTAGAAACATTAATGTTGGCACCTAAGAAACATCTAGGGAAAATGGCCCATATTATGAAGGTCATGAAAACTATTGAGCATATGATTGTTTCTTATTTTAAAATAAGAAAACTATTATGAAAACTATTGAGCATATGATTATGCTCAATAGTTTTCATAATATGAAAACTATTGAAAACTATTGAGCATATGATTGTTTCTTATTCTCTCTAATTGTTTCTTAGTTTAATTCTAATTGTTTCTCTAATTGTTTCTTAGTTTAAATTCTGTACTGTCTTCCATTGCCCAGGTTTTACGCTCCCTGTTTAATGTAACTTTACTTTCTACCTTGATGTTAATTGGTTTCCCCTCAGTTACATTGTAAACCGGTACGATAAGACCTAGTCTTGAGCATCGGTATAGTAAAAGAAATTAAATAAAATAAATAAATAAATAAATATGAAATATCCAAGCTCCATGCTGGACAGACAGGCACAGCGTTAGAGGTCAGGCCCTTGTAGGGACGTAAGGTCTGTACAGACAAGCACAGCGTTTGAGGTCAAGCCCTTGTAAGGCCTGGATGGACAGGCACAGCGTTTGAGGTCAAGCCCTTGTAAATACCCAGAAGCTATTAACTGTACTTATGCACTTCAGCTGATGACAAAGGAACTTGAAGAGCTCTCAGAAATAAGAAAACCGCTAAAGTCCAAATCCACAATATCAACCTATGTTGACTTTGTAGTTTACACAGTGTCTCTGTAAACTATGGGAACACAGAGGATGAACTAGAGTGCAAATACCACCACTTTTCTACAGTACTAGAAATATTCATGTTGGCACCTAAGAAAGATTTAGGGAAAATGGCCCGTATTGTGAAGATCATGAAAACTGAGCATATGAAATATACAAGCTCCAAACATCTTAAGTCAGCGTTTTATGTTCTTACATTCCAAATGTTGCAAAACAGGAAAAAGAATATTCTGGAAAGAAGTGATGCACAAATACATGAAACTGAAATTAGAAAAAATAGAACTAAACTCAGACAGGCACAGCGTTTGAGGTCAGGCCCTTGTAGGGATGTATGGCCTGGACAGCTGGCAGACTGGCACAGTGTTTCAGGTCAGGTACATGTGCTGATATTATCTGGAGCATAGGAGGCAGTTGGAGCTGCTGCAAGGCTTTCAATTGCTTTTATTCATCTTGACATTCACAGGGAAAATCTGGAAACCCAAGCAAAGGCATGTTTATTTTCAAAAACACTAGCATTTCCAACAACTCTGGTGCCAGCCTTGAGCAGTGAGGGCCCATGATATCCCCTGTCATTGAAAAATACACGTTCACTGAGCACACTGGTTGGTGGACATGGCAGATATCACTGAGCCACTTTGGCTAGGTGTGGCCAGAAAGTGGACTTGTGTGCCCAATATGCCAGCAGAACTGTCTGCATGTCCTCTGTGGGCTCTGAGAGATACCAAGTCACTGACATTTGTGGTGGTATCTCCTAGGCTTGGGTGGGCTGAGTCACTCATGTCAGCTGCTTTCGCTTTAGCCCATTCCAGAACAGATGATTTTTTATGGGCAACATGGCTTTGGCATACCGAAGTGGAGGAGAAAGTACTAGCTGACGCTGACAGAGTGCTGCTCCTGCTTGGGCTAGCACTACTCTCTGAAGTGCCCGCTGTTTCTTCCTCTGCTTCATGCTTAATCTGTCTCTGCCTATGGCGCTCCTGTTCACGGACATTTACTAACAGCAGGTCCTTCACCAATAGGAGACAATTGTACTGTAGGGCGAGTTTCCCTTTCACACGGGGATCACAGACTGTGGCGGGCATGTATGTGTGGTCTTCTGTTAAAGGCCTTAATCTCTTTTGCACCTGCTACTGCAAAAAGTCCAGACAATGCAGCACCTCTATTGTCATTCCCTCTTCCTGTTTAAAGCCCTAACTATAGGGATGATGTCAGCCAAGGTGGCACTTCTGGAACTCAGCTCCTCCGTGGCATCCTTGAAGGGCTGCAGGATTTTTACCAGCTGACTCATAACTAACCAGTCATGATGCCCTAGGGGACTATGCACACCTATGTCCATAACTGCAGAAAGTTCATGAAGGGGTGTCTGCTGCTCCACTAACTTCTGCAGCATCATATTGGTAGAATTCCACTGGGTGGCAATGTCTTGAATGAGATGCTTGTGAGGCATCTCCAAATCAATCTGCTTTTGTCGGAGAACCTGCCCCACCTTCACACTTCTGTGGAAGTGCACTGCTATGTTTCTGCACTTGTGTATTAAGACCTACAGGTATTCATTCTCTTGGTGCTTGGACTCCAACCCCAGAGCTGACTTCACTACCAGGTGCAGAGTGTGTGCAAAACATTGGATGGTCTGAAAGCCCCGTCTGATATTGCCTTTACAATGTTTGCATCATTGTCTGTGACACAGAACCCTGCCTGAAGATTCATGTCTCTCTGGTGTAGCTGCCAGCCCGCCAGCATCTGTCTGATGCATGCTAGAATATTGGCTGAGTTATGGGCATCATCCGTCAGGTGGGTATTTATTTATTTATTTATTTATTTATTTAACATTTTTCTATACCGAACTTCATGACAAGCTTCATATCAGGCCGGTTTACATCAAACTTAGGGGTTAACTGAACATAACCATATAACAGGAAGGCCGAAGCGCAGATACAATTAACAGGGAGAGTGAACTTGGGGGCTAGAGTAGCCAGGAAATAAAGGACAGAAACAACTGGAGAATGAGAACGTATGAATATACAGTGGCTGGGTCGGTCATTTAGTCTAGTGGGCTAAATGAAAGAACTGTTGCAATGTTAGGCTTAAGGAAGGCTTGGATGAAAAGCCAAGTCTTGAGTTTTGTGGAGGTATGCAGTAAAGCACACCTCCACCCTGATACTTGTTCACTAATAGAGCTGCTGCCTGCCCCTGCCTCAGCCAGGTCCCACCAGTGTGCTGTCAGGGAGAGGTAAGAGTGTGCAGCATTCAGTGCAGTCCAAATATTGCAGGTGAAATGCACACTCCCCTCTGCTTTAGCTAGCAGCACTTGGATGCAACTGCAACACTGGTTGTACAGGCTGGGGATGACCTTTCTGCTAAATGTGGTTCTGGAGGGGACTTTGTAATTTGGAACTAAGACCTTCAGCAAATGCTTGAAACCCACATTCTCCACTATCTGCAAGGGCTGGTCATCAAGAGCAATCATTTCCCTGATGCTTCTGGTTACAACTTTTGAGGCTGCCTGCCTCCTTCCCCGGGATAGTGTTACCGAACACCACCCCATTTCCTCCATGGTGGGTTGTCGCTTCTGACACATGGCAAGGGGCTGCTGGCCTGCCACCTGACTGCTAAAAGGGGCTGAGGGTGTGGGGCAGTACTGTTGGGTGTTGCTTCTGCATATGAAGCATCATGCCAAAATTAGTTAGATGTCCCATTTGCTTGCCTCTGCTAATAGCCCTGGCACAGTAATTACACTGAGTAAAATGCAGATCCTCTGTCACTTTAAAGTGGCTCCAGGTCACAGATCTCTTTCATAATCCCTTTTCTATAGCCTTCAGGGTGGATGCTGGCACTGGAGCTGAAGTAGTGGGTACACCCTGAGAAGCAATGCCAGGGGCATCAGTCACACTCTGTGCCTACGCTGACTGTTCTTCCTCCTCCTCATCATCAGTTTCATCTCTCCCCTGCAGCACTGAAGTGGAGGCTAAGACAGGACTAACGAATCCTCCTAAACCTTCTTCAGCTATTACTTCTTCCATTTCTGATGATGAAAATCCCAAACAAGATGATTCTTCATCGGAATCAGAAGCAAACAGTGCCTGCACTACATTTTCAATGCTAAGTTGAGTCTGCTGTTGCACTGCTGCTTTTGGGTCTCGCCCTTTTGACTTGCATGACTCAGCCTCCCCTCACCTCCAAAATTACAGGGTCAGAAACAGGTGGTGGCTATGCATCATCTTTAAATTTCAGTTTTTTCCAGATGGAACTGCTTGACCCTCCAGAGATTTTAGATTGGAACAGGTCCCTTTTTAACTTTAATGGGGGACTGGCACTGCCTTTTGAAGTGCCTCCTCTGCCAGTGCCTCCTGTGCCAGTCCCAATCACTCGACCATGTCTAGCTTTCCCTGATATCATAGATTTAATGTCACTGCCTACTAGGGATTTCAATTAAAAGAATTATTTCCAAAAGAGGCCTATTGGGGATTTGGCTTCAAAGAGCACCGCTTTCCCAATATATGTGAGTCTACAAAACTTCCTACAGGCCCACGATGCAGTGCCTGGATGTACACTACAACTGGGACTGCTGTATGTGCACACACAAAACTTGTAAATACAGAAGAGGCCTACTGGGGATTTGGCTTCAAAGAGCACCTCTGTCCCAATATATGTGAGTCTGCAAAACTGCCCACAGTACCACAATGCAGTGCCTGGATGTACACTACAACTGGGACCACTTTATATGCACACACCAAA
This sequence comes from Rhinatrema bivittatum, assembly GCF_901001135.1. Taxonomy (NCBI): domain Eukaryota; kingdom Metazoa; phylum Chordata; class Amphibia; order Gymnophiona; family Rhinatrematidae; genus Rhinatrema; species Rhinatrema bivittatum. The sequence continues at coordinate 5,718,591 of NC_042632.1, forward strand.
CTTGTAACTACAGAAGAGGCCTACTGGGGATTTGGCTTCAAAGAGCACCGCTGTCCCAATATATGTGAGTCTGCAAAACTGCCCACAGATGCAGTGCCTTGATGTACACTACAACTGGAACCACTGTATGTGCACACACCAAACTTGTAACTACAGAAGAGGCCTACTGAGGATTTGGCTTCAAAGAGCACCGCTGTCCCAATATATCTGAGTCTGAAAAACTGCCCACAGGACCACGATGCAGTGCCTGGATGTACACTACAACTGGGACCGCTGTATGTGCACACATCAAACTTGTAACTACAAAAGAGGCCTACTGGGGATTTGGTTTCAAAGAACTCCACTGTCCCAATATAGCAGGGGGACCGGAGACGCCGCGAGCTGGAAGCAGCCATGGAGGGGATGTGCCCGGAGCTGGTAGAAGGCGTAGCAAGGTGAGCAGGCCCAGCCGCGGAGTGTACATGGCCAGGAAGCTCAACAGTACCCCCCCTTCTAGGCCTCCCCCTTACCAGCCTTGGTTTCTCAGGGTGGTCCCGGTGGAAGTCCTGGAGGAGTTGTTTGTCATGGATGTGGTGGGAGGGCTCCCTCAAGTTCTCCTCAGGCCCAAAGCCCTCCCACAACAAGAGCCATTCCCAATGGCCGTGTGTCTTCTGGACATCTAGGGCCTCTTGTACCTGTAAAGCCTCTTCTGGTTCTGCGGAAACTTGTGGAGGAGGAGGAGCCTGACGAGATGGCCATGAAAGTACGTGAGGTTTCAATAACGAAACATAAAAGGTATTGTGGATACCCATGGATCTTGGTAGTTAGAGTTGGTACGTTACTGCTCTGACACGGCAGAGAACTGGGAATGGCTCAATGAATTTAGGTGCCAGGTGCTGAGAGGGTAATCGCAACCTGATATGTTTGGTGCTCAACCATACCTTCTGTCCTGGTCGGAAGAGTGGGACTGACCGTTGATGAGTATCAGCAACTCTCTTGGACCGTTCTGCGGCCTGAGCTAGATGCTCTTTGACTTGGTTCCAAACTCATCAAATGGTTTGCGCTGTGAACTGAGCCGCTGGCGAAGGCACAGAGAGAGGCACTGGCAGAGGCAAGCGTGGTTGGCGGCCAAATACCACGGAGAACGGAGAGACATCGATGGCAGCAGCGATGTGCATGTTGTGTGACAACTCGGCCCATGGTAACAGGTTGGCCCAGTTATCCTGCTGGTCATTCGCATACGACCATAGTAAGGTCTTCAGCATATAGTTGGTTCTTTCCATTTGCCTATTTGCCTGAGGGTGGTAGGCCGATGTGAAGTTCAGGGTGATGTTGAACTTTTTGCATAATGATCGCCAATACCTAGTGGCAAACTGTGGCCCTCGGTCTGAGATTATTTCCTTTGGTAGGCCATGCAAGCAGAAGACAAGTTTCAGGAATAACTTGGCGAGTTCTGGAGCTGATGGAAGGTTCCATAGAGAGATGAAGTGACCCATCTTAGAGAAGCAGTCAATGATGACCCAGGTGATGGTGTTATCTTGAGACGGAGGCATGTCAGTAATAAAATCAGTTGATATACTTGACCAGGGTTCGGTGGGTTCAGTGGGTGCTGGAAGCAGTTGGAAAAGTCCCCATGGTTGACTAGTTGGGGGCTTCTGTTGAGCACAGATCAGACAAGAATCAACATAGTTGCATGAATCTTTCATCATGCTGGGCCACCAGTAGAACCTCCTCAGCATCTCGAGGGTTCTAGCTTGGCCAGGATGTCCGGCTAGCTTTGAGTCGTGGGTACCATGGTGGTAGCCACAAGAGACGTGCAGGCTGGGTCAATTATGTGTCTTGGGGAGACTGGTGTGTCCTCAGTTTCGAGGGAACGCGAGAGTGCATCTGCGCGGAGGTTCTTCGATGCTGGCCAGTAGCACAGCTCAAACTTGAATTGTTCAAAGAACAATGCCCATTGGGGATGTGAATCGTTTTTCTGACGGATGAAAATATCATACGACATTTTCTCATCCGTCAGGTATCAGGGGATCCCCGAAAGCGATAGGAAAACACCACGAAATTTTCATGTGGTTTTCTTATTATTTTGGGGAGGGGCGTGAAGAAAGGCAGACAGGAAAACAACCTCCAAACCCACCCCTACCCTTTAGAATCCCTCAGCCTCCCAACCCCCCCCAAAACTTTTCTAAAGTACCTGGTGGTCCAGTGGGGGTCCCAGGAGTGATCTCCTGCTCTCGAGCCGTCAGCTGCCACTAATCAAAATGGGGCCAATGGCCCTTTGCCCTTACTATGTGACAGGGGCTATCGGTGCCATTGGCTGGCCCCTGTCACATGGTAGGAGCAATGGATAGCCCGCACCATTTTTTAAGATATCGGTTTTAAGGTATCGGTTTTTAAATAATATTATGACCGGCACGCTACTGATATAATGAAATTGCAGATGTGCTCATCCCTGGATCCATTAAACGATTGTTTAAAACCCGAGATATAGTTAGTATATTCATACAAATAATGGGTCTCTGTAGCAGATAATTTTAAGTTCTTTTGGCCATAATGTCTAATTCTTCCGGGAATCCCTTGTCCCTAAGTTACTTTGATTGTTTTTCCATGACAGTTGTTTTTTCATGACAGATTTTTTTTTATAATGTTTTTTCATGACAGCTCTTTTCTACAAAATGCGCTATTTTGTGTAGCAAGACTGCACCACTACACCATATATAAACTGTGGATAAAGTGACTGCAGTATCCCATCCCATTTAAACAGAATATTACTCGAGGTAATTATTTATATCTACTGTTTTTGACATTGACTAGTACATATATATATTTTATCCAAATAAGGGGCGGATTTTAAAAGGGTTACGCGCATATATTACGTATATTATGCGCAAGCCCTGGGACGCACGTATGTTCCAAGGCTTGAAAAAAGGGGCAGGGAGTGGGTGGAGCGGGGCGGTCTGGGGGTAGGGCGGTATGGGACCGAGGCCTCCGGCAGGTGCAACATAAAATAAAAGTAGGGGGTGGTGATTTAGGTAGGGCTGGGGTGCGGTTTAGGGAGGGGAAGGGAAGGGAAGGTGGGGGGGGGCGGAAGGAAAGTTCCCTCTGAGGCCACTCCAATTTCGGAGCGGCCTCAGAGGGAACGGGGAAAGCCATCGGGGCTCCCCTAGGGCTCGGCGTGCGAGCAAGGTGCACAAGTGTGCACCCCCTTGCATGCGCCAACCCCGGATTTTATAACATGTGCGGGGCTGGGTGCGTATGTTATAAAATCGGGCATAGATTTGTGCGCGCCGGGTTGCGCACACAAATCTATGCCCGCGCATAGCTACTAAAATCTGGCCCTAATTGTCTAACAAGATTTATTTATTTATTTATTTAGTGTTTTTTTTATACCGGCATTCACGATAGGCATCACATCATGCCGGTTTACATTTAACAAGGGGTGAAAAAATAATACAATATAAGAACTTTAACAGTGTAACAAGATGAATTATTACACTCTAAGGGGTGGATTTTAAAAGGGTTACGCACGTAATATACGTGCTTAACCTTTTTAAACCCGCTCCTGCGTGTGCCGAGCCTATTTTGCATAGGCCTGGCGAATTGCGCAAGCCTCGGGACGTGCGTATGTCCCGGGGCTTGAAAAAAGGGGCGGGGAGTGGGCGGGGCGGTCTGGGGATGAGGTGGGACCGAGGCCTCCGGCACAGCAGCACTCGGCCAGTGCGCACAACCTACGCCTGCCTGGAGGCAGGCACAACATATGAAACAAAGGTCAGGAGGGGGGTTTAAATAGGGCTGGGGGGCGGGTTAGGTAGGGGAAGGGAGGGGAAGGTGGGGGGGGGGCAGAAGGAAATTTCCCTTCGAGGCCGCTCCGATTTCGGTGTGGCCTCAGAGGGAACGGGGAAAGCCATTGGGGCTCCCCTAGGGCTCAGCGCACGCAGGTTATAAAATCAGGCGTACGTCTTAAAATCTGGCCCTAAATGTAGGTCATCAATCAGTAATTAGACACACATAATACAAGGCTGAAATTTCTAACAACAAATGGTTCTGCAAAATTGTATGACCATAAAAATAAAAGGAATTCTTTATGATCTGTCCACTCTATAGGATTACAAGATATGATCCAATAATCACTTTCACATTCACTTCATGAGTAATCGAACCAGGTAATTTTATTTCTCAATTTGATTATTTTGCCCCATTTTTCCACACAAGATCAAACATATACTCTAATTATCTTCCTCTTTTTTCAGTGTACAACTTGAATACTACACATTGTGCTCGAGTACATAGCCTATAAATTATTCAATTTCAAGGTAACAATTGCCCTCTTATATTTTTGAAGTATATTGGATATTTTTATTTATTTATAATTTATTTAAGTGTTTTTACATACCATTGTTTGGAGCTGGCCTTCACAACGGTTTACAAGAGAAACAACAGTACATGGAACAGCAAACAGGTACAATGAAACGAACATAAATGGGATACAATTTGTGATTGAACGTAAATAAGATACAATTTGTGATTGATCATAAATAGGATATAAATTGTGAGTAAAAACAATAGTATACGTCAGATGCATTGTGGGATTACAAAGTTTGGAAGAAGTAATAGAGAATTATAAACTATTTAGAGAAGTATTAAGAATTAGAAGCAGTTTATTTATTTATTTATTTATTTATTTTTGGTTTTTATATACCGGAAATTCCTGTATACAGTACATATCACTCCGGTTCACATTTAACAGAGATAACTATCGCCGGGGAGGCGGTTTTACATGGAACATATCAAATATAATATAATAAAAAAGTTTACAGGAGATTTAACTATATGTAATGTTGGATAGGCTTATTTAACAGGATAGTGATTAAGTGTGTGATGTGTGGTATCAGTTTGTTTAGCTTATCCGATGCCTTCTTTGTAGGTTTGTTGGAATAACCAGGTTTTGAGGAGTTTTTTGAACATTTTGATGTTACTTTGTAGTCTTAGATTTTCAGGGAGTGTATTCCAGAGGGTCGGCCCTGCTATTGAGAATTCTCTTTCGCATACTGTAGTAAGTTTGGCTGCTGCAACTGTGGGAATTTTTAATAATGCCTTATTTGTAGATCTTGTGTTGTGCAGTGATATTTGTGTATGTATATCGTCGTTGATCCATTTGACTTCATTCCCGTGTATGGTTTTGTGGAGTATGGATAGTGTTTTGAATTCTATCTGTTTCTCTATGGGAAGCCAGTGAAGTGATTTTAAGACAGGTGTGATGTGGTCTGTTTTCTTTTTTCCGGTTAGAACTCTAGCTGCTGCATTATGAAGGATTTGGAGAGGTCGGATGGTAGATTTGGGTAGACCTAACATCAGAGAGTTACAATAGTCGAAGCTTGAGAAGATCAAGGATTGTAGAATGGTTCGAAAGTCAGAATGATTTAGCAGTTGTTTTAGGTGTTTCAGTATCATTAATTTGTTAAAGCCTTCTTTGACCTTTGCCGATATGTGTTTTTTTAGTTTCAGTTCTGTGTCTATCCAGATTCCTAGGTCCTTCACTTTGTCATTGAATTTGATGTTAGTATTATTTATTTGAATGGAGTTGTTTGAGATATTTGTGGGAGTTTTTCTTTGGATGAGTATGTATTCCATCTTGTCCACGTTGAGACAGAGTTTCAATTGTTTTAGGAGATTTTTTATGTTATTAAGGTATGAGGTAGCGAGATTGATGGCTTTATCGAGAGTGTCAGTTACCTGTATGAGAAGTTGAATGTCATCGGCGTAAATAAGATAAGTAATGCCGAGACTAGTAAGGAGTTGACATAGTGGGAGAAGGTAGATATTAAATAGTGTGGCTGATAGTGTTGATCCTTGTGGGACTCGGGTCTCAAGAGGGAATGATTCAGATTTGGAATTCTTGATCCTTACTTGGAAGGATCGGCTGCCAGGCCGATTTCCATTAGTCTGTGTATCAGGCATTTGTGGTCGACCGTGTCGAAGGCTGCACGTAGGTCAAGTAATATGAGTATATGGCTGTGTCCTTTATCAAAGCTTCTTATAATTGTATCAGAAAGGGTGAGAAGTAGGATCTCTGTGCTGTGGTGTTTTCTCAAACCATGCTGTGTTGGGTAAAGTATGTTGTTTTGTTCTAGGTGATCATTGAGTTGTTTGAGGACTGCCTTTTTGGTTAGTTAGATGAGGAGGGATAAATTAGATATGGGTCTGTAGTTATTAAGGTCTGAAGGATCTAGATTCTTTTTTTTCAATATGGGTTTGATTATAGCTGTTTTCAGGCTGTCGGGTAGAGTTCCTTCTTCCAAAGATTTGTTTATGATGTTGGTGATTGTTGGTGTGATGAAATGGGATATTTCTTTTAGGGTGCATATTGGTATTTTGTCGATATCGTGGTTTGCAGGGTTTAGGGTTTTAATCAGTCTTTTAAGTCTTTTAATCAGTCTTTTAAGTTTCTTTTCTCTGTTCTTAAATTTAACATTTGACAGTTTGTCTCTTATGTGCAACTATCTGTGTATATGTGTTGTGTTTTCAAAGTGTTTGGTGGATTCTTAGGGGCAACAGTGGTAGTGCATCTGAGTCTAGCCTGGTGCTACAGTTCCCCGCGGGGAACTGTAGCACCAGGCTAGACTCAGATGCACAAACACAGAGATTAAATCTTTATTATGCAGCTTGTAGAGTTCACCAGAGGTGGCAGTAGAGAGTAGATTCTGGTAGCAACACTCTGGGATCCTCGGCGGAGGAGATCCGTCCCACAATGGTGGTATAAGGCCCCGATGCAGGTATTCATTGAGGAGCTGTAGGTGAGATGTTACTACTCACTCTCTTGTAGCTGTAATGGTAGAGTTCCCAGCAGGCAGAAGAATTGGTAGCAGACACCAGGATAGACAACATAGGCCCTCGAGGAGTGAGTACCTGGACTCCGGATAGGCACCTGGAAATAAGCAAAGGGCCCCTGAGGAGCGGGTACCCAAGTTAGTAGAACCCTGGAGGGTGTAGATAGCTTCCAGCAGCAGCAGAAGCAGCAGAGCAACTTAGACCGGACGAATCCAATCCTTGCTAACTCAACGGGAGTCAGCAAATGGGCAACCTTAAATAGTCGGAAGCAATAACGTCACTCGAGGGGGATGCCCCTGAGGTTCGCGCCAACACTGCAATAAAGACGTGGGGCACGCGCGCCCTAGGAGGCCCTCAGGTAGAACATGGTGGGGCGCCACGCCATAGCTGTTCCGGGGACGCTGGAGGGTGTGGCAAGCAGACGCTATGGATGCCATTCTCCTGAGGCTGGTGGAGAAAGCAGAAATAGAGGTGAGGCATGTGGGACGAAGCCATCTGAGTCCGACGGACGCAACAATATGTATATTTTATTTTATTCTGATTTTATTTGGTTTTCATGGGTTGTCTTTTATTAGTATTAAAGTAAATATTTATTGTATTTTTTAGAGCCCCTGATATAGCCCGAAGGGCGAAACGGCCAGATTCAGGTATTACTATAATAAATTTCTTTCCAAGGCATCGTTTTTTTTTTTTTATTTTCTCTTATCTCCTGACGATCCTGCCTCCATGCTGAACTCTCCAGTCGTGGTCCAATTGCCTCCACGCTGCTTTCTCATCCCCTAAGGCTCTTGCCTCCTGCTGCCTCAATGCTGTGCTCTCCTGTCCTGCTGCCTGCTACTTGAACTTTGCTACAGTGGCCCTTAGGCTGTCCTATTTAAATGCACTCTTTCAACATACACTGTCTGGACCTTCTCTTTCCATCACTTAGGTGTGCTGGTATCAGCTCTAACATTAGAGCTGTACTGTAGCTATTGGGTTGCCACTTCCACTTTCTAGGTTCTCTGCAATAATCATGCTTTTATTAGGGATGAGAATCGTTTATCTGACGATTGAAAGGATGGTGCCAGCCATCCACTGCTCCTACCATGTGACAGGGGCCGGCCAATGGCACGGATACCCTGTCACATACTAAGGGCAAAGGGCTATCGGCATCATTTTCTTTACTGAAAGCCAATGGCCCGAGAGCGGGAGAACGATCCCGGGACCCCTACTGGACCAACAGGTACTTAAAAATTTTTTTGGGGGGGGGGGGTTGGAGGGGTCTGGAGAGTGGGGGGATACTAAAGAACGAATTTTAAAGGGTCAGGCTGTGTTTTGGGGTTATCGGCTTGGCGCAGCCGATAAAAAAAAAACGATTGGATCGTGGGAAAAATAATTTCCCGATAGTCCACAAATCCGAAATCGGAACCAATCCCGGTTCCGATTCACATCTCTACTGTATATGTTATTTTGCCATTTGTAACAATGTATATACATGTCTCCACTAAATGTGCTAATCATTTCAGTTACAATGTCATGTGCCATTTGATATCTTGTCCTTGCAAAATGTGATTACCAAAGACGTTAAATTGCTTTGAGCCTGGTGACTACAAATGTTGTTTAATAAAGTGGTCACAAACTTCACTTTCTGGTTGTCTTTTCATTGTGTGGTTTTTGTCTTAAGGGTTCATTAGGTTAAAGGTTTGGGATCCACATATTCTTGTATGCTAGAATGCCATTGGCCAATCCAACTAGGCACATTTTTCTTATGCAAGACCATGTGGCCTAGGCCATAAAACTGAAAGCTCATTGTATGCACCCATGGAAGATAGCAAGAGCAAAACAGGAAACTCCTTACTGTGGAGCTTCACAAGTGGCTCATGTTGCTTTTCTTAGAAGGCAACATGTAGCAAGCAGCAGGTATTAGCTAAAATACTTGGGTGCATGGGCAGGTATGTGAGATGGGCATTATCTAGCTAGTGTTCACCTACATATGCTGTCCAGTAGAAGAGCTGTAGAAATGCTTGGCTAGTGGTCATGTAGCAATGTCTTCACTCTGTTGGTGAGCAATGAGTTACATAGCTATGCTAATGTCATAGTGCAGCTATAACAAACCATTGGCCTCTTCCATTCTGATAAAACAATGAGACTTCTCTCTGGGTCTAGCACCAAATACTAGGGATGTGAATCGTTTTTCAACGATTAAAATTATCGTCCGATAATTTTAATATCGTCTTAAATCGTTAAAGAACACAATATAATAGGAATTCTAATGATTTATCGTTAAAAAATCGTTAATCGGGTTAGTGCGCGCTAACGGGAGTTAGCGCGCACTAAAAGAAAATGATACAAATTGACACTTTTCAGGTCAGTTAGGAATGAATATGTATTCCTATTGGCTGGCTGCCCTCTTATTTATTGATGTTACCAAGGTTCCCACTGAGGTGATGGTTGGGGGGATGGGAAATGGAAACGGTTGGTAGCTTGACAAAAAAAGTAATGTGATCAGTCAATGTGACTAGAACTTGTGCCTATCCCTGATACCGAGAGTGTTGTGATCTTCCTGCACACAGTCCCCTAACCCTGATACCAGGGGTGTTGTGATCTTCCTGCACACAGTGCCCTATCCCTGACACCGGGAGTGTTGTGATCTTCCTGCATGCAGTGCCGTATCCCTGCTCAGTGCAGGAAGATCACAACACCCCCGGTGTCAGAGATAGGGCACTGCGTGCAGGAAGATCACAACACTCCCGGTATCAGGGATAGGGCACTGAGTGCAGGAAGATCACAACACCCCCGGTATCAGGGATAGGACACTGCATGCAGGAAGATCACAACACTCCCGGTATCAGGGTTAGGGCACTAGTGTGTGCAGGAAGATCACAACACTCCCAGTATCAGGGATATGGCACTGAGTGCAGGAAGATCACAACACCCCTGGTATCAGGGATAGGGCACTGCGTGCAGGAAGATCACAACACTCCCGGTATCAGGGTTAGGGCACTGTGTGCAGGAAGATCACAACACTCCCAGTATCAGGGATATGGCACTGAGTGCAGGAAGATCACAACACCCCTGGTATCAGGGATAGGGCACTGCGTGCAGGAAGATCACAACACTCCCGGTATCAGGGTTAGGGCACTGTGTGCAGGAAGATCACAACACTCCCGGTATCAGGGATAGAGCACTGTGTGCAGGTAGATCACAACACCCCTGGTATCAGGGTTAGGGCTCTGCATGCAGGAAGATCACAACACTCCCAGTATCAGGGATATGGCTCTGAGTGCAGGAAGATCACAACACCCCTGGTATCAGGGATAGGGCACTGTGTGCAGGAAGATCACAACACCCCTGGTATCAGGGATAGGGCACTGCGTGCAGGAAGATCACAACACTCCCAGTAGCAGGGTTAGGGCACTGTGTGCAGGAAGATCACAACACCCCTGGTATCAGGGTTAGGGCACTGTGTGCAGGAAGATCACAACACTCCCAGTATCAGGGATATGGCACTGAGTGCAGGAAGATCACAACACCCCTGGTATCAGGGATAGGGCACTGCGTGCAGGAAGATCACAACACTCCCGGTATCAGGGTTAGGGCACTGCGTGCAGGAAGATCACAACACTCCTGGTATTAGGGATAGGGCACTGCATGCAGGAAGATCACAACACCCCTGGTATCAGGGATAGGGCACTGTGTGCAGGAAGATCACAACACTCCCAGTATCAGGGATACGGCACTGCATGCAGGAAGATCACAACACTCCCGGTATCAGGGATAGGGCACAAGTTCTAGTCACATTGACTGATCACATTACTTTTTTTGTCAAGCTACCAACTGTTTCCATTTCCCATCCCCCATATATTGTCAGTGGGAACCTTGGTAACATGAATAAATAAAAGGGCAGCCAATAGGAATACATATTCATTCCTAAACTGACCTGAAAAGTGTCAAATTGTATCATTTTCTGTTAGTGCGCACTAACCCCTGTTAGTGCGCAGTAATTGGAAAAACCGATTTTTTAACTAAAAAATCGTGCCAAACACGATTTTCTTCTTCTGCCAGACGATTTCGATCATTAAGACGATCGGGCACACGATTCACATACCTACCGAATACTGTCATGACATAAGTATTTAGTCAGAAGCCTACTTGAAAAGTACATAAAGCACTAGGTCTTATTCATCTCTAGGGAGCAGAAATGTGCAGCTGCATGTGCAGGCCCAGAAAGTAGAGAGTGTACATATAATTCTTGTGAGGTATTAGGTAAAGTGATATTAATCACCCCACAAAAGACTACTTAGGGCCCCTTACTTGGGTCCTCAATCCACCTAAAACGCACTAAATTAAAAAAAGCTTTTTTAGGTATGCCAGTTTAAAAAAAGATGTCATCTACTTGCAGCCTACTAGAACACCTTGTCATCCCAGAAAGTGGTCTCTATGTAAAACTCATAGAGGTAGCTGTGTGACAACTAAGGAGAAGTCACAGAGGTGTGGAAGATAAAAATTCCCCACTGCCCAAGAGCAGACAATGATGACATCTACTGTTGCTTGGAACTAGGCAGACTTTAATAGAATGGCTCCCATTCCTGCAATGCTTTGGGTTGTTATGTATATATCTATTAGCTAAGGATGGTTTCATACAGAGATGACATGGTGTTCTAGCTGGCTACAAGTAAACTGAGGTGCATATTCATTAGGCTGAGTACTGGACAAGTGAGTTTTTAGCAGAACCTGTCTCCTATAATCAGCAGGATAAAAGTACCACCTAATCTTTGCACCCAAAACTTAAGCAGCTACATAAGGTGAATTATCTGTAGGCCTAACCTGCCAGTGTGTACATATGGCAGAGTAAATCTCAAGTGATGTGGTCTTGTGTGGCAGGCTCACTGTCTAGTAATCAGGATATCTTCTTCAGATAAGTGAGTAGGCCTCTATCTAGAAAAACAGGACATCAAATAGGGGTCCTGGTAGGTCGCCTATCACCCCCGCCCCCAAGTATCATCAACCTACTGGTTCAGACCCCTCCTCCAACCCATTTATCTGGTGAACATAAAAGTACCCAGCACATTTCGAAGGTTGTAAAGAACTCCTTCTTCAAACTCCATGTATTAAAAAGATTACTGCCTCTTCTATTTATCAATGATTACAGATCGGTTCTACAAGCCCTGGTTTTTTCTGGGTTGGATTACTGCAATGGATTATATTTAGGGTTGCCAGATTCTGCCATCAGACCTCTCCAGCTCATCCAAAATTCTGCAGCTCGACTTTTAACGGCAAGCCCTATTAGACAACATATTTCCCCTGTATTGCAGAAGTTACACTGGCTTCTGGTTAAGTATAGAATAAAATTCAAAATTCTAACATTGATTCATTCCTTACTAAATAGTATTGATTCTGTTTGGCTCTGTTCGAAATTACGAATGTATAAACCATCTAGGGACCTCAGGTCCGCAGGAAAAAATTTATTAGAAGTTCCGACAATAAAAAAGACCGCCTTAAACGTCACCAGGCAAAGGGCATTTTCCGTCGCAGGGCCGTTAATGTGGAATGCCTTACCTGACCCTCTGAGACAAATTCAAAACAAAAAAGAATTTTAAAAAGCCTTAAAAACAAAAGAAGCTTTTGGAAATTTAGATCCCATTATAAATTAGACCCTGATTTCTAAACATTATTTTTGCTTAATCATTTATGCTTAGAAAGTGTTGGATTATTATCTTTTCTTAATCTTGTTTATAAATTAATGATTAAATCACTGCATTTAAGTTTATTTTGAAAATTGATCATGAGTTTAATGTAATTTTTTCTATTATAATTTATAATTCTAATTTTTAATTTATTTAATTTAGTTGGGGAGCTATTTTATAGTTAAGTTTTATTTTGAAAATATATTGTAAACCGCTTCGGTCATTTCATGTATCTGGTGAAACGGTATATAAATGTTTTAAAAAAATTAATAAATGGTATGACAGCGCCATTTGCCCTCCCCTTCCCTCCATCCCTGCATTTATATAATCTAAATTCACCCCCCCCCCCCCCAAAACACCAGTGCCTCCCCAGCAGCTAAAGCTCTTCCTAGCAGCCACACCCCCCAAAACCAATACAAATAGGCCCATTCCAGGTACTGGGTAGGACAGCTTCAGATGCTGGGGGGGAGAGGTATACACCACATGCAGATAATGATTTATATGGCTATAATGTAGTTGGTTAAGTGGTTGCATATGTCACATTAGTCATTTACAGTGCTTCCTTAACAGTTGGTCATCTAAATGGCAATTGATGATGGACCTCAGGATATATCATGTTGTAATATAGAGAAAGGGGTGTATACTATACCCATATTGTATGTACACTGCTGTCTCCGATGCAGACAAGACTCACAGGCTTTCAATGTGTTCTACAGCACCAGCGCACCACACACAATAGTAGCAGGGATGTGCGTTAAGTTCAGCTACATTGCAACACACTGAAAGCTGTATCTACAGGTGTGCCATTCCCACACCGTATGCATGCTAAGGCTATTTGGCCTTGGAGGACAGATACTGGGAGCAAGGTGTGGATTACTTTGGCAGCACAGCTATAAGGCCACTGATAAGCTTCCTAACCACTACATTTCCCAATCAGCTGGCACTTTGCCTCATAAGTATGTAGGTCTCTGCCTGTGTGCCACAGTGTGCAAGCTACATTGTGGGAGTTATCAAAATGTGCTAATTTACTGCCAACTACAGACAGATATCTACTCATCTGGCAAAGTGCACTGGATATCTGAGCTCTTACGCTGCCAAGATTCTCATCCCCCCTCCCCTCCCCCCCCCACCTTTTAGCTGATTGAATAAACAGTTTGAGGGCAAGGTGGAATGTTAGATAACAATGCGTGAGTTCATTTTTTCCCCGCCTACACATTTGCATAACTGGATGCCACCACTTAACCAACTACATCAGCACAGGATGGCTGATAGTTAAAGAAAGCTTGTGCTAATTGGGTGCACATACAATACATGCTCTGGTGTTTACATTGATGTGGTAAGGACAAAACTTACAAGCCCTACATCACCTCCATATACTGATATTGACAGAGGCTTACACAGCACGTCAGACACCCAGACACATCTGTTAGGACATTGTTGTTTACAGACTTCCTCCTGCACTTTGGTTATCTACTGAGGCCCAAAATAGCTGTTCCTGGTCTGTGCATCATCAACTATCAATGACGTCTGTGCCAAGCCTGTCCCTACCTGCTAATGAGGTAGTCAGAGTCATTACTAGTCACAACAGTTTGTCTACACCAGGCAGCCAGAGAGACACCTGATGGAAGCATATATGCTCACTCAATCTTCTTTGTTACTGACAAGGGTACCTCCAGACCTCAGGTGACAAAAATAGCATGTCCTTCTAAAAACAATACTGAAAGTGCACAAGAGAGCATGCCTACCACATGATATCTCAGGGAGCAGTTAATCTATACATTTTGCACAGTGTGTTATGATGGACGAAATCCGGAAGTGGACCCTTAGGCCGACTGCCCTAGGAGAGCAGTCGGGAGGCAGAACTCCCACTGGGCAACTGGAGCTTCACCTGGAAACCCGGGACTCCTCCAGAGGAGCTGTGGGAGTCCGGGTCGCTAGGACTTAGGAGTCTTCGCCCTGGAAGTCCGAGGTCCCCCCAGGAGGAGCCCGTAGGAACCCGGACCGCTGGGACTTAGGCGAGGATGAATAAACCCAGGAGTGGAATACGAACCGGAGTCTTGGCAGGCGGCGGGCAAGCAGAAGACAGGGACACGGACCGGAGTCAAGGCAGGCTGAAGACAAGCAGGAGTCGGAGTCACAAACCGGAGTCAAGGCAGGCTGAAGATAAGCAGGAGTCGGAGTCACAAACCGGAGTCAAGGCAGGCTGAAGACAAGCAGGAGTCGGAGTCACAAACCGGAGTCAAGGCAGGCTGAAGACAAGCAGAAGTCGAAGAACCAGGCAAGAGTCGAGACAGGCAAACAGGCAAACTGGCAGCGGAAGCAGGATCCAGCAGGAACAATGGCAACTAGCACTGCAAAGCAGGAACCTCGTTGCAAGGCACTTTGGAGAAGAAAGTGCCTTGTTTAAATCCCCCGGTCGGCGTCTGACGTCACGGGGGGCGTGTCAGCACATCCGGGTGCTGGCAGCAGAAAAGGCTGGTCCCCGCGCGCGCGCGTTCCCCCGCTGGGGGGAGGAGTTCCTGGCGGCGTCTCCCTCGTGGAGACGCCGATGCCATGCGGTCCTGAGGGCCCAAAACCTGGCGGTTTCGCGGCGGAACGGGGCGAGGTAAGTGCCCGGTCACTAGTCTAGTGACCGGGATCGTAACACAGTGTCAGGCTTCTGAAAGGGGCTTGTTGTTGGCTCATGAACTAATCAGCTGACACATCTTCTCTTGCCTTCATGCTATATACAGAGCTGATGATTGAGAGTATATCAGCACACTTGCCTTAGTCTCAGTAACCACAACATCTAGAATGCACAACATCAGAGGAGATACATTCTATAAGACAGCAACTCTGCTATGTTGGTCATAAGTTGCTGCACATCTCTGTTCCCACATGTCATTGCAGAAAGACATCAACCTCCTGGTATAATTGTTCATGTCCCTGGTTGTTCTGAAGTATGTCCTCCAGAGATACACATCTGTCAGACACGATACAGTGAATAGGATTGGGCCAAAAGATATATCCTATTGAACCTTGAGAAGTATGCCTGAACACAGAAGACCAAAATGGAGAAGGAAATCCCCAGAACCCTCTGCGTGTCTTTGGCCTGCCTGGGCTGAATGGACTCTGAGTGACTTACAGAATGTCCCTTGATATCTGTGGAGGCAAGCTGGCACCAGACAGGTGATGTCTATTCATAGAGTCACCACAGGGGAACTTCAGGCACTATTCTCAGGAGTTTGTAATCCACACAGTTACAGACGTGTTGATTGTCTTGACCAGTAAGAGTTTAACCAGAACAAAGAAAGTCATGGGAAATGGGCTACACATCCTGGGAAGCCAATCAGGATAGTTAGCGATGATTTAATTATGCAGTTGACATCACAACTTATGTAAATGATCCTTTGGGCAGTCATGCAAGTCTCTAGAACCTTCTACCCTGTATTTGAATGTTACCTATAAAACAAGGATCACTTTTTGTATACGAGGAGATGCTGGTCAGATTGTAAGACGAAGGGCACCCAGTACCCAGCATCTCCTGAGAACACTTATATTGACTAATAAAAATACATTATACTTTTACTGAGTCTAAGTGTTCTTATGTACCTGGCCATAAGCACAGAGTAAGCTTTAACATTTTTGGGACTCTGAACAGGGACTTGATAGCTGTGGCTATCTATGAAATTTTGAAATTATTTTTTTTTTTGCTTTACATGTGGCTATCTATTGTGGGGTCTTGTATCTGATTCTGCAGGCAGGCTCAGATCCAACACTAATACTCGGACCAATCTTGTCCGAAGGCTGTACCCAGATAAAGATTTCTGGATGTTTGAGTGTTTCCCAGATAAAGATTTCTGGATGAAGTTTTGTTTATTGCATAGTGATACCTAGGAACAGAGGTTTCTGATTTCTGGAAGAAAACAAAAGTAATACCCGGAAGATGTGAGTACACCCCATGGGAAGACAGATCTGTAAGTAGTTAATCATGCCTATATAATTAATTTGCAAATGTAATTTTCTAGGTAAGTAAAAGATTTCTTTTTGGCCAATTGCAAACAACAGTGCACTATTTTTATTTTTATTTTTATTTTTTTTTGTATCTACTTTGGGGACGCCCAAAGGAGTACTTATTAAGAGTGATTGTGAATTATTTGTCTGTATATTTGTTAATAAAATGTGTACTAGAAAACAACAATAGTATAAGTTGTAAGTCGAAGTGTTGGGAAAGTATAATTTGCACTCTGGTTTTTTATTTTATGTCTGATTGTTATAGCAGTTTCAGCACTTGAAAGGGCACTGGCAACTGGAGAATTAACTGGGTTGGCAGGTAAAGAGAAAGCGGGAGGATGTAAAGCTCCAGGCCATTCATATGGATAATAGGACACAGTGGGGGAAAACTGATTTACCTGACTGGCTTTTGTTTAAAAGGTATAAAACTATGGAGGAATTAAAGTTGTGGACAGTAAGTGAATTTAATTTAGTAGAATCTTTTACAAAGTTTGGTTTCATCAGCTTTCTCTGGCTGGCCAACTTTGAATTTGGGTAGAAGCCCATAATATTGGGTTTGCAAACACTAAACTTAAAAGATTTTAGAGCAGACATAAAAGATATATTGCACTTTTTTTTCTTCCATTCGCTGATAGGGAGTCACCTAGTAGATAATAGAAAAGCTCATGGAAACCAACTCTCTTGTTAAATTGGTTTAAGTATGTGAAAGAACAGTCGTTAGATAAACATTTGCAAGTCTTTGATCTATGGTATAGACAAAGATTCTGTCCTATCCTTTCAGGTGACTAGTGCTGATATCCAGCTTTGCTGCATGCTTGTAGTCAGCTAGGTCAAATTACTTAGACATCTTAAAAGGCAGCCCTGCTAGTGGAAATGAATTGACATTAACTGCAGAAGACTCGGAAATCATACAGGATCTAGCACAGTCAGTATTGAATGCATCTAGTTTGGCTCTTGTTGAGGTAAGCTATGAGATTGATTTGTGCTTATACCATATTTCTCTGGTACTTTGGTGTGATAGAACAGAGATTTTCAGAATTAGGGGTTGTGGTATGTACGGAAGCTATCTGTAAATTGCAAGCACATGTACCAGGGATTTTAATTGTCTTACATACTTTCCATGAAGTTACAATACTTTTAGTGAATGCTCACATCTCTTTTACCACTATGATATTTGGTAAATATTCAGCCATATTATTGACTTCTATAGTATCCTATTAGACAATTACAATTAATTCCAAATTTAATTTTCTTATGAGACATCAATATCCCTTAGCCAGAGAAGCACAGGAAGGTATTGCTTCACTGCATAATAGAATCTAGTGGGTCACCTTACAAATACTCCCTTGTTCCCAGTTTTAAAACCTTCTGTGGCGTGGTGATTAGTGCAAGACTTAAGTGCACTAAGTGAATTGGTATTAGCTGAATACTATAATGTTACAAATCCAGCTACAATTCTTAAAACAGAATCTTTGGGCAACTAGTATACAGTTTTAGATTTGGCTAATGAATATTATTGTGTGCATCTAGCTTTCCAGTATGATAAGAAACTAAAAAATACTTCTCACTTTCAATTTTAAAAAAAATTGGAGTACATTTTTCCCCTGTAACCTGCTTAGATTTATTTATCAGATACCAGTGATTCTGGGAGCTACATTTACCATTATAAGAATAAATCACACTTGCATAGAGCCTCACAATAATCTCATCTTAAAAATACATGAGACCACTTGCACAACTTTAGCACTACTCACATCTGTGCTCCTTAATTGTAGAATAGGAAGAAGATGTAGCTCTAGGAGGCTGGAAGGCAGGAATGTATTTCTACTCCATGTTCTGTATTCTCAAAGTATGCCTACCACATACGAGAACAAGCTTTTAGTAATTAGAGTCATTTGTTTGGGTAGTAAAAAATAGTGCTTGTTTTAATGTCCAGAAGTCTGAGAGTTGAACAAAAATATTAAGTGTCTCTTTTTCTAAGGACCTGGGCAGAGAGCTTATAAGAGAGAAACAAATGAATACGATATTGCAACCTGTGTTCATAGGTTTACAAATTGGCATTGCCACTAAAACCCATTTTCTCCTATTATTGGTACATTTGGCGATGCTGCATTAAAAGATCTTTTGGTTTGGGATAATAGTATTTAAGACTTCCAGAGATGTAGCTGTGGTATTCTGTGGTAGCAGGTGACTCTAAGGCTGGTGGCATCTTCTAGACTAAAGCCTCAATAAAAGTTTTTAAATAGATCAATAAATCAGTTTGTCTAAGATATCAGCTACCTTGGTATCATTTTTTGGTATTTAAGAAGTATTGTACTGTGGCTTCTAATCCTGAGTACTACAGTTAGATTATGAAATACTCAATCAGGCTATAAGCTTAATACATCAGGGACCCAAATATGTACCTGAACTAGTCAACCAAATGATCTGATATAGCCTTTTCTAACAAACAACATTAGAGCTGCATATTACCTGCATAAAATAAAATAAATTCTAGTTGAAAGAGAGGAGAGACTACAGTCCAACTTACTTGGCAAAGCTAAGATTTCTTTAAATTAAGCCTTTTCACATAGCTTTAATTTTACTATTCTGTCTACTGTTATTCGTATGTGCCTATTTCTCCAGATATTGTTATAAGTGATTTAAATTGTTTTGTGTTGCCTGTTCCAAAAGCAATCATAACATATTCCAAAAACAAGAAAAAAAAAAGAGGGAGTTTTTAACAAGACACTTAACAGGTGACTTGTGGATCATAGAAGGTGATCAGGCCAGCTCTAGTCAGTCTGCTTGAAAGAGAGGAGAGACTACAGTCCAACTTACTTGGCAAAGCTAAGATTTCTTTAAATTAAGCCTTTTCACATAGCTTTAATTTTACTATTCTGTCTACTGTTATTCGTATGTGCCTATTTCTCCAGATATTGTTATAAGTGATTTAAATTGTTTTGTGTTGCCTGTTCCAAAAGCAATCATAACATATACCAAAAACAAGAAAAAAAAAAGAGGGAGTTTTTAACAAGACACTTAACAGGTGACTTGTGGATCATAGAAGGTGATCAGGCCAGCTCTAGTCAGTCTGCTTGAAAGAGAGGAGAGACTACAGTCCAACTTACTTGGCAAAGCTAAGATTTCTTTAAATTAAGCCTTTTCACATAGCTTTAATTTTACTATTCTGTCTACTGTTATTCGTATGTGCCTATTTCTCCGGCAGCGGAACCCTGCACCCAAAACGTCCTAAAAAACTTCCAAGACCAAGAGACAACATGACCTCCAACCTCATCTAAGCCCCTGCTTCAGAGGCCGGATAACTGTGTGTATAAACCATTTCTGCCAGACCCCCACCATCTATCTGGTAAGCTCACTGGAACCTCTCACTATATTTTATGCCACCACACCCATAGCCTATAATAGGCCACTGAACTATATTGCGCTGCATATCCTGTCCCCACTACATTGAACCATACTGTACTAATTTTTCTGAATTAGTTGTACCATTTATTTACAATGTATGTTACACCACATTTTACACTGTCATATCACACTGTATCTTTATACTATGTATCACTAAATATATAGCACTGCTCCTTGGTCACTCCCCTGAAACCTACGCCATACTATCTATCACACCTGCTCCAATCAGACTATTCTATACTCTATCTCCCCCCTCCCCCCTAACCTCTCGACCGACCTCTACCCATCCATCTACCTACCCCCCACCTGTCCCCTCCCAAAATGTGCTTCCCTACCATCCCAATCATACACCACCCCCTCCAGCGGACCCTCCGCCCAGTTTATATCTTTTCAGATTGAAAAAGAAAACACCTTCCTTGCCATTTGAGCTGTAAAGCTTGAAGATTATATTTTTCCTCAGTTTGATTTTCTCATTTTTAAATAGATCATTTTAATTTTAATTTTTGTTTTATTCTGGATCGATCCAAATACTTTTTTGTCTACTTTTTTAGCTCAAATATGTTAATTGTTATCTGTCTTTTTTGTGTTGTGTGTGTCATGACATGCTTGTTTTAATGTGTCAGTTTAGTGAAATGCATGTGTCTGTGTAATGTCTGAGCACTTAAATTCATATTACCTAATAATTAAGAAGAATTATTATTATAGCAGATGTAGGGATTACCAGATATAGGGAGCTAAGGCCATGACAGAATTTGTCTTATTGATTAATTTGAATTTGTTTTGCTTGTTATATTAGGCTTTAAATAACATATACATCTAATACTGATTTAAGAGGCTATGCTCGGATGTCAGAAATCCACCCAGCTGAGAAAACTGCTTACGTCAAATATCATTGACTTCAGAAATCATCCCATCCTATGCACAGAAGTCATTGTGCACTTCTATATCATATGGACATTAATTTCATATGTGATAACTGATTGTCAATAACAAAAAATATGAAATGATACACCTAGTCAATATTTTAGTTATGTACACATTTAAAATTGTCACTATTTAGATTTTAAGTTAATACCACAGCCTGAATTGAAGCAGTCTTTAGTAGCCTTACAGTTCCAGTATTTTGTAGCATTATGCAGTCCTACACCTTATAATGAGTATATGCATTTACTTGCTGAGTCAGTGAGATGATTATTTGATATGTTCTTTTTACTTTAATCTATGAAAGCTAATCTGATCACACTAACCAAACACCCTGACCCACTGCTGGCCAATTGACAGTGTGATATGTCTTGGTATAAATCAAATATTCCCTTGAGGTAAATTCTGCTCTATTGCTGCTTCTGCACAAGTATTTTTCTGTACCCAATATACTTGAATTTAGTGAGCCCCTTCTATTTTTCCCTAAATACCTTTTTGAGCATTTCTTCCTGTAACACTACCTATTGGTTTCTTTACCTAGAGTTTAGTCACAAGCGCTCACAGATGTGCTCTGGTAGTGTGACACTTCTGTTCACCTAAGCCCATTTCTGTCTATGACCAGAACATGTCTTATTTTTTGCAACACTTTTGTAGCTTGTCCCACAGGATGTATGCACAACATAGTATGAGTCCTTATGCTGTCCTTCACTTTTCTGGTAACATACATTGATTATATCCCTGCTTGCCATTGTAATGAATATTATTCTGGGTAGTTGTTTACAATAACAGTATTCCTTGTAAAGATTTGCCCAGTATACCTAGTATTATATGAGAAACATAATATTTTCATACTAGTCTCTCTTTGTTCTCCTTACCTTTACCTGTTACTCCACTATTGTGTAATTACTTGACTCTGAAAAATAACATATGTGGTCTTGCTATTATAAATTAGGTCCTTTTTATAACGCAGGTACCCTTATTGCTCAATCATAGAGCTAATGGCTACCTAGTGAAACTTAGTTATGCTGTTATTATTTGTCAATTAGACAGTGCATGTCTGCCTATGAGTCTCATTTACTTTAGGGGGGGATCTAGAGGGATAACACACACAAGGTTAGCTTAGCTTACACATTTAGCCCATTTGCCATAATGACTTCATACAGTTCTGTCCTCCGAACTGGTACTTGGGTGTGCCACTTTGCCATTTGTAAGTGGCACAAGAGGGAAATGAGAAGTATGCCTGAACACAGAAGACCAAAATGGAGAAGGAAATCCCCAGAACCCTCTGCGTGTCTTTGGCCTGCCTGGGCTGAATGGACTCTGAGTGACTTACAGAATGTCCCTGGATATCTGTGGAGGCAAGCTGGCACCAGACAGGTGATGTCTATTCACAGAGTCACCACAGGGGAGCTTCAGGCACTATTCTCAGGAGTTTGTAATCCACACAGTTACAGACGTGTTGATTGTCTTGACCAGTAACAGTTTACCAGAACAAAGAAAGTCATGGGAAATGGGCTACACATCCTGGGAAGCCAATCAGGATAGTTAGCGATGATTTAATCATGCAGTTGACATCACAACTTATGTAAATGATCCTTTGGGCAGTCATGCAAGTCTCTAGAACCTTCTACCCTGTATTTGAATGTTACCTATAAAACAAGGATCACTTTCTGTATACGAGGAGATGCTGGTCAGATTGTAAGACGAAGGGCACCCAGTACCCAGCATCTCCCGAGAACACTTATATTGACTAATAAAAATACATTATACTTTTACTGAGTCTAAGTGTTCTTGTGTCCCTGGCCATAAGCACAGAGTAAGCTTTACAACCTGTGTACCTCTGCGATGGTGAAGACAAACTGTGGCAGACATCCTGGCTGTGAGAGCAGAAACACTGCAGAGAGAATCCTGATATGGGCACTGTTAACTGAGGGCAAACAGAGCACTAACAAGGCCCACCTGATCTGGGAGGCCCTGTACTGTGTGCACAAGAAGGTTTGGATAGATAAGTGACTTTTCAACAGCTCCAAGAGAGAAGATTTGAATTTCCACTTGTTTTAAGCTGACCATTTGAAAGTCTGTAGTGCTGCTCAGTCACACACTGACCTTAGTGTAAAGTGCTTTGTATAGATATATAACATTTGCAGGCTTCTACAGCTTAGACAGAGAAACCTGGGCCCTAGCTCGAAGGCTTGTTGACCTAACTGTGCAAGCCACTTTTCATGTAGTCAGCCCCCATGTCATTGCCATTGGCTGTAAAAACATAGCCAGAGACAGATGATAGAAACACCACACTTATCTATGAGCCAACAGTCACAGTAGAAGCCGTCTTCAAATTGTTCAAACAGGACAGATTGCCTAAGTATGAAGGAAATGTGAGAAGCTCCCAGGTTCCTGTTGATCACATCAAGGACGTGCAGTTGAGTGTCACAGACCACGTGCACACTGATGGAGTGGATGAGCTTTCTGTTACGGTAATCTTCTCTCTGCCATGGGGTGGGATGATGGCTACATGAATGCAGTCAATAGCTCCAAGAACACTGGGAAAGAATGCTATTGCATAAAAACCTCTCTTCAAGTCCAACAAGGCCTGCCTGTCATGAGGGACCTGGCCCAGACAGCATAAAAAAAACCATTTGGGACATTTCCCAAACTGTTGTTTGGAAAGAGCAATATGCCATAAAATGCAGGGCATGCAATAGTTTGGTGAGGTCTGGTATAGTGTGGGCCCTTTCTGTGACCGGATCCAGGTCCCCTCGTTCTTCATATAATTCCATGATAGCCTGAGAGCTTAGTCGATACCTCATTACCATATGTTCCTCCAGCATCCCCAGCAAAGTGGTGCAAGGATGAAAGATGCGCTCCCTTTACCACCTGAGTGGCCTCCTGCATGGCAAGCCCTGCCGTGAGGCAGAGTGCTCCACCAGCGGGGCTTGCAGGTCTAGCTCCAGTGCGAGTACTTCAATAGGAGGTGTTTGAATCTCCCATGCCTGTTGTTGTTGTTGTTGAGCAGTTGAAGCAGCCATGATCTCACTACTAGGACACTTTCCCTTAACATTATAACATTAAGAAGTCAGGGCACAACAGGGCTGTGAAGATATGTCTCTCCAAGGCCTCTTTATATTGTGCATGACATTTTACGCTATGTGATAATGGCTGCTATCACGCAATAAAGTTTTTTTTCAGGCTATCGCAAATCAAATAGGTGTTATTTCCCATGTTAAATTCCTCGCTGTTATGCATTTCCGCAAAATGCGGTAGGACTCCCTGATTTGCATAATTTTCTAGCTTTTGCATACTCATATTTACATACTAACGCACATTGCAGTAAGCAAAGTGCATGCATCACTTATTGGACCCCATTTAGCTCACACTGAGCCCCTAATGTGGCTTGATGAATGACCCAGTAAGTTTGACCTTTAGATTTCACGTAGATAATTCAAGATTAAAAGTGTTAACACTCACTAAATCATTTAGGGGCAGATTTTCAAGTGTTAACACTCACTAAATCATTTAGGGGCAGTCCGGAGGCAGGCGTAACTTTCCTGATAAAGGGCAGGAGGGGGTTAGATAGGGGAAGGTGCGGGGGCGGAAGGAAAAGTTCCCTCCGAGGCTGCTCCAATTTCGGAGCGGCCTCGGAGGGAACGGAGGAAGGCTGTGTGGCTCAGTGCTCGCAAGTTGCACAATTGTGCACCCCTTTGCGCGTGCCAACCCTGGATTTTATAACATGCGAGCGGCAGTGCGCGCATGTTCTAAAATTGGGCATAGATTTAAAGATCTGCCCCTATGTGAGCACTAAAATATTTAAGACACACTAAGGGGCAGATTTTTAAAAAATACGCGAGCGCGTACTTTTGTTCGCACACCAGGCGTGAACAAAAGTACGCTGGATTTTATAAGATACGCGCGTATCTTATAAAATACGGGGTCGGTGCGCGCAAGGGGGTGCACATTTGTGCAACCTGCGCGCACCGAGCCCAGCGCGAGCTGCATGTTTCCTCCGAGGCCGCTCGGATTTCGGAGCGGCCTTGGAGGGAACTTTTCTTCGCCCTCCCCCCACCTTCTCCTCCCTTCCCCTACCTAACCCACCCCCCGGCCCTATCTAAACCCCCCCCTACCTTTGTCGGCAAAGTTACGCCTGCTTTCAGCAGGCGTAACTTTGCGCGCATCGCTGGCAGCCTCGCTCCGTCCTCCGGTCCCGGGGGCTGGTCCGGAGGCCTCAACCACGCCCCCGGGCCCGCCCCCGAAACGCCGGGACATGCCCTCGAAACGCCGCGTCGTTTCAGGAACGTCCCCAGACACACCCCCTCCCTCCCCTTTTCGAAAGCCCCGGGACTTACACGCGTCCCGGGGCTTTACGCGCGCCGGCGGCCTATGCAGAATAGGCGCGCCGGCGCACGGGCCTTTTAAAATCCGCCCCTACATGAAGCCAAATGCAATAAATAACAACACGTCCCTACACCCCCTTATACACTCCCTTGCTTTATCAGGCTCAATGTGGCTGAGAGCTGCTTTGTTACCTGGCTCCTGGAGGAAGAATTTGGCCCAGGCCTAGCTTTTTGATTCTCCCTTAATAGTGCATTTGATTTCACCAATACTGATTTAAAGCAGATGTAATACATTTAGAAATACTATATTGCACTGGGATAAAAATGCAAAGCCCAGCAGTATCCACAAATCTAGATTAGGAGACATACAACATACATATAAACTGAGAAATCAGAGAACTACTTTTAGACTTGCTTTTTCATATCAAGATATCCTTTGAAGCCTTTTCTAATTTTACCTGGGATGCTGCTGGAACTGACATTCTCTGCAGTGCAAGTTCCATCTGAAAAGAAATGACAAACTTGTTGCTTATGAACTATTAAACCAAAGACAATTTTCACCAACTAAGATGCAATGGTGCCAACAGTACTGCAAAAGCTGAAGGGCAATATTGGGGCGGATTTTAAAAACCCGGATTTACGTGCGTAGGGCCCTCGCGCACCGGCGCACCTATTTTGCATAGGCCGCCGGCGCGCGCAGAGTCCCGGGACGCACGTAAGTCCCGGGGCTTCCTGGCAGGGGGCGTGATGGGGGCGTGGCGGGATGACGCGGCGTTTAGGGGGCGGGGCGCGGCATTTCGGGGGTGGTGACGTGGGCGTGGTTTCAGCCCAGGGGCATTCTGGGGGCATGGCCGCGGCCTCCGGAACAGCCCCCGGGACCGGACCACGGAGCGGGGCAGCCGGCCGACACGCACAAACTTAAGGGGGGGGGTTTAGATAGGGCCGGGGGGAAGGGAGGGGAAGGTGGGGGGAGGGTGAAGGAAAGTTCCCTCCGAGGCCACTCCGATTTCGGAGCGGCCTCGGAGGGAACAGGCAGCGAGCGCTGGGCTCGGCGCGCGCAGGTTGCACAAATGTGCACCCCCTTGCACGCGCCGACCCCGGATTTTATAAGATACGTGCGGCTACGCGTGTATCTTATAAAATCCGCGTGTATCTTATAAAATCTGCGCCTGCTGCACGAACAAAAGTACGCGCTCGCGCATACCCGCGGATGAAACTAAAACCTAAATAACTCCACCTCCTCTATCGGGGCTCGATAGGCCCTATCGGGACTAGAGCTCGCTCGCTCTCCACGAGCCGTGCAGAGGAGGCAAACTTGAAGAATCTCAACAACAGAAAAAAAAAAAAAAATTTAGCCGAAAACAGCACAAAGTGAAACCAACCACGAGGGAAACTACAGACTGCCGATCGCACACGGAGAGTCAGCCGTGCCTCCTGAAAGGCTCATCCAGCATTCAACCATCCAGAGCTTATCCTGAGCTCTTCCAGCATTCAACCATCCAGAGCTCTTCCAGCTTTCAACCATCCAGAGCTCTTCCAGCTTTCAACCACCCAGAGCTCATCCAGCATTCAACCACCCAGAGCTCATCCAGCATTCAACCATCCAGAGCTCTTCCAGCTTTCAACTATCCAGAGCTCATCCAGCATTCAACCATCCAGAGCTCATCCAGCGCTCATCCAACATTCAACCATCCAGCTCTCATCCAGCAAGCAACCATCCAGAGCTCATCCAGAGATCATCCAGCACTCATCCAGCATTCAACCATCCAGAGCTCATACAGCAATCAACCACTCAGCGCTCATCCAGCAATCAATCATCCAGAGCTCACCCAGAGCTCTAATCAACTAATTAATTATCTCTTAATCCCAACCTACCCTCCTATCTGCCTTCTGCCTACCCTCTGCGCCAACCAGTTAACCATCCACAATGGCTTCAGCTTTTCCAATCCCAACCTTGCAACACCGCCTCCTACCTAAAAGAACATCTTCTAGACAAGCACTTCACAGCAACTTAAAAACTCTCACCCCTATTTTGATTGCACCAATCACACAGCTATTAGGCCTTACCCTCTTTTCACTCTCACTATTCAATGCACAATCCCTAACAAAAAAATCCCTAATTTTCAATGATTATCTCACCGACGCCCAGCCAGATATTTGCGCAGTAACCGAAACATGGCTTAAACCCACAGATACAGCTATAATAAACCAACTACCTACGCTGACCTATGACTTCTTCTCAATCCCTAGACTGAAAAAAAGAGGAGGTGGAATCCTTCTGGCTACCAAAAAAAACCTCAACTTCACCCAACAGCCATTCAGCTCTAACTCAAAACTGGAAGTCGGCTTCTTTACATCACAACATCTTCAACTCCTTCTTGTCTACGCCCCCCCGGGACTCCTAGAATCCGATGTCTCCCCCATCCTTGAAATCACCACTATGCTCCTCAACCTGGATTCTCCAGCAATCATCCTAGGAGACTTCAATCTGCACATAGACAATCCCTCACCATCCAACAGCTGCGAAACCCTCCTCACAGCCCTTTCAGCAATGGGATTCCAACAACTAGTCAACAAACCCACACACAAAGCGGGTCACACTCTGGACTTGATCTTCGTCAACAAAGGCATTACGACTACACCCAATTTGAAGAGCAAAAAGGTTCCATGGTCAGACCACACCATCATCTCTACCTCTTTCGCACTGAAAGAATCCCACACTCCTAACATCCCCTCACCCTCCTTCCAATACAGGAGACGATGCACCCCGGATGACCTTAACAACCAGCTGGATTCACAGCTCCTTCTGTTGGATCTCACTGACCCAAACTCTGCCATTCGCTCCTGGAATAACATAACAGAAGATATAGCTAACAAGCTCTGCCCATCAACTATAAAAAAATCTCACACCAATGCCACCAATAGACAACCATGGTTCACCAATGAGCTCAGAAAACTAAAACAAAGTTTAAGAAAGAAAGAAGCGATATGGCGGAAAACCCCTTGTGCCAGCACCATCTCTTCATACAAATCCACACTACACCAGTACAAGTCCCTCACCTCAAAATCAAAAAAAGATTATTATGCATCTAAGATTCACAACCTGGTCTTAGACGCCAAAGCCCTCTTCGCTTAAGTCTCCAGCCTCACTCAAACCATACCCCAAGAAATCCCCAGTAACCTAGCACAATCCAAAGCTGAAGAACTCGCACTGTTTTTTCAAAACAAAATTACCAATCTCCTAACCCAACTGCCTTCCAATACCGCCGACATTCCGACATATCAGCACCCTACCTACAAAAACATCAGCCTAAACACCTTTGATCCCGTCTCCTCCTCTGAGATACAAACCATCCTGAGAAGAATGAAACCTACTTCTCATCCTGCAGACCACATCCCCACCAAATTGCTTCTATCTATCCCAGACACCTTAGCCACACCATTGACAGACATCATCAACTCCTCTCTATCCCAAGGGACATTCCCAGAAGATCTCAAAGTGGCCTCAATCACACCTCTCCTAAAGAAACCTAACCTTGACCCGAAGGATCCCAACAACTTCCGTCCCATAGCTAACCTCCCTTTCATCGCCAAGATCATGGAAAAACTAGTGAACTCTCAACTTTCAGACTTCATTGAAGACAACAAACTTCTCTGCGCTCCACAACACGGTTTCCGAAAAAATCGAGGTACAGAATCCCTCCTTACCTCTTTGACAGACTATATCATATTGGGTCTCGACAAAGATAATTCATTCCTACTGATCTTGTTAGACCTATCCGCAGCGTTCGACACGGTCAACCACGCCATCCTCCTTAACCAACTGTCATCCATAGGAATCAGCGGCGCCATCCTATCATGGTTCAAAACCTTTCTCACCAATAGAGGTTACAAGGTTAAACTCCAAAACAAGGAATCTTCAAGATTTGACTCTACCATAGGAGTCCCACAAGGTTCATCATTATCCCCGACGCTACTCAATATTTACCTTCTTCCACTTTGCCAACTTCTCTCCAACCTCAAGCTAAAGTATTTTCTATATGCAGATGATATTCAAATCATCATCCCCACCAAAGACTCATACTCTAAAACTCTTAACTACTGGGAATCATGCCAGCAAAAAATCAAACACCTACTCAACAGCCTAAACCTCGTTTTAAATTCCTCCAAGACAGAAATCCTACTCATCTCTCCTGAGAACAGCACCTCTAACAATACCCTTCCAACCAACCTACCTACCACACAAGTTAGAGACTTAGGAGTAATAATAGACAATAGGCTGAACTTCAAGGCGCACATCAACAAAACAACCAAAGACTGCTTCTACAAAATTCAGGTACTAAAAAGGATAAGACCCCTTTTCCATGCTCAAGATTTCAGAACGATCATCCAAGCAGTCATTTTTTCGAAACTAGACTATTGCAATTCTCTATTGCTAGGTCTTCCTTCATCCTTCTCCAAACCGCTTCAAATGGTACAAAATTCAGCAGCCCGACTACTGACAGGCGCTAGGAAAAGAGACCACATATCTCCCATCCTGAAAGAGCTTCATTGGCTACCAGTACACTTCCGAATCATGTACAAAGCCATATCTGTCATTTACAAATCCATACATCAACTCATCACCCTTGATCTGCAAATCCCTCTCCAAATTTACAACTCGTCAAGACCCACCAGAGATGCTTATAGAGGCTCCCTCCAAGTACCCCCCGCGAAAACTACCAAACACGTTACCCTAAGAGATCGTGCCACCTCCACAGCTGGTCCTCTCCTATGGAACTCCATTCCTACAGATCTCAGACAGGAGCCCTGCCTCCTAACTTTTAGAAAAAGACTTAAGACATGGTTGTTCAAGCAAGCTTTCCCGGACACAATCTAATGACCACTGTCTCCTACTCAAAACAATCAGCCCTCAACCATGCCTTTTGTATATAGCATTTAATTTGTATATTGTTTAACCGTTACTATTCTATCCTCTCTCTTCCTCCTTCTCCCAGTTCTGCTATCCCTGTTAAATGTAATTGCACCTTCTGTCACCACAGTTCCAGTTTGATGTATATACTGCACTCCTGTTTTATGTAAACCAGCAAGATATGTTTTCATGATTGCCGGTATATAAAAACCTTAAATAAATAAAAATAAAAAAATAAGTATTTAAAATCTGCCCCATTATGTACAGTGGTACATAGCAACAATAGGTAACACTACGAATAGTGCTGCAGAGGGTGCTAGTCATGCTATGGACAGCATACAGGATAAGCAACAATTATCACAGCTCCAAGTTTTACTTAATTCTAATTGCCTGTTCCTCCTCCCCTAATCCTCTCTTGGTCCTCTTATCTCCTGCCTTCTCTTTCTCTGGAGAAAACTCTTGTTTTTGAGCCACAGCCCCCCTTCCATTCATGCAATTGGTTGGGAACCCCAAAGATGGATTACAGTGTGTATATATATATATACAAGTGGATTATGATACATGACAAAAGGACCTTGTAAGACTGGAAGATTGGGCATCCAAATGGCAGATGAAATTTAATGTGGACAAGTGCAAGGTGTTGCATATAGGGAAAAATAACCCTTGCTGTATTTATACAATGTTAGGTTCATATTAGGAGCTACCACCCAGGAAAAAGATCTAGGCATCATAGTGGATAATACTTTAAAATCTTTGGCTCAGTGTGCTGCAGCAGTCAAAAAAGCAAACAGAATGTTAGGAATTATTAGGAAGGGAATGGTTAATAAAACGGAAAATGTCATAATGCCTCTGTATCGCTCCATGGTGAGATCGCACCTTGAATACTGTGTTCAATTCTGGTTGCAGCATCTCAAAAAAGATATAGTTGCGATGGAGAAGGTACAGAGAAGGGCAACCAAAATGATAAAGGGGGAGGCAGGAGAGAGGAAGAAAAGCTGCTCTGGGTGAGGAGGAATCCCGACCCCATTAAAAATATTTTTTTGACTTACTTGGACTTTAAAGAAACCTTCGAGGGGGAGGTGAACCCCTTGCCTTGTTCCGGGTCACGCGCACCTAACATCATCAAGTGGGAGGGGCTGGTAAACTTAACACCAGACCTCCCTGCGGCGCGTAGATGACACCTGTGCACGGCTTTGTCTGAAATACCGGAGATTTCTTCTTCTTTTATGGAACAGAAGATTCAGTAAGTTTGTTATTTTCTTATTCCTCTTCCTGCCTTCAATCGAGATCCTATCTGTTAAAATAGGTGTAATTGGGAGAACCGTATTATAAATTGTTGCCACATAAATATGCCTCATACAAAGAGAAAGGGCAGACTACACCCAGAGACCCCGACTGTTCCTAGCCTTGCCCTATCTCAGCCATTGATAGAAGTGTTCCTCTCTCCTCTAAACGTAACTACACTGGGAGAAGTTTCCGCAGTTGGTATCAGTCAGGAGCAGACACTGACACCACAGGAACATCACATCTCTCTTAGCCCCGGTGCACCTATAACACCGGACCCACCTAACCCCGCCCTAAACTCTGATTCGAATGCAGTAGAGATAACGGAAGTCGTGGAAACACCGCATTACATTGGGGACGAAAAAGGAGATTATGAGGCGGGTGAACAAGCAGGAGGGAATGGAGTAGACCCACTGGTGTCGAAGGGAAAGAGCAGCGGAGGGAGTATCCTGACTCCAGACCCCCTAACTTCAACACCTAATGGTGGGGAAGGTAGGGCATCGATCTCAGAAGTGAGACATTTACGATGCCTGCAATCTGGTAAAACTACCCCTGGAGTACTGAGACCTGAGGCAGAACTAACACAAAAAATTACTTTAGAAAATATTTGGTTGGTCTTAATGGATTTGAAAACATCCATGAATCATATGGAAACAAAACTGTCTGATATACATCTTCAAGTTAAAACAACGGATGTTGCGGTGAAAAAGCATTCAGAAAAATTGGAAACCTTGGAAAAACAGCTTAACCAGGCGCAAGAAATTCAAACAGGAATAATAAAAGGAGAATTGATTAATAGTAGAAGGATTGAAGTAATCGAGAATAATTTGAGATACAACAATATTAGGATTCTGAATTTTCCCAATGTAAAGTTTATATCACCATTGGAACAATTTAAAAGTTTCTTAGGGGAGAATCTACAGCTCTCCGTGGAGAAAATACCATCTATTGAAAAAATCTTTTTTATTGTCACAAAAGATAAGGAAAAGTTGGAAGGGTTAAATCAATCCCAACAATTGAGTAATATCACAGAATTTATAGAGAAATCAATGGAAGAACAGGTAGAATCAAGGGGAACTTTGTGTGTAAGATTTTCGAAAATGGAGGATAGAGATTTTATTCTATGACTATTTCTCCATAATCGAGAAAAACCTTACCTCACACAAAAAATATGGATGTATCTGGACATAACCAGGCCTATTCAAATAATAAGAAGACATTTCTTACAGATGAGCCCTGAGGTTAAAAAACTGGGGGCTCAGATGGTTGTATATTTTCCTTGTAAATGTGTTGTAAAATATATGAATGAGAGGTTTGTGTTTATGGAACCCTCAGATCTCAGGAAATTTCTTGAAGCTCGTACTTCTAGTTAGCAATTATTCAGATGAGTTATAGGTAAATAGAGATTTAAACGTATAGTTCACCAATACCTTGAAAACATTATTGCTAATTGCTCTAGAATAAATAATATTTAGGATCTCCAGATTCCTTATAAATGGTTATATAGTTAAAATTAATACTTGGCTTGTTTATAAATATTTGTTTACCTTTTCTTTAGTAGAAGTTGGAGCCAAATGTTGATTGTCTTATTACTTGTAACAGACCTTGTCATTGACATGTAGAATTACTGTCTATATTTGTTAAAATATGCATAAATTAAAAAAATTAAAATGATAAAGGGGATGGAACAGCTCCCCTATGAGGAAAGGCTGAAGAGGTTAGGCCTCTTCAGCTTGGAGAAGTGACGGCTGAGGGAGGGATATGATAAAGGTCTTTAAGATCATGAGAGGTCTTGAATGAG
Source organism: Rhinatrema bivittatum (assembly GCF_901001135.1). NCBI lineage: Eukaryota > Metazoa > Chordata > Amphibia > Gymnophiona > Rhinatrematidae > Rhinatrema > Rhinatrema bivittatum. The sequence goes on from NC_042632.1 coordinate 5,751,711, forward strand.
TAGATGTGAATCGGTTATTTACACTTTCGGATAATAGAAGGACTAGGGGGTATTCCATGAATTTAGCAAGTAGCACATTTAACTAATCGGAGACAATTCTTTTTCACTCAACACACGATTAAGCTCTGGAATTTGTTGCCAGAGGATGTGGTTAGTGCAGTTAGTGTAGCTGGGTTCAAAAAAGGTTTGGATAAGTTCTTGGAGAAGTCCATTAACTGCTATTAATCAAATTTACTTAGGGAATAGTTGTTAGGGTTGTGGACCCTTGGGCTGGCTGAGACGGTGGATGTTATGCTGTGGGGACCCACAAGAAGCGGCACAGTCGGGAGGCGGCACTGAAGAGACTGGAGGAGGCTTCACCACTGGAAGCCCGAGGTCCCCCCAGGAGGAGCCTGTAGGAACCCGGGCCTCTTGGACGTAGGCAGGACCCTATGCGACCAATGATCTGGGCAGCGGCCGAAGAGGTGGAAGATGAGGATGGCTGGGCCCAGGAAGCTTGAGAGACTTCACCCTTGGAAGCCCGTGGTTCCCCTGGGAGGAGCCCGTGAGAGCCCGAGCCGCTGGGACTTAGGAGAATCCTCTGGTCCTGCAAGTACCGGATACCTGAGGTGGAAGAAGAGGCCAAAGTAGTAATCCAGGAATGAAGCAGGGTCAGAAGCCAGAAGTCAGAGATCCAAACCAGAGCCAGGGGCGGAAGCTGAAGACGGAGTCGTGGGATGGAGCCAGATCAGAAGCCAGAGGTCAGAAGAAAATACCAAAGCCAGGAACTGAAGCTGAAGACGAAGTCGTGGGACAGAGCCGGGTCGGAAGCCAGAAGTCAGACGTCAATTACCAAAACCCGGAGCGGAAGCTGAAGACAAGTCAGGAGACAAAGCCGGGTCAGAAGCCAGGAGATGGAAGACGAAAGGGACAATCCAAGATCCCACGCAGCAACTAGACACTCAGAAACTGAGAGAACCTCGTTGCAAAGCCCTGTGTAGGTGAAGCTGCATGGTTTAAATACCCTGCAGCGTCTGACGTCATCCAGGGCGTCCTCTATGGTTTTCCCGCACTGGCCCCTTTAAGAGGGACTCCTCCTTGCGCGTGTCTAGGGGGTGGGGACAGCCGCTGCGGATCTTCGGCATCTCTAGAGAGGAGGGAGAGACGAGCTGGAAGCCATGCAGGCTTGAGAAGGCCCCGAAATGGTCCGGGCCGTCCCCGAGGTAGGTGGAGGGACCGGGGCATGGCCCGGGACCGCAACAGTACCCCCCCCCCCCTTACGCCCCCTTCTCGGGGGTCTGGGTTTAGCTGGGTGGTTCTGGGTACTTGCCAGGTTCTTATGGCCTGGATTGGCCACTGTTGGAAACAGGATGCTGGGCTTGATGGACCCTTGGTCTGATCCAGTATGGCATTTTCTTATGTTCTTATGTTCTTATGTTCAGATGAAACTGATGGAGGAGACCCTTGTCTAGGATATGGGACGAAGGTTCCCAGGAATTCTCCTCTGGACTGTACCCCTCCCATGAGAGGAGGTACTCCCACCGGCGATGGTGGAACCGAACATCCAAGTCCTCTTTCACGGTGTACGTGACGTCCGGGTCGGCAGTGGCGAAAGGAGGCTTGGGAGGCTTGGCATGAAATGCTGAGAGAACCACCAGTTTGAGCAGAGACACGTGGAAAACATTGTGAATCCGCAGGTTAGACGGCAGTCGTAGCCAATAGGACACTGCCCCGATGCGCTCTGCCACTGTGAAAGGACCGATGTAGCGGAGAACCAGCCGCATAGAGGGGATGCGTAACTGAATGTTTCTGGTACTTAACCATACCTTCTCTCCTGGGTGAAAGATCGGAGCAGGTCATCGTGACCTGTCCGCATATTCTTTGGCCTTGGTGGCTGTCCGACGAAGTTTCTCTTGGGTGGAACACCAGAAGTTGCGCAATTGTCATGCCATAACTTGCGCTGCAGGCGAGGGTACTGTCAGTGGCAAAGGCAATGGAGGTCTAGGGCTCTTTCCGTAGACCAGCTGAAAAGGGGACAGATAGTTGCAGAGTGTTTGTGGTGGTTATACGAAAACTCCGCCCAAGGTAACAAGGTGACCCAGTCATTTTGCAGATCTCCGACGAAGGCCCGGAGGAAGGCCTTCAGAGTTTGGTTGGTCTGTTCGGCCTGGCCATTGGCCTGAGGGTGGAAGGCAGTTGTCAAGTCCAGTCGCACCCCGAACTTCCTGCAGAGGGACTTCCAATACTTCGCCGTAAACTGGAGACCACGGTCTGAGGTGATGTGTGAAGGGAGGCCATGTAGTCGGAAGACGTGCTGAGTGAAGAGACTAGCCAACTCTGGCGCTGAAGGCAGTTTGGCAAGAGGCCATCAGAAACAGGCAAATCCACAATAAAATCTGTGGACAGGTGAGTCCAGGGTTCAGTGGGAATGGGTAGCGACTGCAGGAGCCCCCAGGGGTGTCCGAGTAGAGGTTTCTGCCGGGCACAGGTAGAACACGACTGGACATAGTGTCGTACGTCTTTCTTGACCTGCAGCTACCAATAGAACTCTGTCAGAAGCTCTAGGGTCCTGGCAGTTCCTGGATGCCCGGCGGTCAGTGAATCGTGGGCCCACACTAAGACTTTCCTGTGAGAACGAGAGGACACCACAGTCTTACCCACGGGGGCCACCTCGGATGCGGCCAGCAGGACCTTGGCTGGGTCCAGAATGTACTGAGGTGGGTTGGTGGTGTCTTTAGTCTCCGTTGTATGGGAGAGAGCATCCGCACGGACGTTCTTGGATGCTGGTCGGTAACGGAAGGAAAAATTGAAATGGCTGAAGAAGAGTGACCAGCGCGCCTGCCATGGATTAAGACGCTGGGCACGGCACAGGTATTCCAGGTTCTTGTGGTCAGTGTAAACGACTATCGGATGTTGGGCCCCCTCCAACTATTGGCGCCATTCTTCGAAAGCTAGTTAGATGGCCAGCAGTTCCTTATCACCGATGCCGTAGTTCCTCTCTGTGGGCGTGAACTTACATGAGTAGTAGGAACATGGCAGGGATTTGCCTCCGATGGACAGTTGGCTTAGCATAGCCCCGACGGCTATGACAGAGGCGTCGACCTCTACGATGAACTGGCATTGAAGGTCTGGGTGGCGAAGGCAGGTGTCCTGGAGGAATGCGATCTTTAATTCCTGAAAGGCCCGTGTGGCCGTTGCCGGCCAGTTCTTGGCATCAGTCCTCTTCCTAGTGAGGGCTGTCAGTGGAGCCACCAACTGGGAATAATGGGGGATGAATTGCCAATAAAAATTGGCAAACCCGAGGAACCGCTGGAGTGCTTTAACTCCCACCGGTTGAGGCCAATCCTTGATAGCTGCAACCTTATCTGGATCCAAGCGGAACCCTGTAGAGGATACAATATACCCCAGGAAGGGTAGTGATTCCTGCTCGAATTGGCATTTCTCAAGTTTCGCATATAGTCGATTCTCTCGCAATTTCTGCAGCACTTGGCAGACATCATGATGGTGCATTCCCAAGTCTCTGGAATATATTAGCACATCGTCAAGGTAGACAATTATGGAGGTATGCAACATCTGTCTTAGGACCTCATTCATGAGGTTTTGAAAAACCGCCGGGGCATTGCAAAGACCGAAGGGCATGACCAAGTATTCATAGTGGCCATCCCTCGTGTTAAATGCAGCTTTCCATTCGTCGCCAGGCCAAATCCATACAAGGCCCCGCAGAGATCCAATTTTGTGAAGACCTTTGTCCCCTGGAGTCTATCCAGGAGTTTGGAGATCAAGGGCAAAGGGTACCGGTCACGGCGGGTAATGCTGTTCAGACCACGGTAGTCTATGCAGGGACGAAGGGAGCCGTCCTTTTTAGCTGCAAAGAAGAACCCCGCTCCAGCCGGAGATTTGGATGGCTGAATGAATCCTCGGTCGAGGTTCTCCCAGATGTAGGCAGACATGGCTTGCGTCTCCGTAAGGGACAACGGCTTTACTCTTCCTCGTGGCGGCGAGGTACCTGGAAGCAAATTGATCGCAGAGTCGAAAGGGTGGTGCTCCGGGAGGATCTCGGCTTTCTCCTTGGAAAAGACATTGAGGTAGTCCTGGTAGTAGTGTGGCAGTGCCAAGGAAGCCGTCAGTAGGGGTACCAGTGTTCGAGGAAGAGCAGCCAAACAAGCTCCAAAGCAGGATGGCCCCCAGGACGTCACCTGGAGGGTATCCCAGGAGATTACGGGAGAGTGCTTCCGCAGCCAAGGTAGTCCCAGAATGACTGGGTGCATGGACTTTTCCAGGATGAGGAGCAAAATCTCCTGCTCATGCAGAATACCAGTGCGTAGCGTGAGAGGCCTGGTATGGGTGGTGATGGTCCCTGGAAGAAGTCTCCCCTGAAAAGAAGACACAAGGAGAGAGGGTCTTTGGGGTTGAACCCCAGTCTGGAGTTGCTGGACCAAGTCCTTGAGTATGAAGTTTCCCCCAGCTCCAGAATCAATCAGGGCTAGCGTTTTGAACTCCCCATCGGGGAGGAGTAAGGTCACCGGAACGGTGCACGGGGAGTCAGAAGTGGTGTGACCTAGGGTTAGCTCCCCGACTGTGCCTAGGTCCGAGAGTTTCCTGGACTCTCGCTACAGCAGGCAAGAAAATGGCCCTTGCCACTGCAGAACAGGCATAGGCCCAGGGACCGGTGTCTCCTTTATTCTTGAGAGATAGGCCCCCGGCCCACCTGCATGGGTTCGGTGTCCTGAGCCCCCGTAGAGGCAGATGGAAAACTCCCACTTCGGGAAGGAGTGGTTCCAGAGGTCCCAGGCCTATGAGTCAGCCTCCTCTCCCGGAACCGGCATTGGATGCGGTGGTCCACGCGGCCCACTAGATCAATGAGATCGTTCAAGTTGTCCGGGAGATCTCTGGCCACCAATTCATCCTGAAGTCTTGGGGAGAGACTTTCCAAAAAGATACTGTGCAAGCTGTCGCTTCCCCAGTTCAATTCGGCAGCAAGAGTCTGGAAGTCCACGGCGTGTTCCGCCAAAGGCTGGTTACCCTGACGCAGTTGGAGCAGTTCTGATGCGGCAGTAGGTTTGCGGGAGGACTCGTCGAAGACCTGCTGAAAGGCGGTGACGAACTGTACCAGGTTGTCCAGGCGGGAGTCCTAGCATTCCCAGAGGTTGGAGGCCCATGCCAGGGGTCTCCCGTCCAGAGGGAGATAATAAAGCTTGTCTTGACCCGGTCCGTCGGAAACTGAAGCGGAATGAGGTTGAATCGAATATAGCACTGGTTCAGGAACCCTCGGCAAAGCTTCGCGTCTCCTGAAAACCACGTGGGTACTGGCATCTGTATGGGTGCTGTTGATCCGGAATTGGTCCCAGCTCCAGGTACCGAGGAACTGGAAGCAGTGGCTCCACCAACGCATGATCATGCGATGAGATTGAAAGGGGATAGACTCAGGAGTAATCTTAGGAAATATTTCTTTACAGAGGGTGGTGGATATATGGAATAGCTTCCCCTTGGAGGTGGAAGAGACAAGGACAGTATCTGAATTGAGGAAACCATGGGATATCTGAGAGAGTGGCAGGGATTGTAAAGCTGAATATTTCTTGTGGATGGGCAGACATTTCTATATTTCTACAGGGTTTGGGAGTAATTCCTGGAGCTTTCTCCTCCTGATTTGAAACCCTTTGCTCCCTCGGGCCTGAGCTTTTATTGTGCTCCCCAGGGAAACACCCTGTGGCCTGGATTCCCTCGCTGGGTATTTGCAGTGAATCAAGCTAGATAGATAGTTCCGGTCCAGGGGTTTACTCTATACATCCCTTCATAGTTAAGTCGTTATTTTTAGTTTAATCATGTTGAGGTCTGCTATGCAGCTGTGTTAGTTGTGCCACTGAATATACCCAGCTATCTTAAAGTTAGCCGGTTATGTATAACTTTAGTTCAGTCCTCTTGCCCAACCAAAGTTAAAAAACACACAGGGATATTATAAAATAATCCTCTATCTTTCTACTGAATACACATACACAGAGAATAAATTGTATACAATTTTTAAATACAATATCTGTATAAACTTTATTAATATCGCAAAATCTAGAACATCCTATCTAAACAATTAAAACTATCTAATCACACAACACATCCAAACTCAAACATTCATACCACTTTAAAACCATAGCATCTATAAACATAGTGACCATAAATACATTTTTCAATTTATAAAAATGTTTCTGTACTGTCTTATAAGACAGTGAAGAATATTGGTGTACAAAAACATTTGTATAAATTGAAAAGTGTATTTATGGTCACTATGTTTACAGGTGCTATGGTTTTAAAGTGGTATGAATGTGTGAGTTTGGATGTGTTGTGTGATTAGATAGTTTTAATTGTTTAGATAGGATGTTCTAGATTTTGCGATATTAATAAAGTTTATACAGATATTGTATTTAAAAATTGTATAAACAATTTATTCTCTGTGTATGTGTATCCAACCAAAGTTAGCCACAGAAGGTAACCGGCTAATTCAGAATATCAGCGTTTTGCCAGTTAACATAAGTGGTTAACTCCACTCCTCCCCAGAATGCTTCCTGCCTGCCCCCGGAATGCCCCCATCTTATCTGACTAAATTCTAGCCGAGTAACTAGTTACCTGGCTAGAATTTAGCTAGACAAGGCTGAATATTATTTTATTTATTTTAAAGTACTTATATTCCGCTACTTCCAAAGAATACGTTAAGAAAGATAAATATTATGTTATCCATCTAAATGGATAAGGACCTCTATTTGGTTTATTTCAAGCTTAGCCTTTTTGTGCGCCCAGTCGAATCAAAATTTTTAAGCTGATACTGACTTCTGATGTATGCTACTATTTCTTAATTGCTGTATCCTGCTTTGAGTGAATTTTTTTTTCAAAAAGGCAGGTAATATATCAAATAAAGAAAATGTTCTCTATTACATTATGGGTTCCATTTGCTAATACCAGTAGAAACACTTTAGGGTCTCATATGTTATGTTAGTTTTTATGAATAAACAATATTGAGATATACCTGTATATATTTCAACACATCTTTATTATTCTTTTAATTTAATACAATTTAAGATCATGAACTATTTTAAAATTACACCAACACTCATCACTCATACCACTTTCTCACACACTAGAAAATATTGCACCAACAATATTGCACCTATTTCTAATACAACAAAGTACCTATTACTAACATGTTAAAATACATTCATGTATCACATATGTTGAATTATTATATAGTCTTTGTAACAAACAGATAGCACAAATACTCTCTATTTCACTTTATCTCTTATTCTTTTACCAACAAATATCTTAAAGCTTCCTTGTTTAGTTTCTTCTTTTCATACTTTAAGCTCCCTTCCTTGTTTTATCTATTTTATCTATGTTCCTGCTTCTGTCTGTGTCCCCTGCTTCTGCCCTTGCCTTGCTCTCACCTGCCTCTTTTTACCTTAACCTTTGCTTCCTCTCAGACTGACCTCTCGTTCTTGATCTTGGCCTATTACCTGACTCTACTTGGACACTGCTTGCCTTGATCTTTGCCTCAGTCCCCTGACATTACCAGTTAAAGTCAGCTTTTGAAAATTGCTACAATATATGTATGATGAGCCTTTGCCAGTCACCAATATTCTCCTATTTTTTTTCCAGCATTAGGCAGTGGGAGGTTTTTTTTTTTTAATATTTAGGATTCCTCCCTTGGCCTTAAGCTCATCTTTCTGGTGGAAGGCTTGTGTGGAATATAAAAATCCCCAAGAACTTGCCCACTATTTAATGGGTTGAAGGAGATTAGAGAAAGAAAGGAGGAGACAATGGAGATCTGGATGGTCCTGGCTTCATCCCTGGGGGTCTATAGACTTGAAGGAATGCTATTGCATTTGAGAATATTTTTGGAGAAAGAATGATAAGTCCAGAGGGAAGGGCATAGCCTCAGTATCTCAAAAGGCTACTCAAAGGATCTTTTTGCCCACGCTACCTGTTAATAGCTAGGGTGAGAAGAAATTGTGGTTTAAGAAGAGAATCGAGGAGACTTCTGAGAATTTGGATTATATCTGAATGTTTTTTGTGCTTGGGAATATTTTTCCATCTTGACCAATTTATGCTGGAGCTTCACTTTAGTTATCCAACTCTACAAAGGGAGGATAATTTTTATATGGGAGGTGGTACAAGGGAAGGGGGAGTGGTGAGAATGTGTACGTTATTTTTGATCTTTATGATTTGAGCCTGGATTCTCCCATTCAGGTTAAAGTACCGTTCTTAAGTTTATTAACTTGTACACGCTATGGTAAAATTACTTTTACTGGCCTTTCTTCTTTCCAGCTTGTTGCAAGCTTCCAAGTTCTCGCCCCCTGTTGATTGTAACTTTGACTTATTCCTACTTATTGTTATCTTTCGTTTACGTGAATTTGTTACTCTAGTTTTCTTTTTTCCCTTTGTTAAACTGTAAACCGATCCGATATGGTAATTTACTATGAAGGTCGGTATAAAAAACTGTTAAATAAATAAATAAATAAAGTAAATTGATTATTCTGAACACCATGTTGGATTCTAGTTTTTTTTTTTGTTTGCCCAGAGCACCGGTTGAATGGAAGAAAACTGGTTTGATTTTTGCTTTCTACCCATTTTGCTAATTTTGGCTTACTCTTAATATTGGACACTCTTGCACATAGTATAGATTATTCAGCTGGAGTGTGAGCATTTGTCTGCAGAAATGACTGACCATGCCAGGGGCCCAGAGAGATAGCTTTTCCCCCTCAACTGGACTTGGACCTGGACCATAGCTCCTCTGGTTGATACTAGTCACACATAAAAGTTGCATCCAAACAAGGACCCTCTGGTGTGGATTTCAAGGAGAGTGTGGAAAAAGAAATCCTCAGTTTTCTACTTGATTCATGTAGATTTATAGTACTTTTTCAATTTTTGTGACATTGAACCAAAATGGTGGATTTCGAACTATTGGAGCAAGAAGATGGCAGGTTTGCCCAAAAGAACATGAAGAAGGACATTGTGCACAGGAGCAGAGGGAGGAGCAAAGTGTCATCACTCAGCAGCCACTCAACATGAGCCAATGTTCATGAGCAGAGCAAGACTCCTCCCCTCCATGAGGTTCAGGGGATATTGGTCTGCCTGCTCCACCCTGAAATGCCAGAGCACAGAGACAGAGAAAGATCGAGATTCTGACAGAAACTTAGTTAAGCAACTCTGTGTCAGACATTGCTACCTGAAGAACTAAGGAGAACAACAAGCTGGCTCACCTGGCAAAGAGAATGAGTTGGTCAGCTGGCAATAGAGTCTGAGAACTGGCCAGAGGCAGTGACCCCAAAGCCCAGGGAGCTGTTGGACCTATGGAATGGTCTAAGGTCTGGCAGCTGATTTAATGCTAAAAAAAATGCAGAGTATTTATTTATTTTTTATTTATTTAAAAACTTTTCTATACAGTCGTTTAGTGATGCACCATCACAACGGTTTACAATTAGGCACAAATAGGTTTGGTTTGCTTTTTAAGTTATCCATGGGGTGCCAATATTTTACGGTTACATAGGTCAAATATACTCTAAATGAGAAGTGTGTTGGAGCTACTGTTGATATGATTCTGTGGTAATCATATGTGATAACTGTTTTAGTTTACAATTTAGTTATGATTAAAACAATAAAGTAACATTCTGCTTTTTGTATGTGACTTTCAGCTGTAGGTATTTGTTGTTATTTAATGACCTCACTTTGAAATGCTTTTTTGAATAGCCATGTTTTTAAGCTCTTTTTGAAGAGTTTTAGTTCTTTCATAGGTCTAAGCTCAAGTGGTAATGTGTTCCATAATAACGGTCCTGCCAAGGATAGCGCTCGCTCTCTAACTTGGGTCAGTTTTGCTGTTTTGACTGATGGAACGGTTAGTAGTGCTTTATTCACTGATCTGAGATTTCTTTGAGGGACATGTAATCGTAGGGCAGTGTTTAGCCAGTCGGCATTTTCGTCGTTTATTAGTTTATGAACTGTGCAAAGTGTTTTGAATTGGACTCTTTGTTCTATTGGGAGCCAATGCAAATCAGCAAGTGTTTGGGTGATGTGATCTCTTCTTCCTTTTCCAGTTAGTATTCTTGCAGCTGAGTTCTGTAGTATTTGTAGTGGCCTGATTGTGGTGTATGGTAAACCTAGGAAAAGTGTATTACAGTAGTCTGTGCTAGCAAATATTAGTGCCTATAGTACTGTGCGAAAGTGATCTTGAGTTAATAAGGGTTTTAGTCTTTTAAGGATCATTAGTTTGGCATATCCTTCTCTCACTTTTATTGATATGTGTTGTTTAAGGCTGAGTTCGGTGTCTATAATTACTCCTAGGTTTCTAGCTTTATTAGTTAGCTCGATTGCCTGGGATTTTCGATTCTTACAATGTTTTTTCGTGCAAGGTGTATAAATTCGGTTTTTTCTATGTTTATTACTAGTTCCATTTGGTTTAAAAGCTGTTTTATTATGTCTATGTACATCATTGCAAAATTCAGTGTTTTCTCAATTGATTCCTCTACTGGTAGAATCAGTTGAATGTCATCGGCATATATGAAGTGTATGATACCTAGCCCTGCCAGAAGGTGACACAGGGGAGCATGAGGATGTTAAACAGGGTTGCTGAGAGTGCTGATCCCTGTGGGACTCCTGTTTTTAGGTCGATTTTGTCTGATGTTGTGTTTTTTATTTGTACCTGATAGGATCTATTTGTCAGGTAGGATCTGAACCAATCAAGTGTTGTTTTTTGTAATCCTATTTCTTCCAGTCTTTTTAATAGTATGTTGTGGTTTACAGTGTCGAATGTTGCGGACAGGTCTAGTAATATCAAGATGTAGTGTTTTCCGCTATCAAATCCGCGTAATACATTATCTGTAAGAGAGATTAGTAATGTTTCGGTGCTATAGTGTTTTCTGAACCCATGTTGTGACGGGTAGAGTATGTTATTGTCATCTAGATGATCTGCTAGTTGCTTTTGTACTGCTTTTTCTATTAATTTTGCGAGCATAGGCAAGTTTGAGACAGGTCTATAGTTACTTAAAATGTTTGGGTCATTGTTTTTCTTTTTCAGAATTGGCATTGTTTTTCTTTTTCAGAATGGCATTTTTCAGAGAGTCTGGCATTACTCCTTCGCTGAGTGATAGATTAATTATTTTGGATAGTGTGTAGGAGGTAATATCAGCTAGTTTTTTTATATTTATGGTGGGAATGGCGTCAATTATATGTGGTGTAGGGTTCAGGTTTTTTAACATGGATTCTACTTTGGCTTGTGATATTTCGTCAAATGCGGAGAATTGTGTCACGTCTCTTTTATGCATTTTGATTTCCTGTTTGGTTAGTATTGGAATCTTGGCTCTAAGGTTTAAGATTTTGTCTGAGAAGTAGTGTGCTATATCGTTGCATTTGCTTTCATGTGGGGTTTGGGGCAACTCTGCAGTGTCGTTGGTCAAATTTTTAACTATGCTGAATAGTGTTCTTGGATTATTTGAAAAATTTTCAATTTTTGAACTAAAGAATTGTTTCTTGGCATCGAGAATTACTTTTTTATAATAGGCTAGTTGTTTCCTAAATTTGGTTAAGTTATCTGCTGATTTGTCTTTTTTCCATCTTTTTTCTTTTTTCCTCAGGTTTTGTTTGATTTCCCTTATTTTTTCATTAAACCATGGGTAATGCATTTAGGATGCATTTTCATTAAACCATGGGTAATGCATTTAGGATGCAAAAGCCCAAGGGAAAGGTATAGATTTGGAGGTGATATTCTTCTGAGCACAAAGAAAGAGTGGGGTCTGGGGGTGATTGTATCTGATGATCTTAAGATAGCCAAACAGGTGGATAAAGTGACAATAAAAAGCCAGAAAGATGCTTGACTATATAGGGAAAGGAATGGTCAGCAGAAAAACGAAAGTGATACAGCTCCTATATAGTTTCTGGTGAGACCTCATTTGGAATACTGTGTACATTTCTGGAGACCGCACCTTCAAAAGGATATAAATAGGATGGATTCTGTCCAGAAGGTGGCTACTAAAATGGTGAGCGATCTTCATTCCAAAGCATATGGGGATAGACTTAAAGATCTAAACATATACACCCTGGAGGAAAGGCAAGATAGGGGAGATATCTTAGCGACATTCAAATATCTAAAAGGTTTCCATGCACAGGAGGCGAGCCTCTTTAAATGGAAAGAAGGCTCTAGAATGAGCAGTCATCCAGTGAGGTCGAAAGGGGAAAGACTCAGGAGTAATCTTAGGAAATGTTTCTTTACAGAGAGGGTGGTGGATGCATGGAATAGCCTCCTAGTGGAGGTGGTGGAGACAAAAACATTATTTGAATTCAAGAAAGCATGGGATAAATAGAGGGGATCTCTAAGGAAGTAATGGGAATTATAATGTTAAATTAATTGGATGAATAGGCTGACTAGATGGACCATATGGCCTTTCTCTGCCATCATGTTTCTATATCTATATCTGTCCCCAAACCAATATGGTTTTCGCAAATCCGCAAGCACTGAAACGCTACTACTCTCACTCATGGACTTCCTCCTCTCTGGAATTGATAAAGGTCAAGCATATTTACTAATCCTCCTTGACTTTTCGGCGGCCTTCGACACCGTCAACCACGCCCTCCTTCTACAACAGCTGGCAAACATTGGTTTAACAGGTGCCACACTAAACTGGTTCAAAACATTTCTAGAAAATAGAGGATATAGAGTCAAAGTTCACAATAAAGAATCCCAATACCACCATTCCAATAGAGGGGTGCCGCAGGGTTCATCACTTTCACCCACGTTATTCAATGTCTACCTCCTACCACTATGTCAACTTCTCACAAAATTAAGCCTGAAACACTTCCTATTCGCAGACGACGTACAGATCGTGATCCCCATAGAAGAATCAATATCAAAAAAATGGAATTCTGGGACAGTTGCTTATTAGAAATTAAACTTCTACTCAACAGTCTAAACCTGGTACTTAATGCTTCTAAAACAGAATTCCTGATCATATCACCGGAAAACAATAACACACTCCCAAAACCACTCACACTCCTTCAAACAGCCCACGTAAGAGATTTAGGAGCCATACTGGACAATCGACTCAACCTCAAACAATTCATTAACCAAACCACCAGGGACTGCTTCTACAAATTACATATTCTGAAAAGAATTAAACCACTTTTCCATGCCCAGGACTTTAGAACAATACTGCAAGCAATAATCTTTTCCAAATTAGATTATTGCAACTCATTACTACTAGGCCTCCCAGCTTCTTACACCAAACCTCTACAAATGGTTCAGAACTCTGCAGCCAGAGTCCTTACAAACTCCAGGAAAATGGACCACATTTCACCTATCCTCAAAAACCTCCATTGGCTACCGATCCACTACAGAATCATGTACAAAACCATTAACATCATATACAAAACTATTAACCAACACACACACCTCGACCTACAAATACCGCTTAAAAAATATACTTCCGCCAGACCCATCAGGGAATACTACAGAGAGTCACTCCAAATTCCAAAGGCCAAAACCTACCAACATAAATCATTGAGTCTCAGAGCCTTCTCCTCAGCAGGTCCAACTCTCTGGAATTCTATCCCACCAGATTTGAGACAGGAACCATGCTCTCTAACATTTAGGAAAAGACTAAAAACTTGGCTTTTCAAAAAAGCATTTCCAAGCTTTGAATAAAACCTCCACTCAATAGCACAAACTATTATCCAATAACTGGACCTAAATACGAATTAACCAACTTTAAATTGACACTCATCAATACCTGCGGTGCTTTTATCATACCATTGTCGTATTTATGCATTTGATTATTTATGTACCGTTTCATAGTGATGTACTGCCACAGTTACTCACATTTTATTTACTCACTCTGCTACTCTATTACATTAATAGGCTGAAATGTATTTATACATTTGATTATTTATGTACCGTTTCATAGTGATGTACTACCTCAGTTACTCACATATTTTATTTACTCACTCTGCTACTCTATTACATTAATAGACTGAAATGTAAATATTGCTCTGTTCTATCTCTCCCATCTTCCAGCTCCAAGTTAATTTCCCTGTTTTATTGTAACTTTCTCACATCCTCTATCTGATCCACTATATCTAAAGTTCAAGGTTCTTATTGAGAACATTGTTTACGTTACGTTATGCTTTACACACTCTGTTAATTGTAAACCGGGTTGATGTGATGCATGTCATGAAACTCGGTATAACAAAAACAATAAATAAATAAATAAATAAATAAATAAATAAATATATGCAGTCAATGACCAATGTGCGATACTTTTATCATCGACAATGGTTGTAGCTGTCCTTGTACAATGATAGCCTCAGTGGAGTGTTTGAGTGCCATACATTTCAGTGACCCCAGCCTGTGGTCCTGTCCTATGGGACTGCCAAGTGCTGGGCTGGGCCATTACTCCTTAAAGTGATTTATGAGGGGAGGGATGAGGAACACCCAAAACCTGATATCCCAAGTGCAGAGAAATCCCAGGTTGTCCCAGAAGAACCAACCAGGGAAAGCCTCTTGCCATTACCCCACTGCCAGAAGTTAAAACTCAACCCAATGTGGTAGGGTAGAGCGCTCCATATTGCATGAGAGCAGCAAGAGGAACCTTTGTGGGCCAAGGCCAAGGAAGAGATGCTGCAATTTATCCGGACTATGGAAATGTTAGATACAAGTTTAGGCTGTCCCGCATTATGTCGTCCATCAACCATGGGTCATACTGAGCAGTACGTGCAACTAGAACTTTATTGTCATCTCCAGATTTTCCATCACCTGTGGCTCAGTCATCGGATGAGAGTTCTCTTGATTACTGAAATACATGGGGCGGACGTACCATCATTAGCCATGATTATACCAGGGCTCACACCCTGTGTGCGAAAAGCCCCGACCATAACGGGTAAGCCGCTGGGACGGGGCATGCTCACCTTCCTCGATGCGCAGGGTCCTTCCGGGGCGCGCACACTGGGCCGATGTCAAGTGATGTCATCGGCCTGTGACGAGCGCCTGGATGCATGTCACAGCTCCAATAAAACCGAGCGTCATTGCCGCCATCCTCTCTTTTCTCCAACGGCGATGGTACATGACCCCACCCACCCAACCTTTGCAATCAAATATAACGTATTAAAAATAACAATAACAGCTTGTTCTTCTTACTGTATCTAATTGCATTGATAGACTCAAAAGCACCTCACCCAGCTCCTAAGAGACGCCAACAGTTATGGGTAGTAGGTAGGAGGCTTATGTTAGTAACAAGTTTGCTTCAGCATTATGCTTGTTCCTTTGTTTTTATTAACCTGTTGCAGTGTGCAAGTATGTTATTATATGTCACAGCTTTAGGCGGGTTAGGAACCGGGGCCTGATTTGGTAGGCCTTCAGTATGGGCCCCCTTGCTAGCAAGAGCAAGGCGGGGGGCCAGATGATGGGGCCTCCTTGCTAGGAGATATGGTGGGTGGCACCCGGGACTATTGCATATATATAATTATCGACATGTGCATCTCATATACTAGTTCCAGTTTTTAATTGTTAATATCACAATAAAGCTGTGGCCTCTTCCACCACAAAAACGTCTGCACCTCATATTTGTAGCTTTACAAGATTTGTGACTACATGTTAGCATATTCGGGCTATGGGGAGAGGTGGAGAGGGGGTGGGGCATGCCAGGCATCAACAATCTCAACGTTAATGATTCGAGAGATTGGAACGTGGCAGTGAGCACAGCTATGGCTTGCTGATGTTTAGCTATCAACACGCCCAGAAGTAATGTGTTCATGAAAGGGCTGCAAACCATGCAGGAGTTTTGCAGGATATGTAGTGACCTGGCTTTTGTAATTTCTCTGAATAAAGGAAACAGTCAACAGATACCCTTTCCTCGTTGTTTCTCTGAGGGATATACAACATCCTCAAACACTTCTGGCAGTGTTGAACCAGGGGATTTGAATACCTCATACGTGCTGGATCATGCCATCCCCATAGAAGTCTGGGATCAGCAATGAGTTGTGCTAAACATGTTAGAGCAGATCCATTCTTTGCGTTGGACCTCTTCTGTAGAAAAATTGGTTTTGCGCAACGTACAGGCACTATTTGGGCTCTATTATCCCTTTGTTCCTGTATATGGTATGAACTATGTTAAACACCATCATGACGAGTGGATCTGGGAACTTATAGATAAGATCATCATCAAGCATAAGCAGGACAAGCACTTTGACGGCAGTCTCCCAGATTACCCTGGGGCTATTGAAAGGAAAATCCAGGATATGAAAGTGAGCAGGAACATCCACAAAGATGGGGTTCATTACTACCTTCAAAATGATTGGGTGGATCGGACTCAAATAGAGTGTTCTCTTCCTACTAAGGCTTTGATTAAAAAATCATACCTGGATCATTATGAACCTCTGCATCCTGAAGAATATAAAGAGGGTTTTGAGTAGTGCCCGGGCTTGCTATTTGGGTTGTATTATAATAAAGGTCACGCTCCCCCCAGATCTAAGACTAGAACCAAGTCATCAGGAGTTCAAAAAACAGCTAAAAACATGGCTTTTCCGTCAAGCCTTCCCAGATATCTAATGCTACCTAATCAAGTCTTTTAACCCAAATAATGGGTTATCTCACTGTTTTTTCCTATTACAATTTTTTTCAACTGTACCTTAATTTTTGAGCTCTTTCATCTTTGTATTTATACTTTACTCACACTCCATTTACTCTATCTCTTTTATATATATATTTTTTTCTATATAATATTTATTACTACATTACTATGTTTAATTGGTTATCTATTCTATTTGTTCCATAATTTATTGTTAGTTCTATTGTTACCTGTTTTATTGTTCAACTGTTCTATGTAAAGCCCACTACTCTTTTTGGGCATTTAAAAGTTGTATGTAAACCGGATTGATTTGTAGTTCCTACAAGAACTTCGGTCTATAAAAATTAAAAATAAATAAAATAAATAAATGCTGTGAATGTGTTGCTATGCTGCTGTTATTTATTGTACATATTGTGCTGCTGTTAAAGCCCAGCTATGGGAAATCTACCTCAAATGTTGGGAGGGTGTGTTTTTCTTTTCTTCTTTTGCAGGGCCTATGAATCTAGCCCTCTATGTTGCAGTTCCCAGCCGCGGCAGCCCCCAACCAGTCCCTCCTACCTGCTCTCCTTACCGCGGCTGCGACGGAATCCTCCTCACTAGGCGTGCGCGTGCGGGAGGCACCGCCCTTTAAAGGGACCGCGGTGGGAAAACTCAGGCCGGCCCCCGAAGATGACATCACCAGGGAGGGGTATTTAAACCCCACAGCGGCCTACAGAACTTTGCCTTTGTTCATCTACTCAGAGTGCTAGGTGCTGTTCCAGACATCTAGTTGCTAGTTGCTGTAGAACAGCAACTAGCAACTAGATGTCTGGAACATCTGGAACAGCAACTAGCAACTAGATGTCTGGAACAGCAACTAGCACTCTGAGTTAAGGGTAAGGAGAGTAGGTAGGAGGGACTGGGGGCTGCCACAGCCGGGAACATAGGCTGTTCCAGACATCCTTTGTTCCAGTTCCTGCCTTGATCCTGTTCCTGGTTCTGTTCTGTTCCTGCTCCTGTTCCAGTTCTTGTGATCCTGCCTCCAGTTCCTGCCTTCCTGACCGTGCCTTCGTTCCTGCTTCCAGCCTCATCCTTGCTCCTCAGTTCCTGCTATCCATTCCTCAGCTTGATCTCCAGGTTTGACCTCAGCTTGTCTTCTCATCTCTGCTTGTCTTCTGCCCGTCTCGACCGCTGGCCTGTTTCTTCATTCTTGACTGTCTGCTGCCTGCCCCGGATCTTCTGCCTGAACTCCATTTCACTTCTTCGCTGCCTGCCCAGACCCGGACCACTGACCCTGTCTCCTTCATCCACTTCTCCTGCTCCCTGAGCCACCCGCACCTAAGTCCTGCTGGCCCTGGCACCCAAGGGCTCAACCTGTGGGGAAGGAGGGCTGGTATAGATGAAGGTCCTGCCGGGTTGTCCTAATCAGCGCCACTTCCCGGAGACGAGATTCATTGGGGGCAATCCCTCAGTGGCCACCACCACTCGCTCCGGCTCAAGGGTCCACAAGTACAATAGTTTTCAAAGGCCATGGATCCGTTAGACTTGACTGGCCTTCAGGCTATGGCTCAACATTTGCAGCAGCAGCAGCAGCAGCAATGTCTGGAAGTTTTGTCTGC
This sequence comes from Rhinatrema bivittatum, assembly GCF_901001135.1. Lineage (NCBI taxonomy): Eukaryota > Metazoa > Chordata > Amphibia > Gymnophiona > Rhinatrematidae > Rhinatrema > Rhinatrema bivittatum. The sequence continues at coordinate 5,769,877 of NC_042632.1, forward strand.
CACACTGAAGTGCCTGGCTAATCACCTTGAGCTAGCTTCTGGGTCCGGGGCTGTCGCCCCTCTCCCCGTGGTTCCTTTTTCACCATCTCCTTTGCTACATATGCCTGTTCCACCTCATTATGCCGGGGATCCGAGGCAATGCCGAGGGTTTTTGGACCATTGCTTTATGAGGTTCTCTCTCCAGGCCACGCAGTTCCCGACTGACCAAGTAAAGACCACGTTCATCCTGTCCTTACTGGACGGCAAGGCCCTGGCCTGGGCATCTCCGCTGTGGGAATGCGGGGATTCCATTCTCGGAGATCTACCCCGGTTTCTTCAAACCTTCTACCAGGTGTTCGATGAGCCGGGTCGCCAGTCTACTGCCGCCTCTGAACTGCTTCATCTCCACCAAGGTTCTCATACGCTGGCCGAATTTGCGGTGGAGTTTCGCACCCTGGTGTCTGAACTAGGCTGGCATGAGGACAGCTTGCGCAGTATCTTTCTTGAGGGTCTGTCCTCCCATATAAAGGATGAGCTGGCAGCTCGAGAACTCCCAGAAGAACTTGAGGCTCTCATTGACCTGGCAGGCCGAATTGACCGGCGACTTCAGCAGCACATAAAAGAATTGAAATCGGCCCGTCGAGCAGTTCCTCTGGCTCCCTCCTTCTCTCGTCCTTTGGTCTCACCAGCAGCTCCTGAGGCTCCACTGGAATGTGGGGAAGAGCCCATGCAATTAGGCCATAGCCGCCTGACGGCAGAAGAGATTTAGCACCGCAAGTCCCTTGGACTTTGTCTACTGCAGTGGCAAGGGTCACCTATTGGCCCAATGCTCTGAGCATCCAGGAAAGTCTCGGGCCTAGGTGTCACTGGGGAGCTGACCCTAGGCTGCATCAATGCTGCTCCTCAATGTACAGTTCCTGTCACGCTCCAGTTCTCTGGAGGATCCTTCATGTCTCTAGCCTTCATTGACTCTGGGTCCAGAGGAAACTTCATCCTGGCTGAATTAGTTTACCAACTACAACTCCTGGTGCTTCACCGCACTCCGCCACTACTTATCTCGTCCATCCAGGGGGATCCACTTCCTGGCCGAGTCATGCTTTGCACGGCTCCGGTGACTCTCCATACTGGAGTTCTCCACAAGGAGGAGATATCCTTCTTCATCATGGAGAAGGCCATTCACCTAGTCATGCTGGGCCTTCCTGGGTTGCAGAAACACTCACCTGCTATAGACTGGAAGACACTACAAATCACGGCTTGGTGCCCCGAATGTTTTGCAACCTGCCTACACCAAATGGCACAACTGCATGTCCAACTTGCTATGACTGTCATTCCACTGCCTCCACAGTACACTGACTTCTCCGATGTTTTCTTCAAGGAGGAGGTAGAGACCCTTCCAGAGCATCTCCCCTTTGATTGCGCCATTGATCTCTCGCCCAACACCGTTCCGCCCCGTGGACGGGTGTATCCAGAATCTTTGTCGGAGACTCAAGCAATGTTGCAATACATCAAAGAGAACCTTGACAGGGGCTTCATTCGCCCCTCTGTCTCCAGCGGGGGCAGGGTTCTTCTTTGTAGCTAAGAAGGATGGTTCATTAAGACCCTGTATTGACTACTGTGGGCTCAATGCTATTACTCGCAGGGACAGTTACCCACTTCCTCTGATTCCGGAACTTTTGGATCATCTTCAGGGAGCCAGGGTCTTTACAAAGTTGGATTTGTGTGGGGCCTACAACCTGGTGTGGATAAAGCCCGGAGATGAGTGGAAGATCGCGTTTAATATGCGTGACAGTCATTACGAGTATTTAGAAATTCCATTCAGACTATGTAACGCACTAGCGGTTTTCAAAGCCTTATGAACTAAGTCTTTAGGGATATGCTTCATAACGAAGTAATTGTCTACCTAGATGATGTCCTGATTTACTCCAAAAAACTCACCACACACCGCACCGACATCCGTCAGGTTCTACAATGTCTAAGAGATCATCACTTATTCACAAAACTAGAAAAATGCCTCTTTGAACAAGAGTCCCTGCCCTTTTTGGGCTTTATTGTTTCCACCTCCAGCCAAGGAACTCTACTCCCCTGCTCCTTCTTTTCTCACAAATTTTCTCCCGCAGAGAAAAACTATGGAATTGGAGATAAGGAGCTGCTAGCCATAAAAATGGCCTTTGAAGAATGGAGACAATGGTTGGAGGGGGCGCAACACTCTATCACGGTCTACCCTAACCACAAAAACCTGGAGTATCTCAGCAAGGCTCAGCGTCTGAACCCGCACCAGGCCTGCTGGTCCCTTTTCTTCAGTCGCTTTAACTGTATACTATGCTACCGCCCTGCAACTAAGAATGCCTGAGCAGATGCCCTCTCTAGGCTTCATGAGGCTGAGAACACTCAGGGTCCACTTTGTTATATTCTAGACCCTGCTAAGGTTCAACTGGCCAACATGGGCACGGTGCCTCCAGGGAAGATGGTGGTCCCACTCCGCCTTCGACCAAGGTACTATCTTGGGCCCATGATTCCCTCACCGCTGGGCACTCAGGTAGGGCACAAACCCTGGAACTGTTGTCCTGCTACTACAGGTGTCCTCGCATGACTAGGATGTTCGTGCCTATGTCAGCTCCTGCCTGACTTGCGTCCAACAGAAGCCACTACCCAGCCAGCCATAGGGTCTCCTACAACCTCTTCCACCTCCAGGAGAACCATGGACTCACATATTCATGGTCTTCGTGGTAGACTTGCCCACCTCTTCAGGCAACCAGGTAATATGGGTTGTAGTTGTCAGGTTCTCCAAAATGGCACACTTTATACCGCTACCCAAGCTGCCATCAGCCCCTGAGCTGGCACGATTGTTTACCCTGCATGTTTTCTGGCTACATGGCCTTCCTCTGCACATAGCATCCGGTCGGGAGCACTGTGCACATAGCATCCAATCGGGAGCACTGTGCAAAAAATTCGGAGTGCAGTTGGACTTCACGACAGCCTTCCATCCTCAGGGGAATGGACAAGCAGAACGTGTCAACAGAGGGTTGAAAACTTTCCTCCACTCATTTGTGGGTAGCTGCCATGACGACTGGGCCACACGTTTGCCATGGGCAGAGTTCTCGCACAGTTCCCATGTGCACTCTGCAACCAGGCATCTCCCTTCCAAGTCATGTATGGCAAGCTTCCGAGACCTCCCTTGCTGTTGCCTTTCTCCGTATCCTCTCCGGCAGCTCAGCTCACGGCAGAACTGCACGACCTATGGGAATCTACCAACTCCAATCTAGTGAAAGCTGCCAACTCTGCTAAACGGATGGCGGATAACCACCGTCGTCCCGCTCCTCTCTTCAATCCAGAGGACCGGGTTTGGCTTAGTACCCGCCACATCCGCCTGCGGGTCCCTTCCATGAGGCTCGCTCTTTCTGTCAGTGAACGCCTGGGTCCAGTAACTTACTACTTATGACTTCCCGCTAGTCTCCGGATACATAATTCTTTTCATGTATCACTACTGAAGCCATTAATACTGTCCCCTTTTCATGCTGCTCCGCCTAAACCTCCAGAAGTGGCATCCGAAGATGATCCCATCTACCAGGTCCGGGATATCTTAGATGTCCGTCGGAATCACAGATGCTGGGAATATTTGATTGCTTGGGAAGGCTTTGGTGCCGAAGAAAACTCATGGGAACCATCATCCAATATCTTGGACAAATCCTTTCTCCAGCACTTCCATCGCACACATCCTGGCAAGCCCGGCCCTTCTGTGAGGGGGCGTAAGAGGGGAGTACTGTTGTGGTTCTTGGCTGCGGCAGCCCCCAGCCAGTCCCTTCTACCTGCTCTCCTCGCCGCGGCAGACTGACCACAGGCTGCCGAAAGGCCGCGACGGCATCCTCCTCCATCCAGCGGGGGGGCTCTCCCTAGGCGCGCAAGCAGGAGGCCCCGCCCTTTAAAGGGGCCGCGGCAGGAAAACAGGCTAGCCCCAGAAGATGACATCACCAGGGAGGAGTATTTAAACCCCACAGCAGCCTACAGAACTTTGCCTTTGCAACAGGTCATCTCCTCGGAGTGCTAGTTGCTGTTCCAGAAGTCCTATGCTCCAGTTCCTGCCTTGATCCTGTTCCTGGTTCTGTTCCTGCTCCTGTTCCAGTCCTTGTGAGCCTGCTTCCAGTTCCTGCCTTCCTGACCGTGCCGTCATTCCTGCTTCCAGCCTCGTCCTTGCTTCTCAGTTCCTGCTATCCAGTCCTCAGCTTGATCTCCAAGTTTGACCTCGGTTTGTCTCCTTGTCTCTGCTTGTCTTCTGCCCATCTCGACCCCTGGCCTGGTTCTTCATTCTTGACTGTCTGCTGCCTGCCCCGGATCTTCTGCCTGAACTCCGTTAAACTTCTTCGCTGCTTGCCCAGACCCAGACCACTGACCCTGTTTCTTTCATCCATTTCTCCTGCTCTCTGAGGCACCCGCACCTAAGTCCTGCCGGCCCTGGCACCCAAGGACTCAACCTGCGGGGAACAAGGACTGGTATAGATGAAGGTCCTGCTGGGTTGTCCTCATCAGCGCCACCTCCCGGAGACGAGATCCATTGGGGGCAATCCCTCAGTGGCCATCATCGCTCGCTCTGGCTCAAGGGTCCACAAGTACAACACTCTACAAACAACAAGCACCTGGCAATCAATAAATCCTTTATACTGTAAATAAGTTCATATACCAAGTTTATAAGTGCACACAAACGCCCCCTTAACACTGCTTATGCATATTTTATCTTAACATGGATAAGCAAATTCCATGTCGTTCAACAAAGTTATATCCCTGCTCGTTGACTTTCTATCCTGTACTTTCATATGTTATCCAGTTCGTATATTATCCAACTATTTCCCAGTTAGCCCTCCATCCTCGTTCATTGTAATTTCCTTTCTCAGTTACTTGTGAACCGACATGATGTGTCCTACGAATGCCGGTATATAAAAAGTGTTAATTAAATGAATAAATAAATAAATAAATAAATAAATAAATAAATAATCAAGCACCATTGAAGATTCAAGTGGGACATCAAGGCTAGAAAGATCACCTGTTTGGATATAAATTTAAAGTCTAATCCCATGTTTTGTGGGTGGGAATGTTTTGTTTGATTCCAGTAATTACTGACTGCGGCTGTCTTGGAGCCCTTTCTGCCAAATGACGACCTGCCATTCAAACGAGATCAGCTTCACTTCATGTTCCAATCTCTTTACATAAAATCATTCCAGTATCAATGGCTCTCACTATTCTATTAATTAATGCTCAATCTCTATCAATGAAAGCTCCCATCAAATATAACTTAATATAGACTGACTCTGTAGCACTGAATCCTGGTGCACCAATAGTGACATTTAGCTTCTAAATCAGTGTTGTCCTGATGGATATCAGTTTTTTTCTCAGCCACGCTATCAAAGCAGAGGTGACAGACTAATTTTCTACTTCAAGAAAGAGCTCAACTTTATTTCTACCTCTATCCCTCCTCTCTTTGATTTATTGCTTGTGTTATCAAAACATGTGAACATTTGCTTATCATATTGCCCACCTGGTTTACTCCAACGTAATAGCTCTCTATAATATAAATATATTGCCAGTCAAGACCTTACGATTAGGTGATTTCAATTTGCATGAAAATCTCCACAGCCATCCTTTGAGTATATCACATTTACCGAGCTTCTGCAAGCATGGGGGTGGCACCAGGTAATTGACTCTTCCACTTATTATTGCAGTCGATCCCTGGGCCAAGGGGGAGTGGGTGCCACCTATGGGGATGGGCCCCACAGCTTCCCACCATCAGCTGGCGAGGCTGGAGAGCAACTGAGACCCCGAGAAGGCTTCACTACAACCAGCCCTCATTCTCCGCAGTTTGAGCCCTTCGGTACCGGGGCCGGCTGGACTTACGTGGGGTCTCAAGTATGGGGAGTCTTGTGGTCCTAGAGTAGCGAGGGTCGGAGGTGGAGGAGAGAGGGAATGCAAACCTTTTACCTCTAATCAGCTGCAGAGGCCTTCCGGGGTTAAGGAGGAGTCTCTCCCTGCTCCGATGGGGTTCCAGTGGCGATTTCCTTCCGAATGACGTCATCGGGGTGGGACCGGTAGGAGGACCTAAAACTGGGCCCCCTACGGCACTTCCACGAGGTGGAGGAGAGCGGGAGTGTGAACTTTTTACCTCTAATGAGCTGCAGAGGCCATCTGGGAGTAAGGAGGAGTCTCTCCTGGCCCCGGTAGGGTTCCAGTGGCGATTTCCTTCCAACTGGTGCCATCGGGGTGGGACCGGTAGGAAGACCTAAAACCGGCCCCCCTATGGCACTTCCACAAGGTGGAGGAGAGAGGGAGTGCAGACCTTTTATCTCTAATCAGCTGTAGAGGCCATCCAGGGGTAAGGAGGATGCCTGCGTTTCTGGCTGAGATATCTTTGAGCCCTGGAGCCCCATGTACTCCTCCTCCGCCACAACTGTTGAATACCTTGGTTTTTGAGAAGGAAGGGTCACCTAAAACGTTTGAAGCTGACCGAGAAAAAGTTCAAGATATTCGTTAGGTGAAACCCCCTTTATCGATACTACCTATTGACTTTCTTGAATTGTCAGGAGAGGGAGGAGGAGGGACCCAGGCTGTAGTGGGTGAGTTGGAATCTGGGTATGTAAAGAGTAGTAATCTACAACTTGAAAAGCCTGCACTGATTTCTTTAGAATCTCTTTGGTCAGCCATAAAATCTTTGGAGTTAGCAATTGTTAATCTAACTAAAATAACAGTTGATTCTAATCAATGGGTTTAATAATATTGAAGCTTCTATCTCTACAAATAATATTAAATTAGAAAAGATGGAAAAAAGAATGGTAAATATAGAAACCTGGCAACAAAGATTTCCCAGAGCAGATATCCTATATGAAAAAAAGCTTGAAGCAATTGAGAACTCCTTAAAATATTTAAACCTCAGAATTCTAAATTTTCCTAAACATGATTTAATATCACCGTATGACATGTTCAAGAAGTATCTCCTACAAATTTTGAAAATGCTACAACAACAGTTGCCGGCTATTTCCAAAATTTATTATTTACCTTTGAGATTGAATATTGCTACTGGTACTAAGTCAGGAGAAGCCTCTTTGAACCTGACAGATATAACTGACTCCACATTAGATATAGTAATAACAACTAGTAGATCCACATTGCATGTCTCCTTTTCTTTTGCTTCTGATCGGGATGCAGTATTACGTTTATATATGCGGACTCATATGGCAGTGTTTCATGGAGATAAAATATGGTTATATCCTGATTTCTCTAGGACAACGCAAGGAAGGAGACAAAGGGTTTTGGAATTAAGACCAGAGGTATTTATTTATTTATTTAAATTCTTTTAATATGCCGATGCTCAAGACGAAGGTCTTATCGTACCGGTTTACAGCGTAACCAGGGGTAACCAATTAAATAGAAGATAAAGTTACAATGAACAGGGATTTACAGTACGGGAGAATTAAGAGTGAAAGATATTAGTTTAACATAACATAATTCTAACAAGAATTATGTTATGTTAAATTAGGTAGAAGCTAAGGGGGGCAGAATGCTTTTGAAATTTCCTTGTAAATGTGAAATTACTTATTCTAATCAAAAGTATGTTTTCTTTGAAGTATCACAGCTCCGCACATTCCTTGATTTCCAAACCCAAGAGGCTACAGCGATGTGAATGGAGGTAGTTTAATAGATATATCAGATGTTTTCTTACATTTTCAATTGTTGAGATATGGGGAAAATTGATTCTCTTTATCATTGTCCTTTGTTCCGCTTAGAATTCACCCACCACCTTAAATTGCTTCTGTAAATCAGATAAAGAAATTTGATGTTTTGTTACCATTATTCAAATTTATGATATCTGTATTGAATTGAATTATCGATTGTATTTGAAAATGCATAAATAAAAAATTTAAAAAAATAAAAAGAGGCGAGGGTCATCATCTAACATCCTGGATAAATCCCTACTTCATCACTTCCATCGAACTCAACCCGACAAGCCTGGTCCTTCTGCGAGGGGGCGTAAGGGGGGTACTGTTGTGGGTCCTGGCAGTGGCAGACCACGGCCGGTCCCCTCTACCTACCCGCGGCATGCTGGCATGCTTCCTGGTCGATACGGTGCCCCTCGCATCGGGGCTGACAGTCTGCGGTCTTCCACATGGCTTGGACGCGGCTGTCCTGCTCTTGATAGGGCTCTCCCTAGGCGCGCTCACACACGCGTGGGAGGCTCCTCCTCTTAAAGGGGCTGCAGCAGAATACTTCAACCTGGCCCCAAACGATGACGTCAGGACTGAGGGGCATTTAAACCCTGCCTCAGTCCTCTATTCTTCGACTTAGTAACAGGTCATCTCCTTGGAGTGCTAGTTGCTGTCCTGACATCTTGATCCTGTTCCTGCTTGATCCTGTTACTGGTTTTGTTCCTGCTTATCCTTTTCCTGTGACTCTGTTCCTGCTCCTCCAGTCCTCGTGGACCTGATTACTGTCCTGGCGTTCCAGTTCCTGCTTCCCTGACTTATTCCATTCTCCAGCTTGCTCCTTGTCTTCAGTTCCTGTGAATCTGTCCTCGGCTTGATCGCCTGGTTTGTCCTTGACTTGTCTTCTCATTTCCACTTGTCTGCTGTCCGTCTCGACTCCTGGCCTGGTTCTTCATTCTCGCCCTTCTGCTGCCTGCCTCTGATCTTCTGCCTGGACTCCGTTCTGCTTCTTTGCTGCCTGCCCAAACCCGGACCTCTGACCTCATCTTCATCATCCTTTTCACCTACATCCTTGAGGCATCCACACCTAAGTCCTGCTGGCCCTGGCACCCAAGGGCTCAACCTGCTGGGAACAAGGGTTGGTATAGGTGAAGGTCCTGTTGGGTTGTCCTCATCTACGCCACCTCCCGGAGATGAGTACCATTGGAGGCAATCCCTCAGTGGACACCACCTCTCGCTCCAGCTCAAGGGTCCACAACCATAACAACCATTTTACACCAGTACTCTTCTCATTACATTGGCTTTCAGTTTATGGCATATTCAATACAAACTCATCTCCTTTATCCATAATCTGATACATAATAGAGATGTGAATCGTGTCCTCGATCGTCTTAACGATCGATTTCGGCTGGGAGGGGGAGGGAATCGTATTGTTGCCGTTTGGGTGTGTAAACTATCGTGAAAAATCGTTAAAATCGTGAGCCGGCACACTAAACCCCCCTAAAACCCACCCCGACCCTTTAAATTAAATCCCCCACCCTCCCGAACCCCCCCCCCCCAAATGCTTTAAATTACCTGGGGATCCGGCGGTGGTCCAGAACGGCGGCGGTCCGGAACGGTCCCCTCAATAGAATCGTGTTGTCTTCAGCCGGCGCCATTTTTCAAAATGGCCGCCGCAAAATGGCGGCGGCCATAGACAAAAACGATTTGACGGAGGAGGTCGTTCCGGACCCCCGCTGGACTTTTGGCAAGTCTTGTGGGGGTCAGGAGGCCCCCCCAAGCTGGCCAAAAGTTTCCTGGGAGTCCAGCGGGATTCCGGGAGCGATTTCTTGCCGCGAATCGTTTTCGTACGGAAAATGGCGCCAGCAGGAGATCGACTGCAGGAGGTCGTTCAGCGGGGGTTCCGGACCGCCGCTGAACGACCTCCTGCACTTGATCTCCTGCCGGCGCCATTTTCCGTACGAAAACGATTCGCGGCAAGAAATCGCTCCTGGAACCCCACTGGACTCCCAGGAAACTTTTGGCCAGCTTGGGGGGGCCTCCTGACCCCCACAAGACTTGCCAAAAGTCCAGCAGGGGTCCGGAACGACCTCCTCCGTCGAATCGTTTTTGTCTATGGCCGCCGCCATTTTGCGGCGGCCATTTTGAAAAATGGCGCCGGCTGAAGACAACACGATTCTATTGAGGGGACCGTTCCGGACCGCCGCCGTTCTGGACCACCGCCGGATCCCCAGGTAATTTAAAGCATTTGGGGGGGGGTTCGGGAGGGTGGGGGATTTAATTTAAAGGGTCGGGGGTGGGTTTTAGGGGGTTTTAGTGTGCCGGTTTTCCTGCCCTCCCCCTTCCCCCGATTTACGATTTTTTAACGATAAATCGGGGGAATTGGTATTGTATCGTGGCCCTAACGATTTTTTGACGATTTAAAATATATCGGACGATATTTTAAATCGTCAAAAAACGATTCACATCCCTAATACATAATGCCTCTTTAACATGGGTCAATGCCACCTTGAAATTATACACTCTACGAGGATCTCTCGGTCTTCAAACAAGCAGCTTCTTGACATTCCCTCCTTTTGCATGGCCCATCTTGACTCCACTAGAGTACGGACTTTCTCCACTGCAGACCCTACTATTTGGAACTCATTACCATTACAGCTATGTGACACTAGTGATCCAAAGGCATTCTGGAAAGCCCTCTAAATATACTTCTTCAATAAGCCATTTGAGGACCAAATAAAGCAGAGTACAGCCACTTAATATTTCTCAGATGATTTTCAAGATATTTTCTAGGCATTTGAGCTAATTATTTTCAATGCCTTGTATTGTGACTGTAATATCTCTATTTTTATTATGAATGTTTTTGTTGCGGCCCCGGTTGCGAGTGCCGCGACCGGGACCTTATCTTCTGTGTCGGGCTCCGGTTCGGGGGGGCGCCGCGGTGGGCACCGGGTTCCGGTCTCGATTCCGGGTGGCTGCCGCGTGGCGCTGGCGGAAGGCTTGGAGTTAAAGGGCCTTTCCTGCTTTGGGCGCCCCGCCTCCCTTTCTGATGTCAGACACCAGCAAATACTTAAGGCTGGTGTCTGCCTCAGCTTACTGCCTTGCAACAAGTTTGCTTATCGTTACAGTGTGCCTCTGGAGTTCCTGCTTATAATTGTTCCAGTTGCCTGCTTCAGTTCTTGATCCTGGTTCCTGTTCCAGTTGCCTGCTTCAGTTCCAGTCCTGGTTCGTGTCCGCCTTCGGTGCCAGCCTTGGCCCTGTTCCAGACTTGCCTGCCTTGACCTCGGATCTTCTCATCGGATTCTCCTCTCGCCTAAGTCCCAGCGGCCCGGCTCCTACGGGCTCCTCCCGGGGGAGCGCGGGCTTCCAGGGTGAAGATCCTTCTCTTCAATCCGTCCAGTATCTGCCTCCCGGACTGTTCCGCTAGTCCAGAGACTATTTCCATCTTCTCCATCAGGCAGGCCTAAGAGTCCACAGTTTGCAAGGCCATGGACTCGGCGGATTTGTCAGGTCTCCAGGCAATCCCCGGAATTGCCCAGCATGTGCAGCAACAGCAGCATTGCATGGTTGTTCTTGCAGCGACTGTAGAGCGACTTGCTAATCGTCTGGACGCCATGCCAGATCCAGTGCCTGCTCTGGATCTGGCACCGGCTTCAGCGGTAAACCGGCTTCAGCGGTAAACATTGGTTCAATTACTAGCTACCGGCGCCGTCACGTTATGCTGGAGAGGCTAAGACTTGCTGAGGTCTTCTGAACCAATGTTTTATACGATTCACGCTGCTTCCTCAACAGTTTCCTACTGATGCCGTAAAGATGGCGTATATTCTGTCGTTGCTTGATGGGAAGGCTCTAATTTGGGCATCTCCACTCTGGGAGCGGAATGATCCCTTGCTCAGTAATTTGTCGCAGTTCATCTCCAATTTCAAGTTAGCCTTTCATGACCCGGCTCGCTTAACCACCACCACCTCGGAACTACTGCAATTACACCAGGGTTCCCGCTCTTTAGCAGATTATGCCATGGATTTCCGCACGCTTGCTCTTGAATTTGGGTGGCGTGATGACAGCCTCCGGGCTGTATTTATGGAGGGCCTGTCCGGGCATATCAAGGACGAGTTGGCCGCCTGCGATCTTCCAGAGGATCTCAATGGCCTCATAGATTTGGCTGGTCGTATTGATCGTCGCCTCCAACAAAGGGCAAGAGAACTAAGACCCACTCGACGTACCCCGTCTCTAGCTCCTGTATTCTCCAGACCACTATCTTTAGTCCCCTCTCCAGGAGCAACACATCCTGATTCTGCTTCTGAGGAACCCATGCAGTTAGGCCGTACTCCGCTTACCGCAGAGGAGAGACAGCGCTGCCGTACTTTAGGCTTGTGCCTCTACTGCAGTCAAAAAGGCCATTTCCTCGCTCGCTGTAAAGAGCGTTCGGAAAACGCCAGAACCTAGGAGATCGTGAGGAGCTCCTCCTAGGCTGTGCTGGTACCGCTTCTCAATGTACTGTACCCATCACACTCGAATACTCAGGGGGATCGTTGGAGACCCTCGCCTTTCTGGATTCAGGAGCAGGGGGCAACTTCATCCTGGAGGATTTGGTACACCAGTTGCAGATCCCCACTCGGCCTCGGGAGGTGCCGCTGTGGATTACCTCCATCCACGGAACACTTCTTCCAGGGAGAATCTCTGCTTTCACGATACCCTTGACTTTACGCACCGGGGCGATCCACTCAGAGGAGATTGCCTTCCTTGTTCTGGAGAAGGCCGTCCACCCTGTGGTGTTAGGCCTACCATTGTTACAGAAGCACTCTCCAATTATCCAATGGGACACATTACAGATCGTGAAATGGAGCCCCTTCTGCTTCGCTAACTGCCTGAAGGTTCCGAGAGTGTCCGTTCTCCCTCTCTTGCACACCACCATCGCTCTACTTGCAACATATGCCGACTTCTCTGACGAATTTTCCAAGATAAAGGCAGAGATCCTGCCTCAACATCGGCCGTTTGATTGTGCCATTGAGCTTTTAACAGGAATGACACCTCCTCGGGGAAGAGTATACCCATTATCACTACCAGAGACTCGGGCAATGTCCGAATACATCTCGGAGAACCTGGCAAAAGGATTTATCCGACCTTCAAAATCTCCAGCAGGGGCGGGCTTCTTTTTTGTAGGTAAAAAGGATGGGTCGCTAAGACCATGCATTGACTATCGGGGTCTCAATGCCATCACCAAGCGGGATCGTTATCCACTCCCACTGATTCCTGAACTCCTGGATAGATTACAGGGAGCTAGGATCTTCACAAAGTTGGACTTGCGGGGCGCATATAACCTTGTCCGTATTCGACCAGGGGACGAGTGGAAGACTGCCATTAACACCAGGATGGGCACTATGAGTACCTCATCATGCCCTTCGGACTATGTAATGCCCCGGCAGTATTTCAACATCTCATGAACGAGGTACTTCGTGATTTACTGAATACATCTGTCATCGTGTACCTGGATGATGTATTAATCTACTCACGGGACTTGTCTTCTCATCGCTACATGTCCATCAGGTATTACAGTTACTCAGAGACAACGGATTATATGCCAAGTTGGAGAAATGCTGCTTTGAGAAAGATTCTCTTCCCTTTCTAGGATACATAGTCTCCACCACTGGATTCAAGATGGATCCTGAAAAGGTAGCCGACATCAGAGACTGGCCCCAGCTGAGGGGGCTAAAGGCGGTGCAGTGTTTCCTCGAGTTCACAAATTTCTATAGGCATTTCATTCCACACTATTCTCGTATCGTGGCTCCTCTCACCGCCCTAACTCGGAGAGGAGCTGACGCGGTGGATTGGCCTGATTCAGCCTGTCAGGCATTCAAAATCCTCAAAGAGGCTTTTCTACAGGATACGTGTCTTCGTCACCCTGATCCGCTTCGTCCATTTGTCGTAGAGGTGGACGCATCGAACATTGCGGTGGGAGCTGTGCTTAGTCAATGCACTGACTCTGGTCAGCTCATGCCATGCTCATACTTTTCCAGGAAGTTCTCTGTTGCCGAGAATAATTATAGTATCGGGGATAAGGAGTTACTAGCTATCAAGCTCGCCTTTGAAGAATGGAGACAATGGTTGGAGGGAGCCATCCATCCCGTTACAGTATATACAGACCACAAGAACCTGGAGTTCCTGTCCCAAGCCCAACGCTTAAACCCTCGACAGGCCCGCTGGTCTCTATTCTTCAACCGCTTCAATTTCACACTACGCTACCGGCTGGCTGCCAAGAATGTTCGAGCGGACGCACTTTCGCGCTCAACGGAGCTGGAGGAAGAGCAGGACTAGCCCCAATACATCCTAGACCCCGCAAAGATCAATCTTTCCGGGACCACTGTATGTTCTCTTGGTAAGACGGTGGTTCCCCGACGGTCTCGAAAGGGGGTCTTGCTCTGGGCCCACAACTCCCTCACGGGGGTCACGCTGGCCACGAGAAGACTCTTGACTTGGTAAACCGCTTCTACTGATGGCCAACCTTGAGGAAAGATATCCGCGATTTCGTAGACTCCTGTCCCACCTGTGCGATACAGAAGCCGTAGACGGGGAAGCCTTGGGGTCTACTCTAACCATTGCCAATTCCAGTGGAACCATGGACCCACATCGCCACTGATTTCGTGGTGGACCTTCCAGCCTCAGAAGGGAATACAGTCATCTGGGTAACTATAGACAGGTTCTCCAAAATGGCCCACTTTGTTCCCCTGTCCAAGTTACCGTTGGCCTGATTGACAAACTGAAGAGTAGTAAATCACCTGGACCGGATGGTATACACCCCAGAGTTCTGAAGGAACTAAAAAATGAAATTTCAGACCTATTAGTAAAAATTTGTAACTTATCATTAAAATCATCCATTGTACCTGAAGACTGGAGGATAGCAAATGTAACCCCAATATTTAAAAAGGGCTCCAGGGGCGATCCGGGAAACTACAGACCGGTTAGCCTGACTTCAGTGCCAGGAAAAATAGTGGAAAGTGTTCTAAACATCAAAATCACAGAACATATAGAAAGACATGGTTTAATGGAACAAAGTCAGCATGGCTTTACCCAGGGCAAGTCTTGCCTCACAAATCTGCTTCACTTTTTTGAAGGAGTTAATAAACATGTGCATAAAGGTGAACCGGTAGATATAGTATACTTGGATTTTCAGAAGGCGTTTGATAAAGTTCCTCATGAGAGGCTTCTAGGAAAAGTAAAAAGTCATGGGATAGGTGGCGATGTCCTTTCGTGGATTGCAAACTGGCTAAAAGACAGGAAACAGAGAGTAGGATTAAATGGGCAATTTTCTCAGTGGAAGGGAGTGGACAGTGGAGTGCCTCAGGGATCTGTATTGGGACCCTTACTGTTCAATATATTTATAAATGATCTGGAAAGAAATACGACGAGTGAGATAATCAAATTTGCAGATGACACAAAATTGTGCAGAGTAGTTAAATCACAAGCAGATTGTGATAAATTGCAGGAAGACCTTGTGAGACTGGAAAATTGGGCATCCAAATGGCAGATGAAATTTAATGTGGATAAGTGCAAGGTGATGCATATAGGGAAAAATAACCCATGCTATAATTACACGATGTTGGGTTCCATATTAGGTGCTACAACCCAAGAAAGAGATCTAGGTGTCATAGTGGATAACACATTGAAATCGTCGGTTCAGTGTGCTGCGGCAGTCAAAAAAGCAAACAGAATGTTGGGAATTATTAGAAAAGGAATGATGAATAAAACGGAAAATGTCATAATGCCTCTGTATCGCTCCATGGTGAGACCGCACCTTGAATACTGTGTACAATTCTGGTCGCCGCATCTCAAAAAAGATATAATTGCGATGGAGAAGGTACAGAGAAGGGCTACCAAAATGATAAGGGGAATGGAACAACTCCCCTATGAGGAAAGACTAAAGAGGTTAGGACTTTTCAGCTTGGAGAAGAGACGACTGAGGGGGGATATGATAGAGGTGTTTAAAATCATGAGAGGTCTAGAACGGGTAGATGTGAATCGGTTATTTACTCTTTCGGATAGTAGAAGGACTAGGGGACACTCCATGAAGTTAGCATGGGGCACATTTAAAACTAATCGGAGAAAGTTCTTTTTTACTCAACGCACAATTAAACTCTGGAATTTGTTGCCAGAGAATGTGGTTCGTGCAGTTAGTATAGCTGTGTTTAAAAAAGGATTGGATAAGTTCTTGGAGGAGAAGTCCATTACCTGCTATTAAGTTCACTTAGAGAATAGCCACTGCCATTAACAATGGTAACATGGAATAGACTTAGTTTTTGGGTACTTGCCAGGTGCTTATGGCCTGGATTGGCCACTGTTGGAAACAGGATGCTGGGCTTGATGGACCCTTGGTCTGACCCAGTATGGCATTTTCTTATGTTCTTATGTTCTTATGTTGGCTCTCGAACTAGCCAGCTTGTTCACTCAACATATCTTCAGGATCCACGGTCTGCCCCAGGACATTGTCTCTGATCGCGGGCCTCAGTTCACCACCCGGTATTGGAAGGCATTATGTAAGAAGTTCAATGTGCAACTCAATCTGTCCACCGCCTTTCATTCCCAAAGCAATGGGCTGATAGAGCGCACCAACCGCTCCTTGAAGACTTTTCTTCGCTCCTTCGTCAACGAAAGACAGAATAACTGGGCGCAGTTATTTCTGTGGGCAGAGTTCTCGTATAACAACCATTCTCATGCAGCCACAGGCAGTTCACCCTTTTTCATCGTTTATGGGAAACAGTTATGACCACCTCTACCACTGCCGCTTCCTAGTGCAATTCCAGCAGTACAAGCAGCCGCCCAGCAGTTGCAATCTCTGTGGACGTCCATCCAAGGGAGACTCGACAAAGCAGCCAGGGCCATGAAAAATTGGGCAGATCGTCACCCGACAGCCGGCACCCATCTTCCTTCCCGGAGATCGAGTGTGGCTCAGCATAAAGAACATTCAACTCCGAATCCTGTCCCGGAAGTTGGCTCCGAAATACTGTGGCCCTTTTCGTATAGCTGAGCATGTGGGGGCCATTTCTTACTGGCTACTCCTACACTCCTCGATGCGTATACATAATGTATTCCATGTCTCCTTGTTAAAACCTCTCATCCTCTCCAGGTACCATCATCAAGTTCCTGATGCGGCGGATCCTTCTTTCCCCTTTGACCCCACCTATCAAGTTCAGAAGGATCTGGATGTCCGCTTCCACCAATGACAATGGGAATATCTACTTGCCTGGGAGAGTTGTGGCCTGGAGCACAACACAAGGGAACCAGTTCGTAACATTCTAGATAAGGAACTACTGCTCCAATTCCATCGCCAGCGGCCCCGGTCGCGGACCTTGGGGCGCCGCGGTGGGCACCGGGTTCCGGTCTCGATTCCGGGTGGCTGCCGCGTGGCGCTGGCGGGCCGGCGGGATACATCTTCGGCGGCGTCTCCACGAGGGAGACGCCGTCACCTTGCTGAATTAGCCCCTCCTCCCTGGGTGTGCGCGCGCACCCAGGGAGGAGGCCAGGAGTTAAAGGGCCTTTCCTGCCTTGGGCGCCCCGCCTCCCTTTCTGATGTCAGACGCCCCACCTCCCAGCAAATACTTAAGGCTGGTGTCTGCCTCAGCTTATTGCCTTGCAACAAGTTGCTTATCGTTACAGTGTGCCTCTGGAGTTCCTGCTTGTAATTGTTCCAGTTACCTGCTTCAGTTCCAGCCTTGATCCTGGTTCCTGTTCCAGTTGCCTGCTTCAGTTCCAGTCTTGATCCTGGTTCCTGTTCCAGTTGCCTGCTTCAGTTCCAGCCTTGATCCCGGTTCCTGTTCCAGTTGCCTGCTTCAGTTCCAGTCCTGGTTCGTGTCCGCCTTTGGTGCCAGCCTTGGTCCTGTTCCAGACTTGCTTGCCTTGACCTCGGATCTTCTCATCGGATTATCCTCTCTCCTAAGTCCCAGCGGCCTGGCTCCTACGGGCTCCTCCCGGTGGAGCACGGGCTTCCAGGGTGAAGATCCTTCTCTTCATTCCATCCAGTATCTGCCTCCCGGCCTGTTTCGCTAGTCCGAAGACTATTTCCATCTTCTCCGTCAGGCCGGCATAAGAGTCCACTAAACTGATTTAACAGTTTTATGTAACCCATCCCAAACTTTGGAGAGGGTGCAGGATATAAGTGATTTTAAATAAATAAATTAATTAATTGAATAATGTTTGTTGATGAACAATGTGGTTTAAGAAGAGAATCGAGGAGACTTAAGAGAATTTGGATTATATCTGGATGTTTTTGACTTGTTGGGACCCATTTAGGATATTTTTGTGCTTGTGGATACTTTTCCATAGGAGTGTGCAGGGATAAAAAAAATTTGGTTTTGTTTTTTGGTTAATTTTTTCCAACAATAATTTCAGTTCATGAAATATTTGTTTCATGTAGAAAAAAATGAATCAAACATATAAATTAAAAAAAAATAAACATGGGACCTCCCTGGCTCACACCCACCTGGAAAAATGCTGGGGACATGATCCCTCCTGGCCTCCATTTAGCCAGTCTAGTGGGGATCCACCGATGAGGCCTAGGCCAGGCTGAAACATCGGCCTTCCGTAGGCCGAGGCTGGTTGCTGCAACCTTGGCCTTGGCCTAGACCAGAGCCTGGGCCTGGGCCTGATGCTGAGGCTGGGCCCAGAGGTCAGGACCAGGCCTGGAGCCCACACCTAGGAGATTTTCTTCTGCTTCTTCTTTCTTCAGCTTTTCTATACCACCTGACGCTGTCCACTGGGTTGCACCAAAGTTAATTAACTCCAGTGCATTCACCCCAGCTGACGGCACTATACTTCAAGAGAAGCAGAAGAGGATATCTGAGGCGCAGGCTCAGGGCCTGGACCTGACCCTGGGCTAAGGCCCAGGCATGGGAACTGGGCCTTCGAATCAGGTCCCAGCATCAGGCTTGGGCCTGGGCCTTGGTCTAGGTGGAGGCCCAGGCCTCAGGATTTGGCTTCTGGGTCAGGCCCAATGTCGATTCTTGGTCTGGGTTGAGGCCCCGACATCGAGACCTGACCTCTGTGCCATGATGCAACATTGGGCCTGGGCCTAGGCCCTGGCCTTGGGACCCACTCTTCATCGAATACCTGACAGATCAGGTAAGTTCATTTTAACTTTTCTGGGGTCTCGGCCCTTGCTTTGGGCCTCAGCAGGAGAGGCCCCAACTTTGGGTCTAGGTATAGGCCCAATGCATTCATTTGAAACAAAGGCAATGAATATGGTCCATTTCATTCGGGGGCCCCTTAATATTTCTCAGCTGATTTTCAAGATATTTTCTAGGCATTTGGGCTAATTAGTTTCAATGCCTTGTATTGTGACTGTAATATTCCCTTCCCACTCCCTCATGGCATCCCACAAGGCTCCTCCCTAGCCTCCACCCTATTCAATATATATATGCTCCCCATCTGCAAACTCCTCTCCATGCTAAACCTCCACTACTTCGTCTACACAGATGATGTTCAGATACTACTCCCCATGAAAGAAAACTTACAACACACCCTACTGCAATGGGAAACCTACTCAGCCCAAAAAAATAACCTCCTCACGCAGCATTCCCTCACACTCAATCACTCAAAAACTGAAATACTATACATAAGAAACAAGCACTAGGCGTCAAAATGGATAACCCATTGAAATCATCGGTACAGTGTGCTGCGGCAGTCAAAAAAGCAAACAGAATGTTGGGAATTATTAGAAAGGGAATGGTGAATAAAACGGAAAATGTCATAATGCCTCTGTATTGCTCCATGGTGAGACAGCACCTTGAATACTGTGTACAATTCTGGTCGCTGCATCTCAAAAAAGATATAATTGCGATGGAGAAGGTTCAGAGAAGGGTTACCAAAATGATAAGGGGAATGGAACAGCTCCCCTATGAGGAAAGACTAGAGAGGTTAGGACTTTTCAGCTTGGAGAAGAGACGGCTGAGGGGGGATATGATAGAGATGTTTAAAATTATGAGAGGTCTAGAATGGGTAGATGTGAATCGGTTATTTACTCTTTCGGATAGTAGAAAGACTAGGGGGCACTCCATGAAGTTAGCATGGGGCACATTTAAAACTAATCGTAGAAAGTTCTTTTTTACTCAACGCACAATTAAACTCTGGAATTTGTTGCCAGAGGATGTGGTTAGTGCAGTTAGTATAGCGGTGTTTAAAAAAGGATTGGATAAGTTCTTGGAGGAGAAGTCCATTACCTGCTATTAAGTTCACTGACGGTTAGATTTTATAAATTTACGCGAGCGCGTACTTTTGTTCGCGCACCAGGCACGAACAAAAGTACGCTGGATTTTATAAGATACGTGCGTAGCCACGCGTATCTTATAAAATCTGGCGTCGGCGCACACAAGGGGGTGCACATTTGTGCAACTTGCGCGCGCTGAGCCCAGCGCACGCTGCCTGTTCCCTCCGAGGCCGCTCCGAAATCAGAGCGGCCTCAGAGGGAACTTTCTTTCCACCCCCCCGCACCTTCCCCTCCCTTCCCCTACCTAACCCACCCCCCCCCCCCCCGGCCCTATCAAAACCCCCCCTACCTTTGTTGGCAGATTTACACCTGCCAAAAGCAGGTGTAAATCTGCGTGCGCCAGCGGGCTGCTGGCGCGCCATCACCCGAGCCAGGGGCTGGTCCGGAGGCCTCGACCATGCCCCCGGGCTGGCGACACGCCCCCGATCCTGCCCCGAAACAACCCCTGACCCGGACATGCCCCGGACATGCCCCGGACACGCCCCTCCCCCGCCCCTTTTACGAAGCCCCGGGACTTACGTGCGTCCCAGGGCTGAGCGAGCCGGTGGCCTATGCAAAATAGGCGAGCTGGCGTGCGAGTGCCCTGCGCGAGTAAATCCAGCCGGATTTACACACGCAGGGCTTTTAAAATCCAGCCTTTAGAGAATAGCCACTGCCATTAGCAATGGTAACATGGAATAGACTTAGTTTTTGGGTACTTGCCAGGTTCTTATGGCCTGGATTGGCCACTGTTGGAAACAGGATGCTGGGTTTTATGGACCCTTGGTCTGACCCAGTATGGCATTTTCTTATGTTCTTATGTTCTTATGTTCTTACCACACAAAGAACATCCAAATTCCCACACACACCCAACCACCCAGCCGATGCATTACCGAAGTAAAAGACCTAGGCATTACATTGGACTCCGAGCTCAACCTAAAAAAACACATCACCGCAATAATGAAATACAGCTACTTCAAGCTACAAGTCCTCAAGAAAATCAAACCCCTCCTTTTCAATCAAGACTACAGGACAATACTTCAATCCCTCCTATTCGCCAAACTGGACTACTGCAACTCCCTTGTACTCAGACTCCCTTCATCCACCCTTAAACCCCTGCAACTACTCCAAAATGCAGCAGCCAGATCCCTAACAAACAGCAGTCTATCCGTCCATATCACACCCACCCTCAAAGACCTCCACTGGCTTCCAATATCCCACAGAATCCAATATAAAGCCCTTACTCTACTACACAAATCAATATACAATAAAAACACAGAATGGCTAAAAGACGCCCTCCACCACCATCACACCCAAAGAAACCTCAAATCTAAAAACACCAACCTGCTAAACATACCCTCCGCAAAACAAGTAAACCTCACCGCAACCAGAGAATGCGCCACATCAATAGCTGGCCCTTCTTTGTGGAACACACTCCCTGAACAACTCAGACTGGAGACTTCTACCCAGTCTTTCACAAAAAAAAAATCTAAAAATCTGGCTATTCCAAAAATCCTTTCAGCCCTCAAGCCTAACCCCCCACCACCCCCCCATCCCCATCCCCACCCCAACCTCACAATAAAAATGGAAACGTCACAATCCTAATTAACCTTTAGACATGCCTGCGTACCTCAATAAGCCCCAATATGTCTCCTATGTACAGTTTTCCCCATGTAAATAACTAGAGATGCCCACCTCATAAGAACATAAGAAAATGCCATACTGGGTCAGACCAAGGGTCCATCAAGCCCAGCATCCTGTTTCCAACAGTGGCCAATCCAGGCCATAAGAACCTGGCAAGTACCCAAAAACTAAGTCTATTCCATGTTACTATTGCTAATGGCAGTGGCTATACTCTAAGTGAACTTAATAGCAGGTAATGGACTTCTCCTCCAAGAACTTATCCAATCCTTTTTTAAACACCGCTATACTAACCGCACTAACCACATCCTCTGGCAAAAAATTCCAGAGTTTAATTGTGCGTTGAGTAAAAAAGAACTTTCTCCGATTAGTTTTAAATGTGCCCCATGCTAACTTCATGGAATGCCCCCTAGTCTTTCTACTATCCGAAAGAGTAAATAACCTATTCACATCTACCAGTTCTAGACCTCTCATGATTTTAAACACCTCTATCATATCCCCCCTCAGCCATCTCTTCTCCAAGCTGAAAAGTCCTAACCTCCTTAGTCTTTCCTCATAGGGGAGCTGTTCCATTCCCCTTATCATTTTGGTAGCCCTTCTCTGTACCTTCTCCTTGTAACTATAGTTATTCTCTGTTGAGCCCTTCTCTGTACCTTCCCCTTGTAACTATAGTTATTGCGCTGTTGAACTGTTTGAATCAATTCTCTTTCAATGTTGATGTGCCTAACTGTTCCATGTTGATGTGCCTCTGTTCCATGTAAAAATAGTAAGACACGTTCATCCTACTATTTCTCCATGTTAACATGTAAAACGATGTGATATACCCCAATGAATGTCGGTATATAAAAGCAAATAAATAAATAAATATCTCTGGGGAAGGATATTTTTATATAAAAGGTGGTGCAAGAGAAAAGAGAGTGGGAAGAAGATCTAAAATGGAGAAGGACCATTGTTTACATTGTACTGATAATTATGTTGTTTTTTTTATTTTTGTGATTTTGGTCTGGATTCTCCCATTTAAGTTAAAATAAATAAAATAAATAAATAAGTTACTGTAAACTGGTTATTTTGAACACTGTACTGGGGACTCTGTTTTTTTTTTTATTTGTTTGTTTGTTTGCCCAGTGCACTGGTTGAATGGATGGACACTAGTTTGATTTTAGCTTTCTACCCATTTTGCTAATTTTGGCTTCCTTTATCTTGTATTGGACACTTTTGCATGTAGTGGGGATTATTTAGCTGGAGTATAAACATAGAAACGAAACATAGAAATGACGGCAGAAGAAGACCAAACGGCCCATCCAGTCTGCCCAGCAAGCTATGCACTTTTTCTTTTTTTTTTTATTTCTCTCATACTTCTGTTACTCTTGGCTCTTAGTAACCCTTTGGTTCCATTTCTCCTCCACCCGCACCATTAATATAGAGAGCAGTGTTGGAACTGCATCCAAGTGAATATCTACCATAGTTAGGGGTAGTAACTGCCGCAATAAGCAAGCTACACCCATGCCTTTGTTTACCCAGACTATGTAATTCAGTCCTTGTTGGTTATTATCTGTATATAGATCCACCTTTCTACGTTCCCCCTGCCGTTGAAGCAGAGAGCTATGCTGGATATGCGTGAAGTATCAGACTTCCTCCCCTGCCGTAGAAGCAGAGAGCTATGTTGGATATGCGTGAAGTATCAGACTTCCTCCCCTGCCGTAGAAGCAGAGAGCTGTGTTGGATATGCGTTGAAAGTGAAGTATCAGACTTTCTCCCCTGCCGTAGAAGCAGAGAGCTATGTTGGATATGCGTAAAGTATCAGGCTTTCTCCCCTGCCATAGAAGCAGAGAGCTATGTTGGATTTGCTTGAAGTATCAGACTTCTCCCCTGCCGTTGAAGCAGAGAGCTATGCTAGATATGCATTGAAAGTAAAGTATCTGGCCTATTTAGTTTGGGGCATCAACCGCCATGACAAGCAAGCCACTTCCCGCTTTTCGTGAATGCAAATGCTTTTTTTCCACACTTCCTCCTGCCGCTGAAGCCCAGAGCAACGCTGGAGTCGCACCAACCGTGCGCATGTTCATTGAATAAGGGCATAATTTCTAGGCAGTAGCCGTCAATCCCGTGAGCCACCCACTCTTCATTCACGTCCTCTAGACTTGATGGGTCCACAGTGTTTATCCCACGCCCCTTTGAAGTCCTTCACAGTTCTGGTCTTCACCACTTCCTCCAGAATAGTGACTGACTCTGTCAGGGGCCCAGGAAGATAGCTTTCCCCCATCAAGACTTGGACCCGGACCCATGCCTGTCTGGTTGATGCTAACCGCACAAATGAGGGGCCCACTAGCTAGGAACAGTACAGGCTAGTAATTAGGGAAGGCACCATGCGTTACAGCTCCTCTCTTTGAGGGTGCTGGGATGGCCATCCCCTTGTAAAGTAATACAAGCAGCTCTTTCTAAGAGCTTGGGGCAGTGCTGCTTAAGTTTGGTGTTAGTAGGAGTCAAGAGTTTTGCCTCAGTTGATTTTGTAATTCCTGAAAGCTGCCTTTCCAGTCCATTCCTTGGCTGAGTAGATCTGTCTTCCAAGTTCTTTTGGGCTTTTGCTGAATTTTTCTTTGAAGAAACCTTGTGAAACCCCTGGGTGTTGCCTGGAGAGAGGTAATGGGGAAACCTCTTTCTGGGGGGCCCAGGACAGGAAAGACTTGCCCCTTTGCAACCTCATAGTGGTGACCCATTGCAAGGACATTCTAGTAGGGATGTGAATTGTTTTTTGATGATTTAAAATATCGTCCGATATATTTTAAATCGTCAAAAATCATTAGAGCCGCGATACAATAACAATTCCCCCGATTTATCGTCAAAAAATCGTAAATCGGGGGAAGGGGGAGGGGAAGGGGGAGGGCGGGAAAACACTAAAACAACACTAAAACCCACCCCGACCCTTTAAAATAAATCCCCCACCCTCCTGAACCCCCCAAAAATGCCTTAAATTACCTACCGCGAATCGTTTTTCCGTATGGAAAAACGATTCAACTGCAGGTCGTTCTGGACCCCCGCTGGACTTTTGGCAAGTCTTGTGGGGGTCAGGAGGCCCCCCAAGCTGGCCAAAAGTCCCTGGGGGTCCAGCGGGGGTCCGGAACGACCTCCTGCAGTCGAATCGTTTTTCCGTACGGAAAAACGATTCGCGGTAGGAGATCGCTCCCGGACCCCTGCTGGACTTTTGGCAAGTCTTGTGGGGGTCAGGAGGCCCCCCCAAGCTGGCCAAAAGTCCCTTGGGGTCCAGCGGGGGTCCGGGAGCGATCTCCTACGCTCCTGACGTCGGGGGACAAAAAAACAAAATGGCGCCGGCGCTACCTTTGACCTGTCATATGACAGGTTCAAAGGTAGCGCCGGTGCCATTTCTACAACGCACGGAGGTCCGAGAGTAAAAGATCACACCGGGACCCTTCCTCTGGACCCCAGGTAATTTAAGGCATTTTGGGGGGGTTCGAGAGGGTGGGGGATTTATTTTAAAGGGTCGGGGTGGGTTTTAGGGTTGTTTTAGTGTACCGGTTTTCCCGCCCTCCCCCCCCCTCACTGGACCCCAGGTAATTTAAGGCATTTTGGGGGGGTTCGGGAGGGTGGGGGATTTATTTTAAAGGGTCGGGGTGGGTTTTAGGGATGTTTTAGTGTGCCGGTTTTCGATTTACACGATTTACACGATATTTAAAAAACCCAAACTGCGACGATCCGATTCCCTCCCCCCTCCCAGCCGAAATCGATCGTTAAGACGATCGATCACATGATTCACATCTCTACATTCTAGTGATTTTTGGACTCACTAGTTTTTGGGAAGATACTTTTTGTTGAAAGAGCTGAGAGGAATAGTTTTCGAGAAACTAGATCAAAATTGAACTACTTCTGGGGGACCTTGCTTGCTTCTTGTCTCTGCTGGGACCCGGAGGCTTCTATCATCCATGGGAACTTTTTGAGACACCTTGCCCCAACGAGGACCCCTGAGGACTATTAATCGTGACATCCTGCTTCTCATCTCTGCCGGGACCCAGAGGCTTCTGACATCTGCGGGCACTTTCTGATATACCTTGTCCCAATGAGGACCCCTGAGGACTATTAACTGCGGCGTCCTGTGGCGTGCCACTGCCAGCATGCTGAAGCCACATGCCAAAGGGGCGCGCCCCTTATGCCTGTTTTTTCCCTGACCTTTTTATTGTTATGGGAAGGAAAAGGAAAGTTAAAGCTTTGACATCTGCTTCTACTTCAGCCTCCACACCAGTACTAGTCCAAGGGCCAATGGATAAACATATTTTTAAGGCTAATTCATTATTGAATGATTCAAGTACAGAATTAGCAGGGATATCCTTATCCCAGAAGTGCGATCTCCTCCCCCCAAACTCCAATCTTCTGGTATGTTACAAGTCGGTATATAAAAACTGCAAATAAAATAAATAAATAAAAAGTAAATCTCATTACTTCTTTCAATACTTCTAAGCATTCAAATAATATGACCACTCAGGAAGTTTTGGGGGATTTGGATCCTGATCATGCACCCAATGAGTCCTTGACTGGAGGAGTGATAGATGTGGTTAAAACGTTTGCTGAAGATAAGTTTCTTTTGTCACCCTCCATGATATCAGTTCCAGATCTGGTTTCCTTACATTTTTTAAAGAAAGGATCATTTAATATTGTAAATGATGAACCTGTAGAAGTTTCTCTTAGAGATATTTGGAGAGCCATTTCTAGAATTGAAAATACTTTAACAAATTCAGTAAGTAATTTATCCTTATATACTGAAAAAGCCTCCCTTAAGTTATGTTATGCTCCGGCTTGTGGACCCTTGGCCGACAAGAGGATGGTATACCTTTCGGAAGGTCCATAGGTTTTCTTGTCGGGTGGCGAGGCAGAACAGGAGGCCGGACCAGCTGACCCTTGGCACTGGAGGCTGAGGCGAATACGGAGGCGATGAAGAGACGAGATGAGGCGCTGAGTCTTCACCACTGGTGGTCTGCGGTCCCCCCGGGAGGAGCCCGTAGGGACCCGACCGCTGGGACTTAGGCGGACCTAGGGAGGTCAGAGCAACGGTGCAAAGGCCAACTGGAGCTTCGCCCTGGAAGCCCGCGGTCCCCCCAGGAGGAGCCTGTAGGGACCCGGGCCGCTGGGACTTAGGTGGGCCCTTGGAGACAGAGTCTTGGAGGAGTCCTAGGTCGAGTGCCACCAGTCTGAAGTCGTGCACCAGAGAATCGCCGGTTGCCAATCCGAAGTCAGGAACCAGGAACACCAAGGCGTAACAGGAGCAAGAAGCAGGAACTCACCGAGGCAAGCAGACACTCGCAAGAGACGTTGCCGAGGAATGAGCTGAGGAAGCCGCCCTATATACTTCCTCTGCTCTGGATCATTGGAAGCAGGTGAGTCTAGTTAAAGGGACCAGGTCCCTTTAAATGCAAATGAGTTGACGGCGGCCATCTTGGATCCCATGGCGGCGGCCATCTTGGATTCTCCCGGCAGTGAGACGCTGAGCCCCGGGGAGGCTAGGAGGGTTCCCGGCGAGTGGGTACCCCGCGGGCCCACTCCAGCCTGCAGAAACGACTGCCCTGGGTCCGGGCTTCCTTCGGGCTGTTTGCTGCGGCGGGTCGCCGCCGCGGCCAGGTAGGGGGGGCGCATCCGCGGTCGGCCGCGGGCGCGAAACACAACAAGTTATGTGAATTAGACACTAGATCATCAAGATTAGAATCTGAAATGAAATTGCAAAATGCAATCATCTTCAATCATGAGCATAAAAGATAATTTGATTGCCCATCAAAAAATGTGAAATTTTGGAGAACCACCTTTGCTCAAAAAATGTGCATTTATTACATTTTCCAATAACCCTCCTCTTATCTGGAGTTGAGTTATTAAAAAAATATGCTAGAGGTTCTCCAATTTTTGGATGATAAGATTTTCTTACTATTTAATTCATATTATTTACCTGTTAAAAAGAGGGGGGAAATCAGTTAGATGGGTCTTTTGATGTATTAACACCAATAGTAAGTCCTAAAATCTCATCCCCACTTGAATCAGATGATATTAATACAAGAGCTACTTTTCTAGTTACTTTTGTATTAGATTCTGATAGAGATGTTTCTTCAGCAATACTTTAAATATAAGGAAAGTACTTTTGTGGACTTAAAATTCAAAATTTTCCCAATATCTCCAGAGAAACCAATTAAGAAGGAAACAATTTCTCTCAATTGAAGGCTAGGTGTTAGATTTAGGAGCATCTTTTTATTTGAAATTTCCTTGTAAGTGTGTCATTTCCTTTCAGAGTAATAATGTAAGTAAGTAAATTGTAAGTAAGCTAATTGCCGATATCATTAATGCTCTCTTTCCCAAGGTCTAGTTCCTGACCAACTTAAACTAGCAATTCTTAAACCTCTCTTAAAAAACCAAATCTTCCGGCCACAGATCCAGCTAACTTCCGCCCAATAGCCAATTTGCCAATGATCGCCCAAAATTATGGAAAAGATAGTCAATAGACAACTATCAGAGTACCTGGAAGAAAACTACATTCTTGCACCTTCCCAGTACGGTTTTCGTAAATCGTTAAGCACTGAATCCCTACTTATCTCTCTCACCGACAATATTCTAACTAATATGGATAAAAAACAACCTCACCTCCTTATTCTTTTAGATCTCTCTGCGGCTTTTGACACTGTCAACCATTCATCTTTATTACAAGGTCTGATAGACATAGGCATTAAGGGAACGGTACTCAGCTGGTTCAAGTCCTTCCTGGTTAATAGACAATTCAAGGTAAAGATAAACAACAAAGAATCACACCCGGTCCCAGCAAATCAAGGAGTCCCTCAAGGTTCCTCCCTCTCTCCAACCCTTTTCAACATTTACCTTCTCCCTCTCTGTCGACTTCTTAATAATCTAAACCTAACACACTACATTTACGCGGATGACATCCAAATACTCATCCCAATCTCAGAATCCCTACACAAAACCTTGATTCACTGGAATAATTGCTTGCAACTAATCAATCATCTTCTATCCAGTCTCAGCCTTATTCTCAACAACAACAAAACCGAGATCTTTAATTATCAATCATGACGTTAATAACAAGCTAATATAACCCAGCTGTCCCAACTCATTTCTACCACTCCTAATAATTAATCACTCACCACTATGTACGTGATCTAGGCGTCATGATAGATAATCCAGCTTAACTTCAAAAAAATTTTATAGCACCAACACTAAAGGACTGCTTCTATAAACTTCTTCGTCCTGAGAAAATTGAAACCACTTCTCCAATTCAATGATTTTCGGATTGGTTCTACAAGCCATTCTTCTAACAAAAATCGCTTATTGCAACTCACTCCTTTTTGGCCTCCCTACCTCATCCATCAAACCCCTCCAGATTGATTCACAAATCTGCATGCAGCTAGGAATCCTTTACCAATACAAACTAAAGAGACCATATTAACCCCCATACTAAAACTCCTCCACTGGCTGCCTATTAAGCAAAGGATCTAATAAAGTATACACAGCAATTCGTAATCTATTTACAACATATCCCCCACTCCACTTAAGATACCCAACTTCGTTTTTCCCTCTTCATCTAGACCTATCAGAGGAGCTTATAAAGGCACACTCTATGTTCCTTCAACAATATCTCTTACATCAGAAACGTACCATCTCTTTAGCAGGACCCGTCCAATGGAACATGCTCCGCCAGACATCCGCCTTGAGATCTGCTTCGCTTCCTTCAAAAGAAATTAAAACCTGGCTCTTTAGCCAAGCTTTCCAGAACTTTGATTATTTTTTACCTCCAGCTATCAGATTTTCTCACCATCGCAATCCCTCTGCAGATCACATTTATCTAGACAAATTACGCCTTATTTTATGATTTGTTTTCTTCAAAGAGACTATACAATTTCTCAATGTTATTTTTCGAACCGGTTTTCCATGTTTCCAAGTTCTAACAACCTTGTATATGTACCGCCTCTTGGCGTAATTTTTATGTTTCAATGTAAACCGATGTGATCTGTATTTTAATACAGGAACACCGGTATAAAAAAATCTAATAAATAAATAAATAAATAATAAGTTTATATTTATGGATCCAGCAGATCTTGAGAGATTCTTGATAGATAAAAAATAACCCTGGTTAAATGGGATTGAGAGTTCCCTGTAATTCTTTCTTTTTATTTGTGTCTAAAATTTCCCATTATGTGGGTTTTTGCATGATTTATAATTATGTATTTTATGATTTCCTGTATAAATAATTGGCAAATGTGCTTTACCTATATTTCATGTGAATTTATGATGTGAAATCAATAAAAGTGTAAATTTAAAAAAAATTGAACTTATTCTGAGGACCCCCCACTTGGAGTCTTCACTCCTGAGGAAAGAGAAAATTGGGATCTGTGCAGAGACTGTGTTATCCTTTTTCTGGCCAGTGTGGAGGGGATTTTCTGTTCACACCTTTCGCCACATGGGAACCTCATTTGTTCAAGCTCTGGAAAGTGAGTGTTTCCCTTGCCCTGGTAGAAAGAGCCCTTTAACACAGATAGAAAAAAGACTAATAACTGTAAGAGCTACCTGTGGTGATAAGAGCTGGTATGATCTGTGCCCTTAACTTTTCAGAAGCACCTTCAATAAAGTCTATCTGTTCGGACACTCCAAGTCTCATGCAAGTTTATTGGCAACTACATCCTCAGGGCTATAAAGGAGAAATTCATTCTCCCTGCTAGTAAAAGAAGCCGGCCCTGGGGTCCAAGAGATTGTGTAAGATTGTGTAAGAGTTACGACTGCCTCCAGGCAGTCGTAACTTACGCGCGCCGGCTGTCTGCTGCCGCGGCAGGCCCCAACACAGGCCGCTGTATCGGGGCACTCAGCCACACCCCCGGACCGCCACGCCTCCAAACATGCCCCCAAGCCGACACCACGCCCCCGACCGCCCCTTTTTGCAAGCCCCGGGACTTAAGCGCGTCCCGGGGTGCGCGCAGGGTTTTTTTTTAAGGGTTACGCGCATAACGTATGCGCGTAACCCTTTTAAAATACGGCCCATTATTTTATGGCCCTGATGGTAGTTAACAGCTACCCCAAAAATGGGATGTGGCCAGCCACTAATTGGCCCAAGCTCCTAGCCCTTAGAAACATAGAAACATAGAAATGACGGCAGAAAAAGACCAATCGACCCATCCAGTCTGCCCAGCAAGCTTCGACTCTTATTTTCCCATACTTATCTGTTTCACCAATCATCAACTTCGACTCTTATTTTCCCATGCTTATCTGTTTCACCAACCACCAACTTCAGGGCTCTTGTTGGTAACTGATTCAAATTTCCTGCCATCTCTGGTCATTGATGCAGAGAGTAATGTTGGAGTTGCATCAAAGGTGAGCATAAGGCTTATGTTTAAGGGTTGTAACTGCCACATCAAGCATGCTACCCCGATGCTTGTTCACCCAGACTGCACAGATCAATGCCTTGTTGGATGATGTCTGAATGCAAATCCTGTTTTCCTTACTTCCCCCTACCATTGAAGCAGATAGCAACCCTGTATATGCTTTCAAAGTGATGTATCGGTCTTAATTGATTTATTGCAGCGTAAATGAAGTCAGCATTCCTGCATAGGCCCTCCCTCAGAGTCTGCCTATGAGTAATAATCTCCCAGGTCACAAGAATGGTGAGCCCTTGTGAGAGTGTGGCAGTGTAGATTTGATTTCAAAGGAGGAGGAGTGTTTTCAGTGTGCTCTCCAAGTTAAGCCCTCAGCTTAGCACAGAGAGGGAGAGACACTGCCCTGCCAGGTCCCCAGAAGAGGGGAGAGAAAGAGGAAGAATGATTTTTGCAGTTTTTCTGAAGTTTCTCAAAGTTTTGCCCTGAGCCTTCAGGCAGTCAGAATCCCTGAGCCTTCAGTCAGGCAGTCAGAATGCCCTGAGCCTTCAGACAGAGCTGTGTGCCTCTTTGCCCAGTACAAGAGGAAATCGAGGTAACTGTGCTGAGAGAAGAAGAAGTGTCTTGATCGAAGATTTAGTTTTTACCAAAAGGGAAGGAAGCTGTTCTTGCCACCCTTCCTTGCCCTACGTTAGAAGCTTGGAAGGACTGCTTTCAGTGGCTGGCCTTTCCTCCCAGACGGTTGCATCTGTTTGAAGAGAGGTTTCAGAGGGAGAAAATAAAAGGACATCTGGAGACTCCCGATGGAGTTTCACCCCAGGACACAAGATACTGCCAGGTTGAAGTACAGGATTCTTTGTGGACCCTCAGGTACTGTGTAGGGGATCCATCACGGTTAGGATACCCCCAGCCCCTTGGGACAATTATCTCTCCTTATCATGGAAGATACCCTAGTTCCAAGTCCCTGCCGGGAGGGACATTTCCACAGACTCAGAGAGTACTCAAATCCTGTCTTATATAAATCTGGGACCACTGTAAGTATCTGGACACTTTGGGTCGATTTTAAAAGGAGCGTGCGTGCGTCCATGTGTGCACAGTTCCCGGCGCACACACAAGTATGCACCAATTTTATAACATGCGTGCACTGGTACACGCATGTTATAAAATCTAATGGCTGCACGCACATGTGTGCTGGAGTTTTAAATCCGTGCGTGCATTTGCGGGTGGCGCACAAGGGGGGGTGGGGGGTGGATTTTTGCTAAATTTATTTATTTATTTTATTTATTTATTTTTTTTATACTGACATTCGATTTGATATATCACATCGGTTTACATATAACAAGATGTCTAAGGCTAGCCTTAATGACAAGATACAAAATAACAGCTTAATTGAGTAACTAGCTAAATACATGTAACAGTTTTACAAAATAGTAAATATGCATGGCAACGCAATCGGGCCTCCCCCAGTTCCCTCCCAGTCTGCTCCATTTAAAGAGCAGACTGGGAGGGAACTTCCCTAACTCCCTGCCTAACCTTCCTTCCCTTTCCCCTCTCTTCCCCACCCCCTAAACCAAACCTAACTTTCCCAAATGTTTTTATTTCATTACTTACTACTCCTCTGAAGCAGCAGTAATCTCCACGTATTAAAAATCTACAATAACTATTCCAGGAAAAAGGGGTACTCAATACCAGTTCCTCTTCCCAGAATCTTTTCAAACCCTGGCAACGAGGAAATTTAACATCTTTAAACATCTTATATTGTGTGATGTAGCGCAGCCCGGCCGCAGGCAGGAGCTGACAAGCTACCCTAAGAGCAACAAGAGTACCAGAGCCAGACAGCAGGGGGCGCAGGGGAAGAGGAGAAGAACTATGAATCCCAGCTTCCCTGAAACACCACCAGACAGAGGAGGAAAGCCTGAAGGCGAACAGGTGGCAGGCATAGACGTTAATGAGGCAGACACCGATGAGTCCATGGAGGTGGAGGAAGAGGGCGTGCCCCCTTGGTGGAACTGGCCACAAAAACCCAGCTCTTCAGAGTCAGAGGAGGAGGAGATGGAGGTAGGTTCAGGGATAGAGGAGTCCTCCAGTTCATGCATGGATACGGAGTAATCCAGGTGGAAGGGGGAAGTATAATCTTTACTCTAAAGGGGCCTGTGGTGTTG
Source organism: Rhinatrema bivittatum (assembly GCF_901001135.1). Taxonomy (NCBI): domain Eukaryota; kingdom Metazoa; phylum Chordata; class Amphibia; order Gymnophiona; family Rhinatrematidae; genus Rhinatrema; species Rhinatrema bivittatum. The sequence goes on from NC_042632.1 coordinate 5,802,935, forward strand.
GGACTTGTAATAGTGCTGAGCAGAGGAGGTAAATGATTGCTCTGAACTAGCACTGCTTGTAAGTGAATCAGAGGGCTGGAGGGGGAGGGGACAAACCCCATGTAATGCAGCCAGTTGTTACTTATTAAACTGCTTTGAAGGCACTATCCCACTCTCTGTGTTGTCTCTGGGGCTTGGGGGGCACTGCTTACCCCCAACCCTGCCCGAAGGGAACCCAGAAGCCCAGCAAAACCAGGGCCAGCCGAGGCACAGACTCAGGGAGTTGCGTGAACACATCGAACTCCAGGGACTGGGGCAACTGCTGGCGGCTCAGAACTGGAGATGGAAGAGCGGCGTTTGAGGCCTCACGGACGGTGAGCCATCACAATAGATTGTCCGCTATATGAGATTGCGCAGCAGTAAACTGTAATATACCAATAACCTGAGGAGGAGCTGCTGAATCGAGGATCTAAGACTATGCTATAATTGTAGTTATCTATAATGTTGTCTAAACCACACTTGGAAACGAAAGAAAACTGTCATCCTCCATAATATGCCCTATATTTCCAATTTCAACTGCCTGCCAAATTTTACAATTGAGATTCCGGCCTCCTATTTTGAACAATGAATTAAAGCATAGCGAGGTGTGGGAGGAAATACGAAAAGATGTTTGTAGCGTATCAATACAAAAGTTGTTCTTGTTCTAAATGAAACCATAGTGGGACATATGAAAAACCAGTGTAATCAGATAGCTATGCTTATGATATAAAAAGAAATCTGGAAAGTTTTTCTTTAACCAGTTCAGCTTCTTATGGGCGATTCTAGGAGTTCTATGACACTAAGATCTGCAACAGACTGGACACAACGGAAGGAGTGGAGAGAATGAGATGGGATTTAAAGAAGCTGGAAGAGGTATCAAATATATGGCAGCTGAGATTCAATGCCAAGAAGTGCAGAGTCATGCATATGGGGTGTGGAAATGCAAAAGAACAGTATTCGATGGGGGGGTGAAGGGCTGATGTGCACGGAGCAGGAGAGAGACCTTGGGGTGATAGTGTCAAATGATCTGAAGTCAGGGAAACAATGTGACAAAGCGATAGCTAAAGCCAGAAGAATGCTGGGTTGCATAGAGAGAGGAATATCGAGTAAAAAAAAGGGAAGTCATTATCCCCTTGTACAGGGCCTTGGTGAGGCCTCACCTGGAGTACTGTGCTCAGTTCTGGAGACCGTATCTCCAAAGGGACAGAGATAGGATGGAGGCGGTCCAGAGAAGGGTGATGGTGGATGGTCTTCATCAAATGACTTATGAGGAGAGACTGAAGAATCTAAATATGTACACCATGGAGAAAAGGAAGAGCAGAGGTGATATCCGATATCTGATGCCTTAACACACTGGGAAACCTGCCTCAAAGCAATCAACTCCCTTCTCACCAATCTCCATCTTGCACTAAACACTAATAAAACCAAGCTACTACTCTCATCTCTCACCACTCCACCCCTAAGCCTTCATTAACCTATGACCCAGCTTCCAATCTCGTCTCCACACAACCTTCTGTCAGAGACCTGGGAGTTCTTATTGACCAACAACTAAAGATGAAGAAACACGTCAGCTCCACCCTTAAAGACGGATTCTTCAAACTTATGGTGCTAAAGAAACTCAAACCCTTACTACACACCCATGACTTTCGAACTGTTATCCAAACCACCCTATCATCAAAACTGGATTACTGCAATTCACTATTCCTAGGACTCCCCTCCTCTACCATAAAACCACTACAAATGCTCCAAAACGCCATGGCAAGAATCATATCAAACGTCCGCAAAACCGACCATATAACCCCCATTCTTAAAGACCTGCATTGGCTCCCCATCCACTCTCACATCCTGTACAAAACACTCACAATTATCCACAAAGCCATTCACTCCCACCACTCTAACTGGCTTGACCACCCTTTCACCTCTACACAGTCAAATTGCCCCACCAGGTCAATCAACAAGGGATCTCTTCATGTACCCTCTCTAAAAACGGCACACCTTTCCACTACAGAGAACGTGCCATCTCAATTGCACATTGGAACACCCTGCCATCAACACTACGTCTTGAATCCTGCCATTTCAAATTTAGAAAGAAACTAAAAACATGGCTATTCACACAAGCATTCCCCGACTAACCACACCCCTTCCCCTAGACCATTTTCTGTCCTCCCCTTAGTTTACTACCCTCCATCCTTAATACCATGCAAACCTGTACATCTATACACTCCTGTACATATTGTATATAATTAACATATGTTTATTGTTATCTACCTCGTTATACATGTTAGTAATCGGCACTCTGAACCTTATCTTCTTAGGTTCTGAACCTTCTGCCAGTTACTCTATATTTCTATGCCTCTCTATGCGTTCACATGGCCCATGCCTTATTACTTCCCTGTTTAATGTACATCCCTGTTTAATGTATTTTCCAAGCTACTGTTATAATGTAAACCGATGTGATGTACACACTAACACCGGTATATAAAAAATGTTAAATAAAATAAATAAATAAATAAATAAATAAATAAATATGATAGACTTTCAGATACTTGAAAAGTTTTAATGATCCAAAGACAACGACAAACCTTTTCCGTTGGAAAAAAAATCAACAGAACCAGGGGTCACGATTTGAAGCTCCAAGGAGGAAGACTTAGAACCAATGTCAGGAAGTATTTCTTCACGGAGAGGGTGGTGGATGCCTGGAATGCCCTTCCGGAGGAAGTGGTGAAGACTAAAACTGTGAAGGACTTCAAGGGGCGTGGGATAAACACTGTGGATCCATAAAGTCTAGAGGATGTGAAGGAAGAGAGGGAGGCTTGCGGGAAAGACTGCTGGAGATAAAACCCTTATTCAATAGACATACACACGGTAAATGCGACTCAGACAGTGCTCTATGCTTCAACGGCAAGAGGAAATGTGAAAAAAAGGATTTGCATTCACAAAAAATGCGGGGAGTAGCTTGCTTGTTATAGTGGTTACTGTCCCAAACCAAACAAGCCTGATGCTTCACTTTCAATGCATATCCAGTGTTGCTCTCTGCTTCAACAGCAGGGGGAATGAAGAAAAGATTGTAAGCCCTCTGGGGATAGAAAAATACCTACAGTACCTGAATGTAAACCAGTGTGATATCTCAATTGAGATCGAATGTCGGTATATAAAAATAATAAATAAATAAATAAATAAATAAAATAAATAAAAGATGATTTTCAATGCATATCCAGTGTTGCTCTCTGCTTCAATGGCAGGGGGAATGAAGAAAAGTGGATTTATATTCATAACACAACCAATAAGGACTGAATTCCACAGTCTGGGTGAACAAATAAGCATGCTTGCTACGGAGGTTACTACCCAAATCAATTAAGCCTGATACTTCACTTTCAATACATATTCAGAGAAGCTCTCTGCTTCAACGGCAGGGGGAAATGAAGAAAAGTGGATTTATATTCATATAACAACCAATAAGGACTGAATTGCACAGGCTGGGTAAACAAAATATGGGGTAGATTTTCAAACAAGGCGCGTTGGCGTACTTTTGTTGGCGGTCCAGGCGCAAACAAAAGTACGCGGGATTTTAGTAGATACGCGCAGAGCCGCGCGTATCCGCTAAAATCCTGGATCAGCGCGCGCAAGGCTATCAATTACGTATAGCCGGCGCGCGCCGAGCCGCGCAGCCTACCCCCGTTTCCCTCCGAGGCCGCTCCGAAATCGGAGCGGCCTCGGAGGGAATCCTCTAACGCCCTCCCCTCACCTTCCCCTCCCTTCCTCTACCTAACCCACCCGCCTGGCCCTGTCTAAACCCCCTCCTTACCTTTGTCGGGGGATTTACGCCTCCCAGAGGGAGGCGTAAATCCCCACGCGCCAGCAGGCCGCTAGCGCACCGGGACGCAACCTGGGGGCGGGTCCGGAGGGCGCGGCCACGCCCCCGGACCGCCCGGGCCGTAACCACGCCCCCGGCCCCGCCCCCAAAACGCTGCTGACACGCCCCCTAAATGCCGCGCGGCTCGGGCCCGCCCCCGACACGCCCCCGACACGCCCCCCCTCACCAAACCCTGGGACTTACGCGAGTCCCGGGGTCTGCGCGCGCCGGTAGGCCTATTGAACATAGGCCTACCGGCGCGCAAGGCCCTGCTCGCCTAAATCCGCCCGGATTTGGGCGGATTTAGGCGAGCAGGGCTCTTAAAATCCGCCCCTAAGCGTGGGAGTAGCTTGCTTATTGCGACGGTTACTACCCCTAACCAATTAAGCTAGATACTTCACTTAGAAGCAGTCAAGCACTGCTCTCTACATTAATGGTGGGGGAGGAAGGGAAATAGAACCAAAAGATTATATTAATGGCGGGGGTGGAAGGGAAATAGAACCAAAAGGTTAAATTGATAGCGGGGGTAGAAAGGAAATAGAACCAAAAGTTTACTAAAGACCAAGAGTAAAGAATAAGTATGAGAGAAAAAAAAAAGTGTGGAAGCTTGCTGGGCAGACTGGATGGGCCATTTGGTCTTCTTCTGCCGTCATTTCTATGTTTCTATGTTTATCTTTCTTCAAAATTATTTTCTAATAATGATTCTGATACCAGAGACTTAGCTATAGTCATGAATACATTTCTATTGTTCTGTCAAGCTATCATTAAAATCTGTCTCCCATAATTGTTCTTCCCAACACTTAACAGTAGTGTGGAGCAGGGTTTCCTCCCATGTGCACTTTAAGAATCATGGACAAGTGAATCTTTTCCCCTAGGTACCTTACAGCAGCAGGGAGTTTCCCACATACACCTTACTGGCACTTCTCTGTTGATGTACAGTCTTATTTATTTATTTATTTATTTATTTAACATTTTTATATACCAAAATTCATGTAGCAAAGTTACATATCACTTCGGTTTACATTAGAACATAACAAGCATGTCTTGTTAACAAGCAGTCTTAACAAGCATTAACAAGCAGTCTTTAACAAGTCATTAACAAGCATTAACAAGTCATTAACAAGCAGTCTTGTGAAGCAACCTGACAACTTACAGTATTATAAAGTAGTATCTCTCTCCACAATCACACAATAATTTTACATTTAATGGGGAGCAATGGCTTTTCTCTCTGCCCACTCCCCCTGCCATAGCACTACCACTGTTATTCTTCTAGTTTCTTCTCTAGAATCTGATAGTAATATAAAACTGTAACTCTCCCCAACAGTAATATAAGGCAGTGTCTCTCTCCCCCAGAACTTTACAATATTTTGGGCTGTGACTCTCTTCCCTCACCCTGGTGCTTTATAATAAACTGTAAAAGTGCTTTATATTAATGTTTAACAATTACTTTTTCCCTCTTCTACTTGATGGTTACATGGAGTGACTCGCCTTCTTGCCCTTCACTGTAATTTTGTAACTTCAGCACTAATTAAAATACAATAGTGTAGTTAACATAGATATGTCTTTATTTCTAAGTATTACAATATACAAATATATTTTCCTGTCCAAAACAATCATTACAATGATATGGAACAGTAATTTGCAAGAAAATGGATGCCTTACCTTTAATCATAGCCCAACAAACAATCCATACAAGTGAAGGCATTGTGGTAGACTCCATATTGTATGTGATGTACAGTGAAAGAGCTTCTCTCTAACTTCTGTTACACACTTGAGCACAGAGCGTGGCACACACACACAGTCCTGAGCTCAGGATCCCTCATGTGTGAGCATAAAGTACGAACATAGAGCATGGACTGAATGTTCAGCTCTGAGCTTGGGTTTCTGCAACTTCCTGCTTTAAGAATTGGAGGAAATGGCCCAGCTCCCTGGGGAAGAGCAGCATGGATGTACACATTATACTTTTAGAGGCTATGAGACATGGTATAATTATAATTTGTAACTTTTATTGGTTCTGGCTGCTTCACATTGCAGAGGTCATTCTTACAGGTGAAACCACAAAATAGGAACATAAAACATTTGAAGCAAACAAAAGTTTTGCAATAAGAACAGGGGAGGGTGGTTTTGAGTCTTCTCATGGTGCTTGTGATCACTTCCACTGAGACTGGCGATCTTGGAGAAGCATTCTGCAGCTGGTGCTTTAGCTGTGATGTCTTTGGACAGCCATATGTCAGATACTGTGCGAACGGAAAAGGAGGAAGAGAAACAGCATGAGAGTAGAGCGTGGGATATGGAGTCTGGAGCTGGTGTTTTCAAGTTTAGGGAGGAGGATGGAGGGGTCTTTAAGTTGATATTGGGAAAGAATTTACCCAGTTTTACAAAGATATCCACAGTGATTGCCAGGCTCAAGGTTAAAGTTTCTCTGGTTAAACCCTCGATTTTGGAGACCTTGTGAGACCTTGTGAGACTGGAAAATTGGGCATCCAAATGGCAGATGAAATTTAATGTGGATAAGTGCAAGGTGATGCATATAGGGAAAAATAACCCATGCTATAATTACACGATGTTGGGTTCCATATTAGGTGCTACAACCCAAGAAAGAGATCTAGGTGTCATAGTGGATAACACATTGAAATCGTCAGTTCAGTGTGCTGCAGCAGTCAAAAAAGCAAACAGAATGTTGGGAATTATTAGAAAAGGAATGATGAATAAAACGGAAAATGTCATAATGCCTCTGTATCGCTCCATGGTGAGACCGCACCTTGAATACTGTGTACAATTCTGGTCACCGCATCTCAAAAAAGATATAATTGCGATGGAGAAGGTACAGAGAAGGGCTACCAAAATGATAAGGGGAATGGAACAACTCCCCTGTGAGGAAAGACTAAAGAGGTTAGGACTTTTCAGCTTGGAGAAGAGACGACTGAGGGGGGATATGATAGAGGTGTTTAAAATCATGAAAGGTCTAGAACGGGTAGATGTGAATCGGTTATTTACTCTTTCGGATAGTAGAAAGAATAGGGGACACTCCATGAAGTTAGCATGGGGCACATTTAAAACTAATCGGAGAAAGTTCTTTTTTACTCAACGCACAATTAAACTCTGGAATTTGTTGCCAGAGAATGTGGTTCGTGCAGTTAGTATAGCTGTGTTTAAAAAAGGGTTGGATAAGTTCTTGGAGGAGAAGTCCATTACCTGCTATTAAGTTCACTTAGAGAATAGCCACTGCCATTAGCAATGGTTACATGGAATAGACTTAGTTTTTGGGTACTTGCCAGGTTCTTATGGCCTGGATTGGCCACTGTTGGAAACAGGATGCTGGGCTTGATGGACCCTTGGTCTGACCCAGTATGGCATTTTCTTATGTTCTTATGTTCTTAATGGCCTCCCTTGAGCAGACAAGTTTCTTCTTTGACATCGCTTACTGTGGATATACATTTTAGATTTCAAATCTAAGAAACTAAAGTGGACTCCTGTCAAAACAGAATGGGTGATGTGGAATTAGAGTTGAGAACAGCCTGAAAGGATTGATTCAAGATCAGCAAGTAGTGTATCAAAGATTGGAAAATCTGGAAAACTCTTAGATCCCTGAATTTGCATATTTTAAATTTTCCTATGATTAAATGTTTTTCATTATTAGAACTCTAAGTCTTACCTCAAAAAGGTTTTGTTCACCTCTGTTGTCTTGACTTTTATCTCAAACCATTCTTGATCCATTTGTTTGGTTTTTGACAGAAACAGCCCTTGCCAAAGCCTCCAATGACCTGTTTATGGCTAAAACCAAAGGCCTTTACTCAGTCTTATTCTTCTTGACACTATTAATCACCATGTTCTCCCTGATACTCTGTTCTCACTTGGAATTTGGGACTGTCCTTGGTTCTCTTCTTACTTCTCCAATTGCATTTTTAATGTTTCCTCTGATGGATCCTCTTCTACTAACATCCCACTATCAATTAGTGTGTCTCAAAATTCTGTCCTGGGCCCTCTTCTTTCTATGTACTAATTCTCTTGGTGTTCTGATATCCTCTCAAGACTTTCAATACCATTTTTATGCTGATGATTCCAAAATTTACCTCTCTACACCAGAAATTTAATCAGGAATCCAGTCCCAGATCTCAGCCTGCTTGTCTGACATTGCTGCCTGGATGTCCCACCACTATCTTAAACTCAAAATGGTCAAGATAGAGCTGCTAATCTTTCCCCCCAAGCCCTCTCACACTATTCCTCCTTTATTTACTTCTGTGGATAACACTGTAATCCTCTCAGTCCCTTAAGCCCATAATCTTAGAGTCATCTTAGATTCCTCTCTCTTCTCTACATATATCAAATGTGTCATTTCTTTCTCTATATCATCACCAAAATCCATACCATCCTATCTGAGCACACAGCTAAAACCCTTATCTACTCTCTTATCACATCCCACTTAGACTATTGCAACTTGCTCCTCACAAGTCTCCCAGTAAGCCATCTTTCTCTACTACAATCTATCCAAAATTCAGTTGTGCAACTTATCTTTTGCTAAAGTCATTGCATCCATATAACTCCTCTTTTCAAGTCACTACACTGGCTGCCTATCCATTCCTAAATACACTTCAAGCTCTTCTTACTCACCTACAACAGCCTTCACTCTGCAGCTCCTTTCTTACCTCTTTCTACATTCCTCCTCGTGCACTCCGCTTATGAGGCAAGTCACTCCTCTCCTGCTGTCAAGGACTGGCAGGCTGGAGTCATGGAGCACCCTCCCCGACCCCCCCCCCCCCCCCCACACACACACACACACACAAGGTGGTACAGGACTGCAGGTCAGGACTAGGGCTGGTCTTCTGCCTAACAAAGCCTTCCAGCACAGGTTGAACCCTTGGGTTCTGGGAGCCGGTAGGACTTGTCTTCTGTGGAACTTCCGGATAGTAAGGGAAGGCAGTCTGGACAAGGCAAGGCAGGCTAGATGAGACAGGGCAGGCTGGACAAGGCAGGGCTGGGTACAGAGCACAAGCTGGGGCTGGAAACAGAGGTCAGGTAGGGTCTTGAACAGAGAGCACAGACACGGAGAGGACTAGACACGGACCAACCAGGACAAGACTGAACAAGGACTGGACAAGGACAGGCAACAGGAAACAAGAAAGCCCTACAGGTTGCAATGCAGGCTGGGCGAACTTAGAAGACCCAAAGAATAGGAAGATATGTAAGCCCAGGAGGAGAGTATGGAAGGAAGGTCTGAAAGGTCACAGAGCAAGGCCAGAATATCTGGAAGGGCCCAAAGCAAGGCTCTGCAGCCAAGAGAGGCTGCAGAGCAAGATAAGAAGACAAAATAGGTCCCAAAGCAAGGCAGGAGGCCACAAGGCAAGGCAGAAAAGCAAGGAAAGAGTAGCCAGGTCAGAGAAACAAGATAACTCAATGAAGAGGCACTGAGGAACTGGACAGGCTGGATTAAATAGGGCTGAGACTGAGGCATGGTGTGACCAGCGAGCAGGTAACTGACAAGATAGTGAGAAAGACTTGCTGAGGATTTCAGGTGGCGGGAAGACTGCCCAGCAGGCTGAACTTTGACATGGGAAGACTGTACTGCAGGTGAAACCTTGACAACTACCAATTAATGCTCCCATGCTTTTCTCCTGGTGACACCTTGTGCTTAGAATAGGCTCCCTGAGCTGGCTCATCGTGCGTTCTCTCTTGTCTTATTTAAATCCCATCTAAAAAACTACCTTTTTGAGCCTGCTTTTAAATCTTAATTCCCGATTGTCTCACAACCAAATTTATAGGAACATAAGAACATGTCATACTGGGTCAGACCAAGGGTCCACCAAGCCCAACATCCTGTTTCCAACAGTGGCCAATCCAAGCTACAAGTACCCAATAACTAAGCATATCCCATGCTACTGTTGCTAGTAATAGCAGTGGCTATTTTCTAAGTCAATTTATTTATTTATTTAAAATTTTTATATACCGCACAAGGGGTAGAGAACTATCCGTCTAAGCGGTTTACATAGTCAAAATACACACACAATAATTAAAACATAACAATTTGTACAAAACAAAACATGAGCTTTGTGCCTAGTAAACAATAAAATCTAATGAAAATAAGTTAAATATTACTGTAAATTGAATGCCTGAGTGAATAAATAAGTTTTTAGAGATTTCTTGAATTCTCTATGATTCGAAGTTCAGCGAATATAGTCAGGGAGGGAGTTCCACAGTAATGGTCCAACCACAGAAAAAGCACGCTTTCGAGTCAGAGATAAACTAACAGATCTTACAGAAGGAAGTTCCAATAGACATTTATTGAGAGAGCGTAATTGTCTAGAAGGTTTATAAATTCTCAACAGGGAGCACAGCCAAATAGAGTCAGTATTGTATAATAGGTTATGAATAATAGACAGAGTTTTATATGTTATACGAAATGGAATTGGAAGCCAGTGTAAGTGTTGCAAGATCGGAGTAATATGATCTCTTCGGGAGACATTAGATAACATACGGGCAGCTGCATTTTGTACTAATTGTAGAGGGTATAGTGAAGATTGAGGAAGACCGAGGTATAATGAATTACAGTAGTTTATGGAGGACAGTATCAATGCTTGAGTGATTAAACGGAAATCATTTTGGAGAAGTAAAGGCTTGAGTTTCTTTAACATGTATATTTTGAAAAAGGATTTTTTTACAATTTCAGATATGTTATAGGTCATTGCGAGTCTAGCATCGATAGTTACTCCCAAATTTCTTGCATGCATTTTTATAGTTATAAATTGATTTTCAAAGGTAAATGTTGAGGGAGGTTGAAGAGTGGCATCCAGAATGGTAGAGAGGTAAATTAACTCTGTTTTGTTTGTGTTTAATTTTAATCTATTATGGGAGAGCCATGTTTTAATAGTAGAGAGATATAAATTGTAGAAGAGAAAAGGTTTTGGACCATGAATCAGTGAAAGGTACAGTGAACTGGATATCATCGGCATAGATTTTGAAATTTAGGTCTAAACCGGCTAAGAGACGACATAAGGGTAGTAGATATAAGTTGAATAAGAGGGCTGAAAGAGCGGAACCTTGAGGTACTCCTGTAGAGGTAGAGTATCAATCTGATTGATATTTGTTTAAAATAATTCTTTGTTGACGATTTGATAAAAATGAGGAGAACCACTGTAAAGCAGTACCTGATATTCCTATTTGAGTTAAGTTGGAAATCAAAATGTCATGGTTTATTGTATCAAATGCTGCAGTGATATCGAGTAGGACCAGTATATAGTTTGTGTTAGAATCAAAGCCGCGGATAGTGGTGTCAAATTTTATTTATTTATTTATTTAAGGCTTTTATATACCGGTATTCATCGAGACATCATATCGGTTTACATGTAACTTGTAACAGCAGGGAAATACAATAAAACAGGGGGATAGGCGGTAGGGATGTGAATCGTTTGACGATTTAAAAAAATCGTCAGATAATTTTTAAATCGTCAAAAATCATTAGAGAGCGCGATACAATACAATTTCCCCTGATTTATCGTCAAAAATCGTTAAATCAGGCACGGGAATTATTTGGGGGGAGGGCGGGAAAACCGGCACACCAAAACAACCCTTAAACCCATCCTGACCCTTTAAAACCAATCCCTTACCCTCCCGAACCCCCCCAAAATGTTAAATTACCTGGTGGTCCAGTGGGGAGGGGTCCCGGCACGATCTCCCGCTCTCAGACCATCGGCGCTATTTTGGCTGCCACTAATATAAATGGCGCCGATGGCCCGATAAAAAAAAAACCCACCCGACCCTTTAAAACCAATCCCTTACCCTCCCCCACCCTCCCGAACCCTCCCAAAATGTTAAATTACCTGGTGGTCCAGTGGGGAGGGGTCCCGGCACGATCTCCCGCTCTCAGACCATCGGCGCTATTTTGGCTGCCACTAATATAAATGGCGCCGATGGCCCGATAAAAAAAAAACCCATCGACCCTTTAAACCGACCCCCTTAGCCTCCCCCACCCTCCCGACCCCCCCCCCCCAAAACCTTTTAAAATTACCTGGTGGTCCGGGGGGGGGGGCGTGGGGAGCGATCTCCCGCTCTCGGGCCATCGGCTGCCACTCATAAAGATGGCGCCGATGGCCCTTTGCCCTTACCATGTGACAGGGTATCCATGCCACTGGCCGGCCCCTGTCACATGGTAGGAGCACTGGATGGCCGGCGCCATCTTTATGAGTCGGGGGCGTGGCGGTCATGACGCAGCGTTTCGGGGGCGTGGCGCGGGCGACGCGACGCTTCGGGGGCGGCGCCGTGGGCGTGGTTTCGGCCCGGGGGCGTTCCGGGGGCATGGCCGCGCCCTCCAGAACAGCCCCCGGGTCGGGTGATGGCGTGCCAGCAGCCTGCTGGCGTGCGCAGATTTACGTCTGCCTCCAGCAGGCGTAAATCCGGCGATAAAGGTGGGGGGGGGTGTTTAGATAGGGCCGGGGGGGTGGGTTAGGTAGGGGAAGGGAGGGGAAAGTGAGGGGAGGGCGAAAGAAAGTTCCCTCCGAGGCCGCTCCGATTTCGGAGCAGCCTCGGAGGTGAGACTGCACCTTGAATACTGTGTACAATTCTGGTCTGATTCACATCTACCCATTCTAGACCTCTCATGATTTTAAACACCTATCATATCCCCCCTCAGCCGTCTCTTCTCCAAGCTGAAAAGTCCTAACCTCTTTAGTATTTCCTCAAAGGGGAGCTGTTCCATTCCCCTTATCATTTTGGTAGCCCTTCCCTGTACCTTCTCCATCGCAATTATATCTTTTTTGAGATGCGGCAACCAGAATTGTACACAGTATTCAAGGTGCGGTCTCACCATGGAGCGATACAGAGGCATTATGACATTTTCCGTTTTATTCACCATTCCCTTTCTAATAATTCCCAACATTCTGTTTGCTGTTTTGACTGCCGCAGCACATTGAACCGATGATTTCAATGTGTTATCCATTATGATGCCTAGATCTCTTTCTTGGGTTGTAGCACCTAACACTGTGTAACTATAACATGGGTTATTTTTCCCTATATACATCACCTTGCACTTATCCACATTAAATTTCATCTGCCATTTTGATGCCCAATTTTCCAGTCTCACAAGGTCTTCCTGCAATTTATCACAATCTGCTTGTGATTTAACTACTCTGAACAATTTTGTATCATCTGCAAATTTGATTATCTCACTCGTCATATTTCTTTCCAGATCATTTATAAATATATTGAAAAGTAAGGGTCCCAATACAGATCCCTGACTCTATGTGCAAGCGACTGCTTACTTTCAAGTTTCCTTGGTTGTTTCCAGTTTCTTGGCCTACTTGCTCTGGGTCACACACAAATACTGCTATGCAAAATTTGCTTTCTGCACGCAGGACCTACCTACGCGCATAGGTGCCAATTTTTAGGTGCGCAGGTCTTTTAAAATCCAACCTTATATGTCTGGTAGTAGCCTATAGGGGAATGATCAGATTCTCAATAAGGTGTGGGGAATTCATGAAGTGAAGTTAAAAGGCTGAGCTTTTATTTTTATTTTTTAGTGTGAAAGTGGCACCTGCCTATAAATTAAAGAATGAGCTAGGGGTGGGTGGGAGGATTGGGAAATACAAACACACTAACTTCTACTTATTAGCTGCCTTACTGACTTGACTATTTAAAAATACACTAACTTCTGTTTATTAGCTGCCTTATTGACTATTTTAAGCACAAACACACTAAATAATATACCCCAATAGTTTACTTCTCCCCAATACTTTTTAAAAAATTTCCCAAGCAAAACTTACTGATTCCTTTCGGGTACCAGCAAGGTGATCCTCTCCTCTCAGTGCCCTGTATATTTGTCTTGATTAGATTGTAAGCTCTATTGAGTAGGGAGAGTCTCATATGTTTATGTACAGCACTGCATATGTCAAGGGGTGCTATAGAAGTGTTACGTCGTGGTAGTAGTAGAAGTAGCAGCAGCATATAGCTGAGGTGAGTTTCTCCAATCAGCAAGATTTTCTATCTCACCGTCAGCAAGAAGATGACTGAAGGGATAGGGATCTAGTGGATGCTTACACAGATAGTTTGGATATTTCTGGCTTTCTGGAGAGGTCTATTAAAGAAGTATCCTGTAAAGCAACTTTACTTGTAATTTCCTGTGTGTTCTGATTGAATCAATCACCATGCTTGACAGAGACAGTGAATGGCCAGTGACTACAGAAATTCTAATAAAATGGGGATTATTAAGAAGGGTATAGAAAATAAAACTGGGAATACAATAATGCCTCTGTACTGATCTATGGTTTGGCCTCTTCTTGAGTCTTGTGTGCAGTTCTAGTTGTTGCACTTCAAAAAAAATATAGAACAAAAAAAAGTACAGAGAAGAGCAACAAAAATGATTATGGGGAAGAATCAGATCCCTTATGAAGAAAGGTTTCTTCATCTTAGATAAAGATGACATACAGCAACACTTAGAAAGGCAAATGTGTGCTGTGAGGGTGAAATGGTCTGATAAATTTCAATAATGTCCAAATATAGTTGTAAGAATGTAATTTTTTTAAGGATAAGCAAATTTAGATCCAAATCATGTTAGGCGCACGAATATCAAAAATTAAATTGAAACTTGTCCTCCTTCCAACCACCCCTACTTTTTATATTCTCCTTAAAATTTAGAAAAGCCTATCTCAGGCATATCTCAGGCATCAGTTCCATCTTAGAACCCTTGTCTATATTCACTGACAAATTCTTGCACCCATTTGTGACTACTTGCACATCTTATGTAAAGGAATTCAGCACATTTCATTACATGCCTTCAACATATCACATTGATCTCTCATCCTTTCTATCTTGTCACTTTAGACATTGATGCTATATATACCAATGTTCCAGAGGATCAAGCTTTGCTTTTAATTGAATCCCATTTCAAATCATGCCCCTATCTGACCCACATTTTTAACAATTTCATTCTTCGTCTAGCCACAATTGCTCTTACCAAAACTTTATCTTTCAAGAAACTTTTTATCAACAAATCAAAGGTGCCACCATGGCACCAGAAATAGCCTGTTTACATTATCTCAGCTCAAATCCCAAAACATTTACTCGTCCTCTTTTTTTCAGCATTTTACTCCTATTTATCAATGACATTTTTTTTAATATGGACAGCTCTACCATTCAGTTCTATCGTTTATTGATTGGAGTAACCATTGTGACCTTAATTTACATTTCACTCTATATCATGCCATTGGATACCCTTTTTGGATATTCTGGTCTCATGTCATGACGGTCACTTGGTTACATCCATCTACCGCAAGCCCATCGATCAAAACACTCTCACTTTCAAGTGATCACCCAAGATCATTAAGGCAAAACATCCCAGTAGGCCAAATGCTATGCATTCAATGTCTGTGTTCAACTTCTGACTTTATCATACAGGCACAAACTATGGCCTCTCTATTCCTCTCTAGAGAATACCCCATCATCTTATTAAAAAAGCATACAAACGTGCGCTTCATGCTCATTGAGAATTGGTTTTCTTACCCCCTATTTCTAATTCAGATAATCGGATCATTTATATTCTCCCCTTTTCTTGCCACATCAATAAAATCTGCTCACTTATTAATAAATACTGGCATTTGCTTTCTCTGATTTCAATTTTTTCAGATTCACCAAGATTTTCTTTTAAAAGGGGTAAAAACATCCGAGATATATATATTGGTTTTTTTCTTTTTTTTAAACATCCACACTCATTTATGTTCAACCTGAAGGCCACTCTCCCTGTGGCCATTATTCAGCCTGACCAAGGTCCTGTACATTATCTATATTCATACATCTGAGTTCTAAGAACCATTATACTTTGTACCACTTTGTAAGGAACTGGGGAAACTTTTGGGGAAAGGGGGAGACTTTTCCGAAAGGATGGGCTCCACCTTAACCAGAGTGGAACCAAGCTGCTGGCACTAACTTTCAAAAAGGAGATAGAGCAGCTTTTAAACTAGAACAAGGGGGAAAGCCGACAGTCACTCAGCAGTGCATGGTTCGGAGAAATGTATCCTTAAAGGATACTAATGAAACAGGAGAGTTAGGGCATCCCAACAGAAAGGCTCCATTAAAAGCAAACATAGTTCATATGCCTACATGTAAAAAATCACCAAAGCTAATGATTTCCGAATTATCCCAAACAACTGAAATGCAGGTTGTTAAAACAAGCAAAAACCACACTTTGAAATGTCTGTATGCCAATGCCAGAAGTCTAAGAAGTAAGATGGGAGAGTTAGAGTGTATAGCAGCAAATTATGAGATTGACATAATTGGCTTCACAGAGACTTGGTGGAAGGAGGATAACCAATGGGACAGTGCTATATCACGGTACAAATTATATCGCAATGATAGGGAGGATCAACTTGGTGGGGGTGTGGCACTTTATATCAGGGAGGGTATAGAGTCCAACAGGATAAAGATCATACAAGAGAGTAAATGCTCAGCAGAATCTATATAGGTAGAAATCCCATGTGTGTTGGGTAAGAGTATAGTGATAGGAGTATACTACCGTCCACCTGGACAAAATGGTCAGACAAATGATGAAATGCTAAGAGAAATCAGGGAAGCAAACCAATTTGGCAGTGCAATAATAATGGGAGATTTCAATTACCTCACAAAACACGTTGCAAACAAATTTGAAAATTTTATGTGCTTAGGAATTTATCTCACAATGTGGACCATCATACCACCCTTGGTTGGTTTAGGCAGTAAGCCACGCATTCAACCATAACGGGTCATATTTAATCATCGGTCCGGAATAGTCTATTAAATTCCTTTTAGATTTCTTCAATTTTCTACTTTATTAAATTTACTTTTTTTATCGTTTTTTTGTCCATTTATAATAAAATGTTTTTAACGGAGTAAGAAGCGGAATTGCCTTACTTGTGCGGAGCGCCTCCGCGCTTCCGAGATAGTGCCTTCACTCACTTGTGCAGAGCGCCGCCGCGCTTTCAAGACTTCAATTTCAATGCTGCCGCGCTTAAAAAGCAGCAAATTCCGATCGAGGGTGCTCGTGTGACTTAGAGCTCCTGTAGTCCGACGTACGTTTCGCAGTTGTGCTGCTTCAGGGACTCTGTCCTAATCGGAAGGGTTAGGCTTAAGAAGTACACAAGGTTAGTTCCCGCCAAACTCTTTCAATATTTAAATGCCTTCGTATTTACTTCCGTCTAATTCATTGTAATGCCGCGTTCAGTCGCCTAATGCTCTTACCGGCATTCAGTCGCCTAATGCTCTTACCGGCAGAATGCCGGTAAGAGCATTAGGCGACTGAACGCGGCATTACAATGAATTAGACGGAAGTAAATACGAAGGCATTTAAATATTGAAAGAGTTTGGCGGGAACTAACCTTGTGTACTTCTTAAGCCTAACCCTTCCGATTAGGACAGAGTCCCTGAAGCAGCACAACTGCGAAACGTACGTCGGACTACAGGAGCTCTAAGTCACACGAGCACCCTCGATCGGAATTTGCTGCTTTTTAAGCGCGGCAGCATTGAAATTGAAGTCTTGAAAGCGCGGCGGCGCTCTGCACAAGTGAGTGAAGGCACTATCTCGGAAGCGCGGAGGCGCTCCGCACAAGTAAGGCAATTCCGCTTCTTACTCCGTTAAAAACATTTTATTATAAATGGACAAAAAAACGATAAAAAAAGTAAATTTAATAAAGTAGAAAATTGAAGAAATCTAAAAGGAATTTAATAGACTATTCCGGACCGATGATTAAATATGACCCGTTATGGTTGAATGCGTGGCTTACTGCCTAAACCAACCAAGGGTGGTATGATGGTCCACATTGTGAGATAAATTCCTAAGCACATAAAATTTTCAAATTTGTTTGCAACGTGTTTTGTGAGTCAAGTGTGGTTCGTTGCACATTTTTTCATTAACTGTTTCTGTATAGTAGATTTCAATTACCCCAATACTGACTGGGTAAATGTAACATCAGGACTTGCTAGAGACATAAAGTTCCTGGATGTAATAAATGATTGCTTCATGGAGCAACTGGTTCAGGAACCAACAAGATAGGGAGCTATTTTAGATTTAATTCTTAGTGGAACGCAAGATTTGGTGACAGAAGTAACGGTGGTGGGGCCACTTGGCAACAGTGATCATAACATGATCAAATTTAAACTAATAACTGGAAGGGGGACAATAAGTAAATCTGCAGCTCTAACACTAAATTTTAAAAAGGGAAACTTTGATAAAATGAGGAAAATAGAAAAAAACTGAAAGGTGCAGCTACAAAGGTTAAAAGTGTTCAACAGGCTTGGACACTGTTTAAAAATACAATCCTAGAGGTGCAGTCCATATGTATTCCGCGCATTAAGAAAGGTGGAAGGAAGGCAAAACGTTTACTGTCATGGTTAAAAGGTGAGGTGAAAGAGGCTATTTTAGCCAAAAAAACATCCTTCAAAAATTGGAAGAAGGATCCATCTGAAGAAAATAGGATAAAACATAAGCATTGTCAAGGTAAGTGTAAAACATTGATAAGACAGGCGAAGAGAGAATTTGAAATGAAGTTGGCCATAGAGGTAAAAACTCATAATAAAAACTTTTTAAAATATATCCAAAGCAAGAAACCTGTGAGGGAGTCGGTTGGACCATTAGATGACAGAGGGGTTAAAGGGGCTCTTAGGGAAGATAAGGCCATTGCAGAAAGACTAAATGAATTCTTTGCCTCCGTGTTTACAAATGAGGATGTTGGGGAGATACCAGTTCCGGAGAAGGTTTTCAGGGGTGATGAGTCAGACGAACTGAACGAAATCACTGTGAACCTGGAAGATGTAGTGGGCCAGATTGACATACTAAAGAGTAGCAAATCACCTGGACCGGATGGTATGCATACTAGTGTTATGAAGGAACTCAAAAATGAAATTTCTGATCTATTAGTTAAAATTTGTAACCTATCATTAAAATCATCCATTGTACCTGAAGACTGGAGGGTGGCCAATGTAACCCCAATATTTAAAAAAGGCTCCAGGGGCGATCCGGGTAACTATAGACCAGTGAGCCTGACTTCAGTGCCAGGAAAAATAGTGGAAACTATTCTCAAGATCAAAATCGTAGAGCATATAGAAAGACATGATTTAATGAGACACAGTCAACATGGATTTACCCAAGGGAAGTCTTGCCTAACAAATCTGCTTCATTTTTTTGAAGGGGTGAATAAACATGTGGACAAAGGTGAACCGGTAGATGTAGTGTATTTGGATTTTCAGAAGGCATTTGACAAAGTCCCTCATGAGAGGCTTCTACGAAAACTAAAAAGTCATGGGATAGGAGGCGATGTCCTTTCGTGGATTACAAACTGGTTAAAAGACAGGAAACAGAGAGTAGTATTAAATGGTCAATTTTCTCATGGAAAAGGGTAAACAGTGGAGTGCCTCAGGGATCTGTACTTGGACCGGTGCTTTTCAATATATATATAAATGATCTGGAAAGGAATACGACGAGTGAGGTTATCAAATTTGCGGATGAAACAAAATTATTCAGAGTAGTTAAATCACAAGCAGACTGTGATACATTACAGGAGGATCTTGCAAGACTGGAAGATTGGGCATCCAAATGGCAGATGAAATTTAATGTCGACAAGTGCAAGGTGTTGCATATAGGGAAAAATAACCCTTGCTGTAGTTACATGATGTTAGGTTCCATATTAGGAGCTACCACCCAGGAAAAAGATTTAGGAATCACAGTGGATAATACATTGAAGTTTTCAGCTCAGTGTGCTGCAGCAGTCAAAAAAGCAAACAGAAAGTTACGACTTATTAGGAAGGGAATGGTGAATAAAACTGAAAATGTCATAATGCTTCTGTATAGCCCCGTGGTGAGGCTGCACCTCGAGTACTGTGTACATCTCAAAAAAGATATAGTTGCAATGGAGAAGGCACAGAGAAAGGCAACCAAAATGATAAAGGGGATGGAACAGCTCCCTTAAGGCTAAAGAGGTTATGGCTGTTCAGCTTGGAGAAGAGATGGCTGAGGAGGGATATGATAGAAGTCTTTAAAATCATGAGAGGTCTACTCTTTCGGATAATAGAAGGACTAGGGGGTAGTCCATGCAGTTAGCAAGTAGCACATTTAAAACTAATTGGAAAATTTCTTTTTCACTCAACACATACAGGCCGATAACAGTAAGGAGCGGTAGGAAGAGGTGCGTTTCGGCCGGGCGCACCCGCGTTTGCCGCATGCACAGTTCAGATCACCTACCGCTTGATATTGTATTGAAATAGCATGCAAATGCAGGCCGCATCCGAGAAGCGTCCGTGAAGCGTTAGGCCCGCGCAATCCATTTTACTGTATAGAGTGCTATACAGTGCCTACACAGTATCCTGAGTACGCTGGTACCTGTCATTTTAAATGTCATTTCAAATGACGTTTGAAACGACAGGTACCAGGGGGGATTGCGAGTCCTCTCCCCCCCTCCTGAAGCAAGGCAGGGCGAAAATTAAAACAAAGTGAATAAAGTGTAATAAAAGTAATAAAAGTAAACTTACTGCATGTGAATTTTCTTTGAACAGTCCTCTCTCTCTCTCCTCCTCCCGAGGCGCATACTGCGGCTTCCAGCAGCTCCCGCCGGCGAAGGTGAATGAATGTGCACCTGTGGTGCAATTTGGTCGCTCAAGGCGTGACATCACAACGTTTGGCGTCACGGCGTGTGACGTCGGCGTTCGCTAATGCACTGCCTTGAGCGCCCAAATTGCATTCATTCACCTTCGCCGGCGGGGGCTGTTGGAAGCCGCTTTGGCTTCCCTGCCCCCGCCAACGAAGGTGAATGAATGCACGCCTGTGTGTGCAATTTGGGCGCTCAAGGCAGTGCATTAGCGAACGCCAAAGTCACACGCCGTGACGTCAAACGTCGTGACATCACGCCTTGAGCTCCCAAATTGCACGCATTTCTATCTCTGCTGTTTGCTGCACTACCTTCTGCATGTACTAGCCCAGCTTGTATAGAATAAAAGAAGGAACTATGTCATGCTATCTTCTTTGCACGTCTTGCTTGTGCTAGAATTGCTGTTTTGAATGTGCAAGGTCTCTGTTTTTGGAGACCCTCCAAACATTAGTCATGGGGACAAAAGTGCCGCGTTTCGAAGCTCCTGAAAGTAGGTTAAATAATGTAGAGAGAGCAGGGCAGGAGGTGGGAAAGGCTTGATGGCCACTTGCAGGATGTTCAACATTTTGGATTCCAAATATGGTTAAGAGCACCCATTTCTAAAATCAGTCCTGTTCTTTTGGTCTGAAGGTTGGAACATAAGCAGCAAAATAGGTAAAGGCACTCCATCTGGCCGAGTTAATAAATGAGAAACCCTTTGTTTTCTCTCTAGAAGTTTCACTGGGATTTTCATACTTGTTTGTAAGATCCTGGGTGGCGGGGTGGGAAATTATATTTATGAGAGGAGCGGTAAGAAATAAGGCATCACAGGTCATATATCCATATTCAGAAAAAGAATTCAGTATTTCTGGTAAAGGAACCCATTCATTCTCAGCATCGGACATTTCATGGACAAATGCAAAGCTATCATTAATTAGCTCTCTAATTTGTAGCCCACCTTTCTGGGTTACAACAAACACAATAAAGGATAATAAAATCTCAATTTCAAAATAACAAATAAAGTGCTTTTTGGTAAAATAGCTGGTGTTTAATAGCTGTGAGGACTGGGTCGGTGCTGAACGTTCCTTCTCTCGCTCTCTCTGACACTGCCCTATCAGTTATGAGAACTCAAAAGGAACAAATCTGTGGGCTTAGCCTTTACTGCAAAATGCCTTAGCCCAGCAAGGCTTTAGCCATATGGAAATTAGCAAAAAACCAGCCACTCCATGAAAACCAAAAGTGATTCCCTAAAGATGCAACATGTATGCCGATAATTCGGTTTTCACATATGTTGATCCTTCAGGGTATTGGGCAATTTAGCTGCCCTATGCCAGTCTTTTTAAAATGCTGATTTGAGAAGCCGTATTGCACAGTATCTGGGTTTTTTTTAAGGGGCACTTCAATTTAAAATGTCCCTTTTTAAAAAGCTATTTGGAATCTGCAGGTGTCTTGCAATAAAGTAGAAACTCATAGCAGTAATTATGGCTAAATTATATACATAAAAACTTAAAAATCCTAGTTTATAATCTCAATCAGCTGGCATAGCATGAGGTATCAAAGACTGCAAGTTTCATAACACCTGTCTGGAAGAAAGATAAACTCTCACAAACACGAGAGGTTCATATTTTCCTTGTTAATTTCCTGCAATCTTCAATTATCTACTGGAATTCAGTCTTTCCGTGTTAGGATATGCTTGCCATTAAAATTGTAATTGCTTGTCTGTTAAAAAAAAAAAAAGAAAAAGAAATTGTTTTAAGAAAACTACACCTGCTGTGCAAATATGCTCATCATTTCACTAAATGCTATCTGGATGGAAACGAGCACAAAGCAGACCACAATATACTGTACTAAAACAGGAATGGAACGTAAAGTGCCTGGCTCCAGGCCATAAGGAACAGGTGAGCCAGGGTTTGGCGTCACGGCGTGTGACGTCGGCGTTTGCTAATTCACTGCCTTGAGTGCCCAAATTGCATTCATTCACCTTCGCCGGCGGGGGCTGCTGGAAGCCGCTTTGGTTCCCCTGCCCCCGCCGGCGAAGGGGAATGAATGCACGCCTGTGTGTGCAATTTGGGCGCTCAAGGCAGTGCATTAGCAAGCGCTGACGTCACACACCGTGACGTCAAAAGTCGTGACGTCACGCCTTGAGCTCCCAAATTGCACGCACAGGCGTACACAAGCGTGCATTCATTCACTGCCGGCAGGGGCTGCTGGAAGCCGCTTTTGCCGCCGGCTCCCTCCGCCTGCATGAATGCACGCCCGCCGGCTCCCTCCGCTGGATGAATGCAAAGGTGAGTGAATGAATGCACGCCCGCCAGCTCCTGCCGCGTACGGGCGTGCATTCATTCACTTTCGCCTGCACGCTTTCGCCCGCCCACCCGTACGCTTTCGCCTGCTGCTTTCGCCGCCGGCTGCCCCTGGGAGGCAGGGGAGCCGCAGTGCGCGCCTCGGGAGGAGGGGAGAGAGGACTGTTCAAAGAAAATTCACATGCAGTAAGTTTACTTTTATTACACTTTACTTTTGTTTTAATGACATGCCGAGCCGATTTTCGCCCTGCGCCTTGCTTCGGGAGGTGGGGGATTTTGACCGGAGCCTGCCTATTGCTGTCACACCACACTAACGCCAGGGTAAGGATCCCGGGGGGTGAGGGGGTCGTTTGCCCATGATATTTTGTCTCTCTGACCTGACGCTCCACACTAACGTAGGGGTAAGGGTAGGCGGTAAGTTAGCAGGTTAAACGCTCGGCAAAGCTCAGGTTAAAAAGGAGATAATCGGGGCGCACATTGCTGTATGGGAGGGAATAGCTAATCGGGGCGTTTACATCTCATATACATGCTGTGGGCGGAAAGGGTTACCGGTTGATTTAAAGAAGCGGTAAGGATGAGTTCAAAGGGATAGTGAATCGCGGGTTGGACTTACGCGGCCAAATTGTGAGTTAGAAGCGGGTTAGAAGCAGGGTAACCGCGGACGCACTTTACTGTATCGGCCTGATAATTAAGCTCTGGAATTTTTTCCCAGAGGATGTGGTTAGTGCAGTTATTGGGTACATTTTAAAAAATAGTACGCCGGATTTTATAAGATACGCGTGTAGCCGCGCGTATCTTATAAAATCCGGGGTCGGCGCGTGCAAGGGGGTGCACATTTGTGCAACTTGCGTGTGCCGAGCCCTATGCGCGCTGCCCGTTCCCTCCACCACCACCCCCCCGCACCTTCCCCTCCCTTCCCCTACCTAACCCACCCCCCCCTGGCCCTATCTAATCCCCCCCCCCTACCTTTATTGCACAAGTTACGCCTGCTCAAAGTAGGCATAACTTGCGCGCACCGATGGCCCGCTGCCGTGCCATCACTCGACCCGGGGGCTGGTCTGGAGGCCTCGGTCACGCCCCCCGGAATGTCCCCCGGAATGGTTAAACGCGCGGCAAAGCTACAGGTTAAAAAGGAGATAATCGGGGCGCACATTGCTGTATGGGAGGGAATAGCTAATCGGGGCGTTTACATCTCATATACATGCTGCGGGCGGAAAGGGTTACCGGTTGATTTAAAGAAGCGGTAAGCATGAGTTCAAAGGGATACTGAATCGCGGGTTGGACTTACACGGCCAAATTGTGAGTTAGAAGCGGGTTAGAAGCAGGGTAACCGCGGCCGCACTTTACTGTATCGGCCTGATAATTAAGCTCTGGAATTTTTTCCCAGAGGATGTGGTTAGTGCAGTTATTGGGTACATTTTAAAAAATAGTACGCCGGATTTTATAAGATACGTGCGTAGCCGCGCGTATCTTATAAAATCCGGGGTCAGCGCGTGCAAGGGGGTGCACATTTGTGCAACTTGCGTGTGCCGAGCCCTGTGCGCGCTGCCCGTTCCCTCCACCCCCACCCCCCTGCACCTTTCCCTCCCTTCCCCTACCTAACCCACCCCCCCCCCCCCGGCCCTATCTAATCCCCCCCCCCTACCTTTATTGCACAAGTCACGCCTGCTCAAAGTAGGCATAACTTGCGCGCACCGATGGCCCGCTGCCGTGCCATCACTCGACCCGGGGGCTGGTCTGGAGGCCTCGGTCACGCCCTCCGGAACGCCACCCGACACCCCCCCTAGCAAAGCCCCGGGACTTACGCGCGTCCCGGGGCTTGCACGCGCCGCCAAGCCTATGCAAAATAGGCTCGGCGCGCACAAGGGGGGGATTAAGGGTTACGCGCTTAACTTAAGCGTAACCCTTTTAAAATCTGGCCCTTAGTGTAGCTGGATTTAAAAAAGGTTTGGATAAGTTCTTGGAGGAGAAGTCCATTAACTGCTGTTAATTAAGTTGTCTTAGAGAATAGCCACTGCTATTACTGGCATCAGTACCATGGGATCTACTTAGTGTTTGGGTACTTGCCAGGTACTTGTTGCCTGGATAGGCCACAGTTGGAAACAGGATGCTCGGCTTGATGGACCCTTGGTCTGACCTAGTATGGCAGGTTCTTATGTTCTTATTAGTTTCATCATTTGATGTTATTTGATGTGTCTGCTGTTTTGGGAAATTTATAAACATTTTTATGAGGTGTTAGTTTTGGATGCTCTATTCATTAGTAATTTTGTTCCATTCCATTTATGACTTTGGTTGCCCTTCTCTGAACCTTCTCCATTGCAACTATATCCCTTTTGAGATGTGGCGACCAGAATTGTACACAGTATTCAAGGTGCGGTCTCACCATGGAGCGATGCAGAGGCATTGTGATATTTTCCGTTTAATTAATCATTCCGTTCCTAACAATTCCTAACATTCTGTTTGCTTTTTTGACTGCTGCAGAACACTGAGCCAATAATTTCAAAGTATTATCCACTATGATGCCTTGATCTTTTTCCTGGGTGGTAGCTCCTAATATGGAACCTAACATTGTGTACAGCAAGGGTTATTTTTCCCTATATGCAACACCTTGCACTTGTCCACATTACATTTCTTCTGCCATTTGGATGCCCAATCTTCCAGTCTTGCAAGGTCCTCCTGTAATGTATCACAATCTGCTTGGGATTTAACTATTCTGAATAATTTTGTATCGTCCGCAAATTTCCAAATCATTTATATATATATTGAAAAGCACTGGTCCAAGTACAGATCCCTGAGGCACTCCACTGTTTACCCTTTTCCACTGAGAAAATTGACCATTTAATACTACTCTCTGTTTCCTGTATTTTAACCAGTTTGTAATCCATGAAAGGACATCATCTCCTATCCCATGACTTTTTAGTTTTCTTAGAAGCCTCTCATTAGGGACTTTGTAAATGAGTTCTGATAATCCAAATACACTACATCTACTGGTTCACCTTTATCCACATGTTTATTAACCCCTTCAAAAAAATGAAGCAGATTTGTTAGGCAAGACTTCCCTTGGGTAAATCCATGTTGACTGTGTTCCATTAAACCATGTCTTTCTATATGCTCTACGATTTTGATATTTAGAATAGTTTCCACTATTTATCTCCGGCACTGACGTCAGGCTCACTGGTCTATAGTTTCACGGATTGCCCCTGGAGCCCTTTTTAAATATTGGGGTTACATTGACCACCCTCCAGCCTTCAGGTACAATGGATAATTTTAAATATAGGTACCCTAGAATGCATACCATCCGGTCCAGGTGATTTGCTTGTTGCGCTGGAGGTGGACACTTGGCCTGGCACAGAGTTGGTATGGCGCTCTGGTCAGACCCAGAGAGCACCTGCTGCCAGGAGGCGGAGCACACGAGAGACAGAGGCAAGCTAGAGCTTTGCCAATCACAGTCTGGGGTTTACACAGGTTGAACCCTTGGGTACCCGGACCGCCTGGACTTAGATGGGCCTCTGGAAGTCTGCCGGAGAGATGACGGACTAGTCAGGCAGGCAGAGGTCAGGCTTGGAGAAATCAACATAATCAAGCAGGTGGAGGTCAGGCGTGGAAAGATCAGCATGGTCAGAATCAGGCAGAGGTCGGTACCAGGTAGAGATCAAGCAAAGTCAGTGAGATGGCACGGAAGTTAAGAAGCCCTGGAGGCAACAAGGAACGAGAAAACTTGTTGCAAAGGCAAGCTCTGACTGCCAGAGCTTGCCTTAAATAGTTCCTGGCTGATGATGTCCGTAGGTCAGGCCGGCAGCCTCTGTGCACTGCGGCCCCTTTAAATCCAAGCAGAAAGCGCATGTGCCTAGAGGCTCCGGAGGAGGAAGCAGTCAGCGGCGGCATGTCTGCCTCGAGGCAGGGCCGCGAAGAGGACGACCACAGCATCTCCAGCATCCCTGGACCACCGAGACGGAAGCAGTATAGGGACCGCTCCCTCCACTTCGCAGAGGGACCGGCTCTTGCTCTGGAAACGGTGGCAGGAAGGGGTAAGAAAGGCCAGCCACGGATCCTGTGGCCGGCCGCCGCAACATTGCTACTCTTTAGTTTGTCAATCTGGCCTACTACATCTTCCAGGTTCACAGTGATTTGGTTCAGTTCATCTGATTCATCACACTTGAAAACCATCTCCGGAACTGGTATCTCCCAAACATCCTCATTAGTAAACAAGGAAGCAAAGAATTCATTTCTTCAATGGCCTTATCTTCCCTAAGAGCCCCTTTAACCCCTCGGTCATCTAATGGTCCAACCGACTCCCTCACAGGTTTCTTGCTTTGATATATTTTAAAAAGTTTTTATTATGAGTTTTTGCCTCTATGGCCAAATTCATTTCAAATTTTTGAAGGATTTTTTTGGCTAAAATAGCCTCTTTCACCTCACCTTTTAACCATCCTGGTAATCGTTTTGCCTTCCTTCCACCTTCTTAATGCGTGGAATACATATGGACTGCACGTCTAGGATTGCATTTTTAAACAATGTCCATGCCTGTTGAACACTTTTAACCTTTGCAGCTGCACCTTTCTATTTTCCTCATTTTATCAAAGTTTCCCTTTTGAACGTTTAGTGTTAGAGCTTTAGATTTACTTATTGTCCCCCTTCCAGTATTAGTTTAAATTTGATAATGTTATGATCACTATTGCTAAGTGGTCCACCACCATTACCTCTCTCACCACATCCTGCGTTCCACTAAGAATTAAATCTAAAATAGCTCCCTCTCTTGTTGGTTCCTGAACCAATTGCTCCATGAAGCAGTCATTATTACATCTAGGAACTTTATGTCTCTAGCAAGTCCTGATGTTACATTTACCCAGTCAATATTGGGGTAATTGAAATCTCCCATTATTATTACACTACCAAATTGGTTAGCTTCCCTGATTTCTCTTAGCACCATCATCTGTCTGACCATTTTGTAAAGGTGGACGGCAGTATACTCCTATCACTATACTCTTACCCAACACACATGGGATTTCTACCCATATAGATTCTACTGAGCATTTAGTCTCTTGTATGATCTTTATCCTGTTGGACCCCATACCCTCCCGGACATAAAGTGCCACATCTCAACCAAGTTGAGACTCCCTATCATTGCAAGCTCTCTCCCCACACAAATCACCGAATACAGTACCCCTCTCCTAATGCCTCCACCCCCCCCCCCCTTCCCCAACATACACATGACAGAACACAGTGCCTCTGTCCTATATCCTTCATGCATGGAGCACAGAGCCCCTCTCCTAATGCTCCCCCTAACAGGTCATAGAAATCAGTGCCTCTCTCCTATAACACCATGCCACTAGAGTTAAGGTTGCAAAAAGACAACAAAATCTTCAGAAAAGGCTTAAAAACTTGGCTATTCAAGCTAGCCTACCAAATAGAGAAGGAGAAACAGTGAGGCAGGCAAAGTATGAGATATGAACAAATAAAGTGTGTAGCTGTATTTCGATTTGTTTTTTACTCTACCTTCTTGTTCTTTACAAGATGAGAAGTTGAAACTTATAAAAATAGATTTGTTTTTAAACTGATAGTTCCTGGACAGTATTGTATCACACCCCAATTATATCATTGAGAAACCTATGTACCGAATCATTATGGCATGCGTGTAAATTAATGTATCTCAGCATCCTTATTTTATGTGCCTTATTGTAAACCGTTGTGACGGATCCTTCCTAACGACGGTATAGAAAAGATTTAAATAAATAAATAAATAAATAAATAAATAAATAAATAAATAAACAAACCTTCATGCATGGAGCACAGAGTTACTCTCCTAATGTTCCACCTCCTCCCAAACACACGCACACACACATCACTGAACAGTGTCTCTCTCCTTTAACAGTGCTCCTCTCCTAATATTCCCCCCCCCCCCAGACACACACACACACACACGCACACCACCGAACAGTGCTTCTTTCCTATAACCTTCATGGATAGAATACAGTGCCCCTGCCTCACACACATACACACATCACTGAACACAGTGCCTCTCCTATAAACTTCATGAATGGGACATTTTAACCCTCTCCTAATGTCCCGTCCCCCCCACACACACACACACATACATACATCACAGAACACAGAGCCTCTAAGAACATAAGAACATGCCATACTGGGTTAGACCAAGGGTCCATCAAGCCAAGCATCCTGTTTCCAACAGTGGCCAATCCAGGTCATAAGAACCTGGCAAATATCCAAAAACTAAGTATATCCCATGCTACTGATGCTAGTAATAGCAGTGGCTATTTTCTAAGTCAATTTGATCAATAGCAGCTGTTATGAATCCTCCTGCAGGGTTTTCAAAATTAAAGCCCCTCATGAAATTTCCCTTCCCTGACATAACTCTTCCCCTTTTGTGCTGCAGGAAAAAGGCCCATACTGTTGACAGCATGGCTACTTGTGGGGTGTGTGTGTGTGTGTGTGAGAGAGAGAGCATATGTATGTGAGATGGAGCATGTATGTATGTGTAAGAGAGCATATGTGTGAAAACTCTGCAAAAAAGACACCTACACCAATACACCTGATATTAGTCAGTAGGCAGAGCAGAGCCTGGGGAACCATAAAAGCTGCAGACTGTGTAGCCTGCAATCATTGGGAATGAACTAAAGTGGTAGGAGGGTGGCAGAGAAGTGGAGGCAAGCTACAGGCACAGGTAGGAAGGGGGTAAGCCAGGAAAAAGTGCTTATGCAGTGATGGGGAGGATTCTGTCTGAGGTGACTGCATTGAGCTCTGGAATCAGTGACTCTCTTAGGGAAGGAGATTGGGAAAGGGAGGGGGCTACAGCAGAATGGGGAAGGGCTGGCAGCAAGCAAGAACTTTACACCATGATGCAGCAGTGCTCGACTGGGGACACTCACTGTCAGGCCGACAGTGAGTGTCCCCACATTTTACTTTCTGTATCCCGCGCGCATACCTAATAGGGCCATCAGCATGCATTTGCATGTTGAGGGCGCTATTAGGTGCCGCGGGTTGGACGAGCGTTTTCCCTTACCCCTTATTCAGTAAGGGGAGGAAAACGCGCGTCCAACCCGCGGCACCTAATAGCGCCCTCAACATGCAAATGCATGCTGATGGCCCTATTAGGTATGCGCGAGGGATACAGAAAGTAAAATGTGCAGCCAAGCCGCACATTTTACTTTCAGAAATTAGCGCCGACCCAAAGGTCGGCGCTAATTTCTTCTGGCGCCAGGAAAGTGAACAGTAAAAACTGCTTTTCTGTGCACCCTCCAACTTATTTATTTGTTTATTTATTTATTTGGTGTTTTTCTATACCGGCATTCGCAAAAGGTTTCACATCATGCCGGTTTACAATTAACAAAGGGGTGTACGAAGAATAAACAATAACAAAACAGGTGCGTAACGAAGAACATTTCAGTTACAATAAATATTGCAGTTACAATAAAACAGGGAAATACACAACTGGGAGCAGTGAAAAGTCGATAGGAAATTAACAGAAGGAACAAATTTAAAAATTTATGGTATTTACTAAGTAATTAAATATCGCCATAATGATGTTTATCATGTTAAGGTAAGGTCGGAGAGTCGGTTAATGGTGAGTTAAAGGTTCAGTTGAGGTCTGGGACGGCTTTCTTAAATAACCACGTTTTGAGTCTTTTCCTGAATGTTGGAATCCAGGTCAGCACCTTGGCACTCACTCCTAAGCTTCTTATTTTATTCACCAGTCTCCTGTGTGGAGCCGTATCAAAAGCTTTGCTGAAATCCAAGTAGATGACATTGAGCGCTCTTCCTTGATCCAATTCCTTGGTTACCCAGTCAAAAAACTCTATCAGATTTGTCTGACAGGATCTTCCCCTGGTGAATCCATGCTGCCTCTGGTCCAGCAATTCTTCCGACTATAGATAGCTCACTATTCCTTCTTTTAACAGCGACTCCATTACTTTTGCCACCACCGAGGTGAGGCTAACCGGACTGTAATTACCAGCCTCTTCTCTGTTTCCACTCTTGTGAAGCGGGATCACCATCGCTCTTCTCCAATCACTTGGCACCACTCCCGTTTCTAGGGATCTATTGAACAGGTCTCACAGTGGACCCGCCAGCACACCTCATCACAGATGAACCTCATCTGAGATGAGGTTCATCCCGGGATGAACCTCATCAGGCCCCATGGCTTTGTCCACTTTCATTTTCCTCAGCTCTTCCCACACATTCTCTACTGTAAATGGAGTTACATCTACTCCATTCCCCTCTAGTTTGTTAACTAGCAACGGTCCTTCCCCAGGGTCTTCTTTAGTGAACACCGAACTTAAGTATTTGTTTAATATTTCTGCCATTTCTTCGTCTCTCTCCACACATTGATCCTTTTCAATTTCAATTTCACTATACCACTTTGAACTTTTCTCCTTTCACTGATGTATCTGAAAAAATGTTTTGTTACCTCTCTTTGGCAATCCTTTCTTCCGCTTGACTTTTTGCCGTCTTGATTACTTTCTTTGTCTCCCTCAGTGCTACCAGATATTCTTCTTTGTGCTCCTTGTTTTGGGATCCTTTATATTTCTTGAATGCTGTTCTTTTAGCCTTTATTTTGTCAGCCACCTCCTTGGAGAACCAGATAGGTTTCATTTTTCTTTTGCTTTTCTTTACTTTTCTAACATATAGATTAGTTGCCTTGGTAATTGCTCCTTTTAGTTTGGTCCACTGTTGTTCCACATCTCTCACATTCTCCCAGCCTACTAGTTCTTCCTCCAGGTACTTCCCCATTTCATCAAAGTCTGTGTTTTTGAACTGCAAAACTCGGGTTCGTGTGCTTCTTTTCCATAGGATATTAAACCATACCGTTTGATCACTGGTGCTGAGATGGGTGCCCACCTGCACATCAGAGACATTATCTGCATTAGTGAGCACTAAATCGAGTATAGCTCCCTCTCTTGTGGGTTCCATTACCATTTGTTTGAACAAAGCTCCTTGCAGAGCATCCACTATTTCTCTACTATTGTTAGATTCTGCAGATGGGATTCTCCAGTCTACATCCGGCAAATTAAAGTCTCCAACAATCACCACTTCTCCCTTCTTCCCCATCTTTTGGATGTCTTCAACCAGATCTCTGTCCAGCTCTTCCTTTTGGTTTGGAGGCCTGTAAACCACTCCAATAAAAATGTCTTAGTTTTTATTGTTCGATGATTTATGAGCAATAATAATATTTATTTTTCTATTGCTGCACTAGTCCAGCACGTTTATTTATTTATTTATTTAAAAATATTTCTATACCGTCTTTTCAAACTAGTTTGATCAAGACGGTTTACATATTTCGATTATATAGAGCCAGTTAACCAGGAAAAAATAAAAAAAATAAAAATAGAAATAAAATAAAATAAAAAACATCAGATTTAAAAATATAGATAAGTCATAGAAAGAATAAAAATACAATAAATTGTTATAGTCCCTACTCATAAAATAAATATACTAATTTTTAACAAAAATAGTCAAAGATAGAAAGGAGATAATGAATATAAAATATAACTCATATAAACCATTTTCCTTCAAAATGTATAATCGAATGGTAAATTACTACAAAAAATGTGGCTTAGAACATGAAGTAGTCAATTTTCAAGATGAGCATATGCAATCTTGAATAAATAAGTTTTAACTGCCTTCTTAAATTCGCTATGACTAATAATTTGCCTTAAGGTGTTAGGGAGAGAATTCCACAACAGCGGTCCAGCCACTGAAAAGGCCCTCTCCCTGGTCATATTAAGTCTAGCTATTTTAACTGTAGGAATATCGAGCAAATATTGAGATGTTGATCGAAGGTGTCTCATTGGTTTATACAACCGTAAAGATGTACAAAGCCATGTAGAATCATGGTCATGAATTAATGAATGAATTATAGAGAGAACCTTATATTTTACTCGATATTTAATTGGGAGCCAATGAAGCTTATACAAGATAGGGGAAATATGATGTCTCATAGGTAGTCCTACTAAAAGACGAGCTGCTGAATTCTGTATTTGCTGTAATGGTTTTATCGCAGAGTCTGGAAGACCCAGAAACAAGCTGTTACAGTAATCTAAACCCGAGAACAAAAGAGACTGTAAAACAGTTTGAAAGTCATTTTTGAAGAATAGAGGTTTTAATCTTTTTAAAGTATGCAGCTTAAAGAATGAATTTTTTACCAGATTGGAAACGTGATAGGATAAGGATAGATTTGTATCCATTTGAATTCCCAAATTACGGGTAACTTTCTTAACATTGATTATCTCATTGCCCAGAGTGATCGGTGAAGGAGGACCATTTGGAGAGTCATCTAGAACACTCAGAAAAAGAAGTTCTGTTTTTTTTGTATTAAGTTTAAGTCGACTGTGGCATAGCCACTGTTTAATTGTGTTAACATACAGGTTGCATAATGAAATAGTGTTAGCCCAGGAAGATTTATAAGGGACATAGATTTGAATATCGTCCGCATAAATCTTAAAATGAACATCTAGTGCAGCTAGAATCTGACACAGTGGGAGAAGGTAGATATTAAACAATACCGGTGACAAGGATGAACCTTGCGGAACCCCTGTATTTTGCATATAGATTGTCGAGGATTTGCCTTTGAAATTTATTTGACATTGACGATTGGCCAAATAGCTAGTAAACCAATGCAGTACTGTGGCCTGTATACCAATTGCTTGTAGTCTCGCTAGTAGGATCTCATGATCAAGCGTGTCAAACGCTGCTGATATATCTAATAAGATCAGGAGATAATCAGAGTTAGTGTCAAATCCTCGTATATAGGTGACAAAAGATGAAAGCAAAAGGGTCTCGGTTGAGTAACCTTTTCTAAATCCATGTTGTTCTGGATGTAAAATGTCATGGTCTGACAAATAATCTCTCAACTGATGGAGCACAGATGATTCGATTGTTTTTGACAAAGAAGTTAAGGATGTAATTGGTCTAAAGTTTGTAAAGTCTGATAATGGGGATGTTTTATTTTTTTGAATTGGTGTAATTGATGCTAGCTTCAATTGACATGGAAAAATACCAGATTCCAAGGATTGATTTGTAATGTAACATATAACTTCTGGGCAAAAGTCTCCCAGTTCTTTGAAAATAGCACCCGAGCAGGGGTTAAATGGGGAATTGGATGTCTTTTGTTTTTTTATTATTTTTTGAATAATGGCAATCGAAACAGAGTCGAAAGAGGTCCAGCTATAAGCTGGATTTGGAACCGCATAATTAGGATATGGTAAGTTCTTGAACTCCGCCACAATTGTATTTGTTTTTTGCTGAAAAAACCCTGCTATTTTCTCACAGGTATCTTCATCTATCTCCAGAACATCTGAACTTGGAGGTGACACCAATGACTTGACTATATTAAGCAGAGTATGTGGGTTGTTATTAGCCAGATTAATTTTTTCAGCAAAGAATTTTTTCTTAGCTGTATTTATATCTTGTTTGTATTTTCTCAGTATAGCGAAATATATATTTTTATTTTGTGTGTTTTTTTGTTTCCTCCATCGTCGTTCACTTTTTCTCAGAGATCTTTTTAACTCATGCAGAGTATTTGTATACCAAGGATTATTTAAATTCTTTTCCTTAATAATGACCTTAGATTTTAATGGGGCAATTATGTTTAGAGTATCTGTAATAACTTTATTCCAGCAATCAATTGTTTTTTCTACTGAGTCTTGCGCTATTATTGGTAATTTATTAGCAAACTCGTTCACAAATTCCTCGTTTGTAAATTTTCGTCTAATATTAATCTTTTTTCTAATAGTTGAAGCTATGGGAATATTATTCGTAGTAGCTTTAAATGATATTAAATGATGATCCGACCATGGAACTTCTTCATTCTTAACTGTATCCAATGGAATAGAAATAAGTTGAGGGTTAAAAAACACCAGATCTAATGTATTTCCCTTTCTATGGGTAGGAGCTGTGATTAATTGTGACCAGCCTAAACCAGTCATAGCTTCCAGAAATGAAATCACATATGTAGGCTTATTGAGCAGGTTTACATGTATATTAAAATCCCCCAACAAAATGGTATTTTCCAGATTCAGATGTAAGGATGTAATTAATTCTAAAAAATTTGATAGATACTTCTCTAAGGTAGTTGGTGGGCAGTATACAATGATAAAATTCATTGGTGGCGCTGTAATTATAAGAATTTCAAATGGGTCTGTGTCTACTATAATATTTCTAATCGGATTAAAAGAAGATTTGATAAGCGCCAGAATTCCACCTCCTCTACGTTTCGTTCTCGACAGAGAGAAAACTTTATAATCTTTTGGACAAAGACTATTTAATAGTACCGTGTCAGTTTCCATTAACCATGTTTCTGTTATTAACAATAGATCTGGCTTTTTTTCTTTTAAAAAATCGGTAAAAACCGGAATTTTCTGCCTGATGGATTGGGCATTACAGTACACAATAGACAATGCAGCTATTAAAATAGGTATGTTAATATTTGTAAGAGAAATAGAGCTTAAATTATGTCTATTAATATGTAGCGATCTATGGTATACATAACGTTCAGAAGCACCTGGGTTATACCGGCCCTGTCCGAATACTTTCTGAATCTCCATGATTTCTTAGAGGTTTTTTTTTTTTTTTTTTTTCACGATCTACTACCTCTTAATTTCGCTCACGTCTCGCTCACGTCTCGCGAAGGGGCTCGCACGTTGCATTTTCCAGTTTAGTTTTTGTCAGCACATTTCTTTTTATTCTTTATGGTCTCTTTATTCTGCATTTGATGAGAGTCTGTCTATGTTCTGCATGTTTGAATGAGGTGAGGTATTTTGTTAGTGTGTAATTTCTTTGTAGGGATCTATAGCAGCCTGGCTTGTTCTATTTTCCTAATAGGAGGGGTTGACACTTTTATAAAGTTAGATTTGTTTTTAAACTGATAGTTCCTGGACAGTATTGTATCACACCCCAATTATATCATTTAGAAAACTATGTACCGAATCATTACGGCACGCGTATAAATTAATTTATCTCAGCATCCTTATTTTATGTGCCCTATTGTAAACCGTTGTGACAGATCCTTCCTAACGACGGTATAGAAAAGATTTAAATAAATAAATAAATATTGGTATTATTGGTTTTGCAGTGTTGCCTTTTCATAAATAGGGTTTGTTATGATTCCTGCCCACGAAGTTTCCCCCACGAGCAGGCCTCCACCTACCTTCTGCTGCTGCCGTGCCTGCGCGGCCCGGACCACCGCGCTTCTGACTTCCTAAGCGGTCCACCCTTAGTCTTGTTCTGCCTTGCGGCAGGGCGCCGCGGACTTCGGTCCTCTTCGCGGCCTGGAGGCCACTCCCGACGCCACCCTCGAGGTCTTCTCTCGTGGCAGGGAGCCACGAGTCAGCCTGCCTTCAGCGGCAGAGAGCCACAAGCCTGCCTTCTGTTACAAGCGGCATGGAGCCACCACCGCTGGAGTCTGCCTCTTGTCCCTCGCAGCAAGGAGCCACGAGTCTTCCTGCTGCTGTCTTCAGTGGCAGTGAGCCACTAGCACCTGCCTGAGGCCTGTCCTGCGGCCGCCCTTGAATGATCCTTCGCGGCATGGATGCCGCCAAGCTCTTCCTGCTTCAGCCTGGCTCTAGGCGCGTGGCTGCGCCACTCTTCGAGATTGAAAGGGCTCGCGGCCGGATATGCCCCGGGCCCCACCTGATGACATCATCCTGGGCGTCTTCCTCCTAGTGTTGCAGTTTGATACTGCTGGAGAGGATAGTGGACCCTTGGGCCGACCTACCTAGGGAGACAGGGTAGGCCGGGAGGCGGAGCCACAGGCTGGAGGGTTTCACCCAGGAACCAGGGACCCCCCCGGGAGGAGCCCGTAGGGTCCCGGGTCCTTGGGACTGGGAGCTGTTAACAGAATGTCCAGAAGGCTGTGGTGGGGCGTAGGCCGGGACCGGGGCAGGCAGAGTGAATAGGAAGTCCAAGGTACCCGGAAGGCAGGGGGCCGGCTGCGCAGAGCCGAGGGCCAGCTGAAGGCAGAGCAGCGGGCGGCTGCAGAGTCTGTAGCAAACCGGAGTCAGAGGCAAGCAGTGGGCTGAAGCGGGGTCAGAAGCAAACCGGAGTCTGGAGCAGGCTGCAGGCTGAAGCGGAGTCAGAAGTAAACCGGAGTCAGAGGCAGGCTGCAGGCTGAAGCGGAGTCAGGAGCAAACCGGAGTCGGCGGCAGGCTGTAGGCTGAAGCGGGGTCAGAAGCAAACCGGAGCCGGAGGCAGGCTGCAGGCTGAAGTGGAGTCAGAAGCAAACCGGAGTCGGAGGCAGGCTGTAGGCTGAAGCAGAGTCAGAAGCAAACCGGAGTCAGAGGCAGGCTGTAGGCTGAAGCGGAGTCAGAAGCAAACCGGAGTCGGAGGCAGGCTGTAGGCTGAAGCGGAGTCAGAAGCAAACCGGAGTCGGAGGCAGGCTGTAGGCTGAAGCGGAGTCAGAGGCAAACCGGAGTCGGAAGCAGGCAACGTGGAGATCACAGGAACGCAACTGGAAGCAACTAGGAAGTTGTGAACCTCGTTGCAAGGCGTCGAGAGAGAGTCTGAATGCCGGTTATATCGGGAATCAGGCGTGATGTCAGCTGCTAGGGCGGGGCTGGGCTTCCGGGAGCTGGGCGCAGGAGACCGGAGTGCAGCAGGCCCGTAATGGCGGCCGCCACGTGGAGTGAGAGAAGCCCCCGGGGTCCGGAGCAGGCGGAATGCGGCGACTACTGAAGCGGAGGTAGGCGGGCCTGAGCCCTTTCAGAAGGGAAGCGGTCGGGACCACAACAGCTAGCCCTATAAAAGGGCTTCTTCACTTCAGCCTTTGCCTTGCATCGGAGTTCTTCATCCCTGGAGGTTCCTGTCTTCCAGCACTCCATCAGGTCTTCATTCCTTGTTCTTCATTGGAGTTCCATGTCCTGAGTCTTCGTGGCTTCCTGATGTTCCATGTCTTCATGTCCCGAGGTTCCTAGTCCAGGCTTCCTGATGTTCCACTTCCTGATGTTCCACATTTCCTGATGTTTCGAGGTTCCGTTCCTCCTTTGCTTGTTCCGAGCCCTCTTGACCCTCCAGTTCTTTTGGTTTTCCAGATGACACCTTGTTGGGGTAAATCCATCTCATTGGTTCTGTTCTCGTCATTGAAGTTTCATCTCGGCTGGATTCCCTTCCTGCACTTGTCCCGCTCTCCGCGTGGTCCGAGACCAGCCTCTCCAGGTTGTGTAGGGCGTGCAGTGGGACAGGGTGGTCCATGACCAGCCCATTGGGTCCACCCGTGTTGGTGGGCTGAGTAGGGTGCCCTGAGAGACAGTGCCAATGTCTGAACCTTCCAAGCTCCTCGTCTCGTCCAGAACATTCCACGCTCCTCGACTCATCTAGAGTCTATGTCACATGGCCTTCGTCTGCCCTCGTCCTCAGTCCGGCCTGCTGCTTCTTGCCGATACCCCGCGGCAGGTCCGAAAGGGCTGGGAATGGTCGGAGGACTGTTCATTAACCAACACTGCATTGTTGGCCTTCCAGAAGCATGCAGGTCCCGTAGAGAGTCAGACCTTCAGTCTTCACCCATACTTGGACACGCCTCACCTACCTTGGTGCTGCCCAGGAGTCTTCTGGGGTCGTGCCGAGGCCCATGGGCACACAATCCCCTCAAGATGGGACCACTCTCCTAGCATTCCCAGAATAGGGTTGTTACTGTTTGAGTGCTGGTAGTGATGTTTTCATATGGGAGATTTACTATTTTGTAATTTAGTTAACTCATGGCTTTCTGAGGGCCAAACCTACACCCAACACATATATATAATATGAGTTCCAATTGTCGTTTACTTTTTTTGGCAGGGTATTCTGGTTGGTACCACAACAGTGCATGAAAATATAATATACATGTAGTAATATTTTTGACCATTTTCATGTAAAATCTTAATATAAATAGTAACTGTGTACAGAGAGGTTGGGGCTGGGTGTACGTGTGTGCAAGGCTGTAAGGTTTGCTTAAGTTGCTAATATCCTTGCTTCAGTCTAGCTCTGACTGCACTGGCTCCATGTAGGAATGCAGGATTCCATCTGGAGCTGTGATGCTTTGGGCCCGGCTCTCCCCAGCCTCATTCTTGGCCAGGATTTAATTTTCTATTTCTTAAGCGCTGGAGGAAGCTGG
Source organism: Rhinatrema bivittatum (assembly GCF_901001135.1). NCBI lineage: Eukaryota > Metazoa > Chordata > Amphibia > Gymnophiona > Rhinatrematidae > Rhinatrema > Rhinatrema bivittatum. The sequence goes on from NC_042632.1 coordinate 5,841,782, forward strand.
CAGCATGTATCATTTCTGGTTCCTCCTTCCCTGGAGTAGGTTGGCACAGCAGAGCCTAGGGAACCATAAAAGCAGCATTCTGTGTAGCACACAGTTAATATAAATATGCTGGGGTGGATACCTGACAAGTGGAGGCAAGCTACTATCATAGAAAAAAGGAGTCAGCCAGAATGAAGTGCTTGTGCAGGGTTAGTGAGGCTTCTGTCAGAGATGACTGGGCTTTGAGAGGGGCAGTGTTACAAACATGTTAGTGGACCCAAGATAGTGTTACAGTCTTACCTTGACTTGCCCTTAGACCACGGAAAGTACCCGGTCAAAGGTGCAAGCCGGTACCCCTGGGTCGGCAGACAAAGAGAAGGTCCAGGACACAGTCTGGGTCAGAGAGGCAGGCAGCAAGCAATAGAGGTCCAGGGCACAATCCGGGTCAGAGAGGCAGGCAGCAAGCAAGCCTGTAGCCGAGGAAATGCTGTGCTGATGAGTGGCATTTAAATAGTCCCAGTTCCTGCGCTAGCGTGGGAACTTCCGGGGAAGGCGATGACATGCCGCGGTGGAAGGTGTCATGATGCGGTGTGCATCAACCTGCACTGCAGCTGGGGAATGCCGTCGAGCAACGCGGCCGCCAGCCCTGACGGAAGCAACAGATGCAGAAGGGCACTGAACGGAAACAGTACCTCCCCCGCAAGGTACCCCTCTCCATTTCTTTGGATGAGGTTTGAGAGGAAAACGCTGATGGAACTGCCGGAGCAGTTGCGGAGCCTGAATGTTGTGAGCTGGTTCCTAGGAGTTCTCTGGCCCAAAATTTTTCCAGGAAATTAAATATTGCAAAGTTCCTCGCCTTCTTCTGACATCCAAGATCCTGTCGTCCTCCACAATAGAAGACGTGGTAAGTTTAGATCTCCTGGACGGCCAAGACAGAATTGCAGTTTTAAGAAGCGTTATATGAAAGATGTTGTGGACCCGAAGCGTGGGTGGCAGGCAAAGCTTGTAAGTGACTTTGCCTAGTTGTTTTTCAATAGGGAAAGGTCCAGCGTATCTGGGTGCAAATTTTAGAGAAGATGTCCATAATCTGAGATTCCAGGTACTCAACCATACAAGGTCCCCCGGTCGGAGTTGAGGACCCGGCTTCCTCTTTTTATCTGCTTGTCTCTTAGCCTTATCGCAGTTTGCTGTAACAATCGTCAGGTCTTTTCCATAGCTCTGTTATGGAATGGTTAGTTTGGTCTACAGCTGGACAAGACGAGGAGGTAGTAATAGGCAATGGTATTCGGGGATATCTGCCAAAGACTAGGAAAAAAGATGTTCCAGGCTTGAGCCAAATGATTGTTATTGCAAATTTCCACCCAAGGTAATAAAGATGCCCAATCATCCTGTCTTTGGTTAACTTAGCATCGCAGGAAGGTCTTGAGTGTTTGATTTGTCAGTTCAGTTAATCCGTTGGATTGGGGATGATAGGCTGAAGAAAAATTTAGCTTTATTCTGAATTTCTTACTGAGGTCCTTCCAGAATCGAGCAGTAAATTGAACTCCTCTATCAGAAACAATATTCACGGGAAGGCCAGTAATGACGGGAGATAAGATTTCTCGTCCAGGTTATTCCAGTGTGTGTCACTTGGTGAGAATGGTGAGCCCAGACGCCTGGGTACCACCATCTTCCCCAATGTACTGTGAAGGTAGTGGCGAGCATGATAATATAGCAAGGTGGGTCAGAAGTCTCATCAGGAAGAAAGCTTCTGCTCGCTGATTCTTTTCTGCTGGTCAGAAGCGTAGATTAAAATTGAATCAGCTGAAAAATAATGCCCAACGAGCCTGTCGTGGATTTAGGTGTGAAAGGTATGCCAGGTTTGCCTGTGGTTTTGCCAGGTTTGTCGTGGATTTAGATGTGAAAGGTATGCCAGGTTCTTATGATCCATGTAAATAGTAACTTTATATTTGGCCCCCTCCAATAGGTATCACCATTCTTCGACAGCGGACTTAACTGCTAGGATCTCCAATGGCATCATTTTTTTCCGCCAGAGAAAATTTTCTAGAGAAATAAGCGCACGTAAGTAGTTTCCCCAAGTCTGAAGGTTGGTTTTTTTTTTAATTGCCATGCTGGGTCAGACCAAGGGTTCATCAAGCACAGCATCCTGTTTCCAACAGAGGCCAAACCAGGCCACAAGAACCTGGCAATTACCCAAACACTAAGAAGATCCCATGCTACTGATGTAATTAATAGCAGTGGCTATTCCCTAAGTAAACTTGATTAATAGCCGTTAATGGACTTCTCCTCCAAGAACTTATCGAAACCTTTTTCGAACCCAGCTACACTAACTGCACCAACCACATCCTCTGGCAGGATTGCCCTACTCCCTACTATGGAGGCATTGACCTCCATAATGAAAGGTTTAGTAGGATCAGGGCGTTGTAGACAAGGGTCTTTGATGAATTCTTCTTTTAAATGCTGAAATGTATGAACGGCTTCGGGAGACCACTTCTGAATTTCTGCCCCCTTCTTAGTCATGGCCGTCAGAGGGGCTACCAGAGTGGAGTATCCTGCAATAAACTGACGATAGTAATTGGGAAAAACCCAAAAAGCATTGTAGGGCCTTGAGACCCTTGGGTTGAGGCCAGTCCATAATGGCCTTGAGTTTCCCTGGATCCATGCGTAGGCCAGTCTGGGAGACAATGTACCCCAGGAAGGGTAATTCTTCTTTGTGAAACAGACATTTTTCTAATTTAGCATATAATCGGTTTTCTCGAAGGCGCTGAAGAACTTGTCATACATGAACCTGATGTTGATCTTCTGTTCTGGAAAAAATAAAGATGTCGTCCAAGGAAACCAGAACGTGAGAATACAGGAGGTCTTGAAAGATGTCATTGATCATGGCTTGAAATACTGCCTGGGCACTGCAGTCCAAATGGCATTACTTGATAATCATAATGTCCACCTCGTGTGTTGAAAGTAGTTTTCCACTCATCACCCTCCCAAATTCGTATTAAATTATAGGCCCCGTGGAGGTCAAGTTTAGTGAAAATTTGTATGCCTTTCAATCGGTTTTTTCCTGTAATGGCGTTTAATTCTCTGTAATCAATGCATGGTAGGAGGGATCCATTTTTCTTTTTGACAAAAAAGAATCCGGCCCCTGCTGGAGATGAGGAGGGTCTAATAAATCTCCGAGGCCAAATTCTCTTGAATATACTGAGTCATGGCCTCTGACTCAGGACCTGATAATGTGTAAACTCTACCACTGGGAGGGATTTTCCTGGAAGTAATTCTATTCCACAGTCATAAGCCCGGTGTGGTGGTAAGACCTCTGCTTCTTGCTTGCTGAAAACATCCGCAAATTCAGCATACTGGTGAGGTAATCCAGAGGGAATAATTGCGGACCAAGGAATTTGAGGCTTAGATGGTTTCACCGGAATCAAGCAGTTTTGACGGCAGTAGGAACTCCAACTTGCTAGCTGCAAAGATCCCCAGTCTAGGCAGGGCTGATGCAGTCTTAACCAGGGTAAACCCAGAATCACCTGATTAACCGCGGAAGGGTGCACATAAAATTGAAAAGTCTCTTGGTGAAGTAGTCCCATTGTCATTTTAATGGGCTTAGTGACAAACAAAATTTTATTCCACAAAGGTTGTCCCAATACTGAGGAAACTGTAAGCAGTGTTTTCAAGAGCTCTGTGGGAAGTTGATATTGACGAACGAGGCTTCCCTCTATGAAGTTACCAGCAGCACCAGAATCCAAAAATGCCTGGAGATGAATGGAACCTCCAGCACTGGGTAAGGTTTCTGGAATCAAGATTTGCGGAGAGGAAGTAGCATGACCCAGGGAGGCCTCTCCCACCAAACCTAGGCCTGGGAATTTAAGAACATAAGAAAATGCCATACTGGGTCAGACCAACGGTCCATCAAGCCCAGCATCCTGTTTCCAACAGTGGCCAATCCAGGCCATAAGAACCTGGCAAGTACCCAAAAACTAAGTCTATTCCATGCTACCGTTGCTAGTAATAGCAGTGGCTATTTTCTAAGTCAACTTAATTAATAGCAGGTAATGGACTTCTCCTCCAAGAACTTATCCAATCCTTTTTTAAACACAGTTATACTAATTGCACTAACCACATCCTCTGGCAACAAATTCCAGAGTTTAATTGTGCATTGAGTAAAAAAGAACTTTCTCCGATTAGTTTTAAATGTGCCACATGCTAACTTCATGGAGTGCCCCCTAGTCTTTCCAATATCCGAAAGAGTAAATAACCGATTCACATCTACCCGTTCTAGACCTCTCATGATTTTAAACACCTCTATCATATCCCCCGTGTCTTCTCCAAGCTGAAAAGTCCTAACCTCTTTAGTCTTTCCTCATAGGGGATCTGTTCCATTCCCCTTATCATTTTGGTAGCCCTTCTCTGTACCTTCTCCATCGCAATTATATCTTTTTTGAGATTCAGTGACCAGAATTGTACACAGTATTCAAGGTGCGGTCTCACCATGGAGCGATACAGAGGCATTATGACATTTTCCGTTTTATTCACCATTCCCTTTCTAATAATTCCCAACATTCTGTTTGCTTTTTTGACTGCCGCAGCACACTGAACTGACAATTTCAATGTGTTATCCACTATGATGCCTAGATCTCTTTCTTGGGTTGTAGCACCTAATATGGAACCTAACATTGTGTAACTATAGTATGGGTTATTTTTCCCTATATGCATTACCTTGCACTTATCCACATTAAATTTCATCTGCCATTTTGATGCCCAATTTTCCAGTCTCATAAGGTCTTCCTGCAATTTATCACAATCTGCTTGTGAACAATTTTGTATCATCTGCAACTTTGATTATCTCACTCGTATTTCTTTCCAGATCATTTATAAATATATTGAAAAGTAAGGGTCCCAATACAGATCCCTGAGGTACGCCACTGCCCACTCCCTTCCATTGAGAAAATGGTCCATTTAATCCTACTCTCTATTTCCTGTTTTTTTAGCCAGTTTGCAATCCACTAAAGGACATCGCCACCTATCCCATGACTTTTTAATTTTCCTAGAAGCCTCTCATGAGGAACTTTGTCAAACGCCTTCTGAAAATCCAAGTATACTATATCTACCGGTTCACCTTTATCCACATGTTTATTAACTCCTTCAAAAAAGTGAAGCAGATTTGTGAGGCAAGACTTGCCTTGGGTAAAGCCATGCTGACTTTGTTCCATTAAACCATGTCTTTCTATATGTTCTGTGATTTTGATGTTTAGAACACTTTCCACTATTTTTCCTGGCACTGAAGTCAGGCTAACCGGTCTGTAGTTTCCCGGATCGCCCCTGGAGCCCTTTTTAAATATTGGGGTTACATTAGCTATCCTCAAGTCTTCAGGTACAATGGATGATTTTAATGATAGGTTACAAATTTTTACTAATAGGTCTGAAATTTCATTTTTTAGTTCCTTCAGAACTCTGGGGTGTATACCATCCGGTCCAGGTGATTTACTATTCTTCAGTTTGTCAATCAGGTCTACCACATCTTCTAGGTTCACCGTGATTTGATTCAGTCCATCTGATTCATTATCCATGAAAACCTTCTCCAATACGGGTACCTCCCCAACATCCTCTTCAGTAAACACTGAAGCAAAGAAATCATTTAATCTTTCCGCGATGGCCTTATCTTCTCTAAGTGCCCCTTTAACCCCTCGATCATCTAACGGTCCAACTGACTCCCACACAGGCTATCTGCTTTGGATATATTTTAAAAAGTTTTTACTGTGAGTTTTTGTCTCTACGGCCAACTTCTTTTCAAATTCTCTCTTAGCCTGTCTTATCAATGTCTTACATTTAACTTGCCAATGTTTATGCATTATCCTATTTTCTTCTGCTGGATCCTTCTTCCAATTTTTGAATGAAAATCTTTTGGCTAAAATAGCTTCTTTCACCTCCCCTTTTAACCATGCCGGTGATCGTTTTGCCTTCTTGCCACCTTTCTTAATGTGTGGAATACATCTGGACTGTGCTTCTAGAATGGTATTTTTTTTAACAATGAGCACGCCTCTTGCACATTTTTTACTTTTGAGCTGCTCCTTTCAGTTTTTTTCTAACAATTTTTCTCATTTTATCAAAGTTTCCCTTTTGAAGGTTTAGTATGAGAGCCGTGGATTTGCATACTGTTCCTCTTCCAGTCATTAATTCAAATTTGATCTTATTTATTTATTTATTTATTGTTTTTGTTATACCGAGTTTCATGATAGGCATCACATCAACCCGGTTTACAAATAACAAGGAGTGTAAAGCATAACGTAACGTAAAAAACAATATTTTCAATAAGAACCTTGAACTTTAAATACAGTGAATCAGAAAAAGGGAGAGGGAAAGTTACAAAAAACAAGGAAAATAAACTTGGGATGGAAGGGGAGAAATTGAACAGCACAATATTTACATTTCAGCCTATTGATACATTAGAATAGCAAGTGAAAAAATAAGACTATGAAACAGTACATATGTAATCAAATGAATAAATATGACACAGTTGTGAATGGTAATAGTATGATAAATATTCAGCAGGAATTAGTGAGAGAGGGTTTGAGGTTGGTTGATGATGATCACTATTGCCAAGCGACCCCCACCACCATTACCTCTCTCACCAAATCCTGTGCTCCACTGAGAATTAGATTTAAAATTGCTCCCTCTCTCGTCGGTTCCTGAACCAATTGCTCCATAAAGCTATCATTTATTCCATCCAGGAACGTTATCTCTCTAGCTTGTCCCGATGATACATTTACCCAGTCAATATTGGGGTAATTGAAGTCTCCCATTATTACCGCACTACCAATTTGGTTAGCTTCCCTAATTTCACTTAGCATTTCACTGTCCATCTCACCATCTTGACCAGGTGGACGGTAGTATACTCCTATCACTATAGTCTTCCCCGACACACAAGGGATTTCTACCCATATTCAATTTTGCATTTAGTCTCATGCAGGATGTTTATCCTGTTGGCCTCTTTGCCATCCCGGACATAAAGCGCCACACCATCTCCCGGGTGCTCCTACATAGAAACAGAAATGACGGCAGAAGAAGACCAAATGGCCCATCCAGTCTGCCCAGCAAGTTTCGCATTTTTTTTTCTCATACTTATATGTTACTCTTGGCTCTTAGTAAACTTTTGGTTCTATTTCCCTTCTACCCCCACCATTAATGTAGAGAGCAGTGTTGGAACTGCATCTAAGTGAAATATCTATCTTAATTAGTTAGGGGTAGTAACCGCCGAAATAAGCAAGCTACACCCATGCTTATTTGTTTACCCAGACTATGTTATTCAGTCCTTGTTGGTTGTTGTCTGCATATAGATCCACTTTTCTTCATTCCCCCTGCCATTGAACCAGAGAGCTATGCTGGATATGCGTGAAGTATCAGACTTTCTCCCCTGCCGTTGAAGCAGAGAGCTATGCTGGATATGCACTGAAAGTGAAGTATCAGGCTTATTTGGTTTGGGGTAGTAACTGCAGTAACAAGCAAGCTACTCCCCGCTTTTTTGTGAATGTAAATCCTTTTTTCCACATTTCCTCTTGCCGTTGAAGCTTAGAGCAATGTTGGAGTCGCATTAACCGTGTCTATGTTTATTGAATAAGGGTATTATCTCCAGGTAGTAGACATCATTCTCGTGAGCCACCCACTCTTCATTCACGTCCTCTAGACTTTATTTATTTTATTTATTTATTTGAAGCTTTTATATACCGAGGTTTAGCGCATGCCTTCACCCCGGTTTACATTGAAACGAAACAATGATACATAGAACAAGTAGTGAAACAAAAGTATATATAACAGGTCATGGAGCAGGTTGTAACAGGAAATAACTAAAATAGTTTAAGCCAAATAACGAAAATGAATATAGAAACGAAAAACGAGGAAGGTATATACAATAGAGGGGGAGGCAGTGGGAGGAGGAAGGGGTAAATATCTGCGGAAAAGAGAAGAGGGGAGAAGTAGGTGGAGGCTTAAGGCATCATAATTGTAATTTGCTTAAGTCATCATTGAAAGTCTGGCTGAAGATCCAGGTTTTCAGTTCTTTTTTGAATGCTTTATTATCGATGATATTGGTTAGGTAGTATGGTAGGGCATTCCAGAGTTTTGGCCCAGCTATGGAGAGAGCTCTATTTCTGGTGTTCGTAAGCTTTGCCATGGGATATGTGGGTATTTCGAGAAGTCGTTTGTCAGAAGTTCTGGTGTTCCATTGAGGTTTGTGGGGGTGGAACATTTTACTGACTGCAGAGTTATTTGTATTGTGTACTGCGTTATGGATGATCGTCAGGGTTTTGTATTCTATTCTCTGAATGATTGGTAGCCAGTGTAGACTTTTTAATACTGGGGTGATGTGATCCGATTTTTTTTTTATGGATCCACAGTGTTTTTATGGATCCACAGTGTTTATCCCACACTCCTTTGAAGTCCTTCACAGTTCTGGTCTTTACCACTTCCTCCGGAAGGGCATTCCAGGCATCCACCACCCTCTCCGTGAAGAAATACTTCCTGACATTGGTTCTGAGTCTTCCTCCCTGGAGCTTCAAATCATGACCTCTGGTTCTGTTGATTTTTTATCGACGGAAAAGCTTTGTCGTTGTCTTAGGATTATTAAAACCTTTCAAGTATCTGAAAGCATTGCGATATAATTTGTACCCCGGTATAGCACTGTCCCATTGGTTGTCCTCCTTCCACCATGTCTCTGAGATGCCAATTAAGTCTATGTCATTACTCACTGCTATACATTCTAATTCTCCCATCTTACTTCTTAGACTTCTGGCATTAGCATACAAACATTTCAAAGTTTGTTTTTTGTTTGTATTTTCATTCTGCTTTTTAACTGATAGGGATAAGTTAGAATTTTTTAGCTCAGCTGAGTTTTTAGTTACAGGCACTTGGACTACTTTTCTTATTATTGGAACCTCACTGTCGGGATGCCCTAATTCTAATGCATCATTAGTATCCTTTGAAGATACCTCTCTCCAAACCATGCGCTGCTGAGCAACTGTCGGCTTTCCCCTTTGTTCTAGTTTAAAAGCTGCTCTATTTCCTTTTTAAAGGTTAGTGCCAGCAGTCTGGTTCCACCCTGTTTAAGGTGGAGCCCATCCCTTCAGAAGAGACTCCCCCTTCCCCAAAAGGTTCCCCAGTTCCTAACAAAACTGAATCCCTCTTCCTTGCACCATCGCCTCATCCACGCATTGAGACTCCGGAGCTCTGCTTGCCTCTGGGGACCTGCTCGTAGAACAGGGAGCATTTCAGAGAATGCTACCCTGGAGGTTCTGGATTAAAGTTTTCTACCTAAGAGCATAAATTTGACTTCCAGAACCTCCCTCCCAAATTTTCCTATCTCGTTGGTGCCCACATGTACCACGACAGCCGGCTCCTCCCCAGCACTGTCTAAAATCCTATCAAGGTGACACGTTAGGTCCGCCACCTTCGCACCAGGTAGGCATGTTACCAGGTGATCCTCATGCCCACCAGCCACCCAGCTGTCTACATTCCTAATAATCAAATCACCAACTATGATGGCCGATCTAACCCTTCCCTCCTGGGCAGTAGGCCTTGGGGAGATATCCTCGGTGCGAAAGGACGATGCATCACCTGGAGAGCAGGTCCTTGCTACAGGATCCTTTCTTGCTGCACCCGGTTGATGCCCTCCAATCATGAGACCTTCTTCCTCCAAGGCAGCACCAGGGTTGCCAGTCTGAAGTTGGGACTTGGCTACTATGTCCCTGAAGGTCTCATCTATATACCTCTCTGTCTGCCTCAGGTCCTCCAGGTCTGCCACTAGCCTCCAGAGATCGGACTCGTTCTCTGAGAGCCAGGAGCTCTTTGCATTGCATGCACATGTACAACTTCTCACCGGCGGGTAAAAATTCATACATGTGACACTCAATGCAAAAGACTGGGAAGCCCCCCTCTTGCTGCTGGGCTGCTGCCTTCATCTCAATTTTGTTCAGTTCCTAGTTAAGTTTTAGGTTGCTATGGGAGTAGGAATGTGTCTAATTAACGTCCTTTAAATGTATTAGTGAATTCACTATGGGGCGGATTTTAAATGCCCTGCGCGCGTAAATCCAGCCAGATTTACGCGCGCAGGGCCCTCGCGCACCGGCGCGCCTATTTTGCATAGGCCGCCGGTGTGCGCAGAGTCCCGGGACGCGCGTAAGTCCCGGGGCTTCGTAAAAGGGGTGGGGAGGGGGCGTGTCGGGGGCGTGATGCGGCGTTTCAGGGGCGGGCCCGGGGGCGTGGTGCCAGCCCGGGGGCGTGGTCGAGGCCTCAGGGCCAGCCCCCGGGTCGGGTGATGGCGCACCAGCAGCCCGCTGGCACGCGCAGATTTACATCTGCTTTTAGCAGGCGTAAATCATTCAACAAAGGTAAGGGGGGGGTTTAGATAGGGCCGGGGGGATGGGTTAGGTAGGGGAAGGGAGGGGAAGGTGGGGGGAGGGCGAAGGAAAGTTCCCTCCGAGGCCGCTCCGAAATCGGAGCGGCCTCGGAGGGAACAGGCAGCGCGTGCTGGGCTCGGCGCGCGCAAGGGGGTGCACATTTGTGCACCCCCTTGCGCGCGCCGACCCTGGATTTTATAAGATACGCACGGCTACGCGCGTATCTTATAAAATCCAGCGTACATTTGTTCGCACCTGGTGCGCAAACAAAAGTACGCAATCGCGCAAATTTTTTAAATCTACCCCTATATGTCTGGTAGTGGCCTACAAGGTACTGATCAAACTCTCAAAGCTTTTGTTGTTGGTTTTTTTTTTGTGAAAGTGGCACCTGCCTATAAATTAAAGGATGGGCTAGGGGTGAGTGGGCAAGGGGTGGGAGGGTTGGGAAATCCAAACAGTCTAACTTCAGTTAGTCAGCCAGAGTGACTCACTGCTCTCTTGATTATCAGATGTTGGTACCTAATCAAACCAAATCACACTACCTCAACACCTTTCCAAGGTGAGTAACTGAACTGAACTTTTCAACCTTTTTACTTAGGTATACACTGCTCCTAGCTTATTTCTAGCTTCTGGCTACTTTTGTTTTTTTAATACAAACACTCAGTTCTGCTTACTAGTTGCCTTACAGACTTTTAAAAATAAACACACCAACTACTGCTTACTAGCTGACTAACTGACTGACCATTTAAAAATACAGTCTAACTTGTTTATTCGCTGCCTTACTGACTATTAAAAGCACAAACACACTAAATAATATTCCCAAATAGTTAACTTTGCCCCAATACTTTTGAAAAAGACAATGTCCCAAGCAAAAACTTACTGATTCCTTTCAGCCACCAGCAAGGTGATCCTCTCCTCTCTGTGCTCCCACTGGAATTAATTGGCAATTAGTTCAATATTTGAAAGGTTGACAAGCAAAATTAACTCCAGACCAGGATATATATGAGAGATGTAATGAAACTCGTCGAGAGCCCAACAAATTGCCTGGATATAAGGGGGACTGCAGTTCAGTTTGCGCACTCCTGGTCTAAGGTGTGCTGTAGTTGTTTAGAAAAATATGAAATTTGTTGGAGATTTTTTGTCTTGGTTCTGCCAGGCTCCAGGTCACATGATGTGTCTTTCAAGGGTTGATGGTGTGGGTTTTGGAACTGTTGAAATATGTGCTACACAGAAAGCACACGAGCAAGTCACAGATATCTTGTGGGTTGGTTTTGAAAAATATCCCATGGGCTGATATTTTCCTGCAATCTGCCCCGTTGCACACTCATACTTGGGAACTCTCCGTGTTTGGCCTGGATACTCCGAAATTCTGAACGAATTGCTAGGTCTCTGGGCCAACACCAGAAAACTCTGGGTGCCCTGTTGCAGAAGGCCAGAAGAGAAAGGGCCTGGAGCAGCACGCACTCGAAGGAGAAGTATCAGCACCCATGCCCCCAGAAGAAAACATGAAGCCCAGTGCTGTGTGGCAAGAAAGACTAGCAGAAGCGTCAGTCTCCTTTGCGGGAAATAAAAACTGAAGACACAGGAAGAGGAGCAACAGTGTTGGGCCGCACACTGAAAATAAAACAAGGGCAGAGCAGGCCGACGCTACTGGAGGAGGAGGAGGAAGTAGAACGCATGTTCCGTGGGCCTGGGGAAAGAAAAGGGTCTAGTGGCTAATGAGATTCGAGGTGAGAAGAGACAATGAGAGTGCATGTGTGTATGGAAGAGGGAGAGGAGTGAATGAGTGTATATGTGTTATGCATGTACAGGTGTGTTTGGAAAAGGGAGGGGGGCGCCATCTCATCCCGCGCCTCAGGCAGCAGATTGCCTTGAGACACCCTTGTGTCTACCCCTTGAGATCCTGCCATGTATTTGTGACCTGGCTTGGCCACTGTTGGGAACAGGATACTGCGCTTAATGGACCTTTGGTCTAACTGAGTAAGGCAGGTCTTATGTACTTATGGTACAATTTTCAGCATCCTCATTTCTGTAGATAAAGTGCTGTTTCACCCGCAGAAATGACTTTGAATATTGCCTATACTTCTCATGTACTTTAGTTTGGTGACTCCAATCCGGTCCTGGCTGATATTACATTTTCAAAGATGTTTACCCATGAAGAATCCCTTTGGAAGTTGCCCCTTTAATTGAGATCTATGTACATGGGTAGACTGGCTGAATCAGCATTAGAGGATTTTAAGTCACCTGAAAGGCAAGCACTTTCCAACCCATGTGCTTTTACAGGACAGTGACTGGAAACTAGGCACAAAATTTAATGTTCAAAAATATATACGCATAAGAGGCAAGACGCTAATACACCTACTTAGCACCATTGTACAATACCATGTAAGGAAATGTGCATACTTTTAACCATATAACAAACCAATATTCAAACTCAGTACCCTGTGTTTGAAAATCTGTTGAGCTTATATGGACTAAAAAGAATGCGTGTCATTTGTTGTTAGGGGCCCTATTGAAAATTTAATCTTAAGTGGCATTACTATGTAAAGAGTGAGGGAGATCAGAATAACAACATTAATTCTGGTTCTGCAGAGTCAATAGAAAGAGAAGTATGTGCAATGTTTTTCTCTGAGCTGTATCCATCCCTTTGCTGTTGCCTTATATGCTTTAATATCTCCAGGGACAGGAAATCCATGTTTTGGGCTTCATCCTCAGAAGTGGCACAATCTGGAAGAAAGCAGAAGATTTATTTGTACATTTGTATAACATAATATGTGTAACATATTTGTGCTTTTTATCTGTACAACATTTAGGGGCTTATGAGCTAAACCTTGCAGTAAAAAGTATTCCGTACATGAGCTAGAAATTTAGGAGGCAATAATTAGACAGTCTGATTGTTACGTAACGGGTGTTTTAGTATGCCCTTGGGCCTCAGCCCGACCCCAGACGGATCCAGGACCGGACCGAGGATTGACGGCGTGTCCCAGCATGGCAGAACACGGTCTTACCCTCTGCCAGGCCTGCAAGTTCCCAGAGCCAACAACAGGATGATGTTGGAATGTGAATGGTCCTCGACCATTCCGAGCCCTTTCAGACCTGCCGCTTAGAACGGCATGGAGCAGCAGGCCTGACCTGAGGATGAGGGCAGACAGGCCTTGACATGAAGACGTGACACTATGACGAAGGTGAAGATGTGACACCAGGGATCTTGAAGACATGACACCAGGGCTATGGAAGACATGACACCAGGGCTATGGAAGACATAACATCAGGGCTGATGCGAAGACATCACGGACCGGGTGGTCGATGCAACGGCATCAGGGACAAGACTCTAAAGTGCAGACATGACTAGGAACTTGAAATCCAAACAAGACAAGACACAAGGCAAGAGGACATAGGCACTGTCTCTCAGGGCGCCCTACTCAGTCCACCCGCGAGACTGGTCGCGGACCACCCTGTCCCACTGTGCGCCCTACACAGCCCGAGGAGGCTGGTCACGGACCACGCTGAGAACGGGACAAGCGCAGGGAAGGATCCAGTCGAGGTGGGACTCCGACGATGAAGCCTATGTCATCCGAAGCACCAACACGGCTGGCAGGACGAGACTGCTCAGGAGCTCAGGACATCAGTCCATCTGCAGGCCTCTCCAACCCGGGAAAGACGTCGTCAGAGGGAGCAGGACCGACAGGACCAGAAGGCTCCAGAGCGCTGATGAGAACACCTAGGAGCGCAGGACACCAGGAGGCGAACACTAGGACACCTGCACGAGGACCTCAGGCATGAAGACATGCCATGACGAGGAACAGAGGAAACGAGGAACTCCATGGAGAAGATGGAAGACCTGACGGAGCTCTGGCAGGCAGGAGTCTCCAGAGTGAACTAACTCCGATGCAAGGCAATGACGTACTGTGAAGACAGCCCTTTTATAAGGCTAGGCAGGAAATCCAATCCTAGGTGGGGTCAGCCACACTTCCTGTGGCTGGCCCTTTAAATTCTGTGAAGAAACGCGGCCGCGCGCCTAGAGGGAGTAGGAAGCTGACTGTACAGGACCGCGGACAGCGGCCTGCACCGACATCTGTGCGCAGAAGGCAGGGCTGGGCCTGGAGGCAGGCCCCGAAGACAGCAGCGGCTCCAGCCACTGCAGGAGGCCCTGGGGACGGCTCCAGCTGCCAATCGAGCCCGGGGATGCGGCCTGCAGCCCTGGGGGAAGAAGATGACAACGGCGGCGGCTCCGTGCCGCGAAGATGGACAGGAAAGTCCGCGGCTCCGGCCGTGGTGAAGACTGCTGTCAGGGACGGCCTCCGGGCCACGGGAGAAACTTCAGTCTGCGGCTCCAGCCGCACCGGAAGGCCCGACATCAGTGGCGTCCGTGCCGCGTCGGGTAAGGCAGCAAGGGGGAAGGTAAGTGCAGCCTGCTCTTGGGGAGGACCCGCAGGCAGCGCTTCATAACACTGATTATTTCTCCCACCCCTTATTTGCTGTGAATAGCATACATACTTTTACATGCACAAAAACGTAGGTGGAATTAGAACAGGGAGAGAAATTACTCATAGAGATTTCATAATTAAATCTTTGTGTATGATATCCAGTAGTGCACCTATATTGCCCTCCATACTGGTGCTATTGCTGTGTGCGCTGGGTCTACCTGCTTACCAAGTGCAACGTTTTCCATCAGGGACTTGGACTGTGTCAGACCGGCATTCTCATTGATAGCCCTGTCAATCAACTGATGTTATTGAGGGTGCCCGGAATTTATCAGAGGAACGGAATCCAGAGGCACCATGCTCCGGAGGGGCGCACGCCTTCATCGTACATAAGAACATAAGAACATGCCATACTGGGTCAGACCAAGGGTCCATCAAGCCAAGCAACCTGTTTCCAACAGTGGCCAATCCAGGTCATAAGAACCTGGCAAATACCCCAAGACTAAGTCTATTCCATGTTATTGATGCTAGTAATAGAAGTAGCTATTTTCTAAGTCAACTTAGTTAATAGCAAGTAATGGACTTCTCCTCCAAGAACTTATCCAATACTTTTTTAAACACAGCTATACTAACTGCACTAACCACATCCTCTGGCAACAAATTCCAGAGTTTAATTGTGCATTGAGTAAAAAAGAACTTTCTCCGATTAGTTTTAAATGTGCCCCATGCTTGATTCACATTTACCCATTCTAGACCTCTCATGATTTTAAACACCTCTATCAGCAGTCTCTTCTGTAAGTTGAAAAGTCCTAACTTTAGTCTTTCCTCATAGGAGAGCTGTTCCATCCCCTTTATCATTTTGGTCGCCGTTCTCTATACCTTCTCCATTGCAGCTATATCTTTTTTGAGATGCGGCGACCAGAATTGTACACAGTATTCAAGGTGCAGCATCACCAAGGAGCAATACAGAGGCATTATGACATTTTCCGTTTTATTCACCATTCCCTTTCTAATAATTCCCAACATTCTGTTTGCTGTTTTGACTGCCGCAGCACACTGAACTGACGATTTCAATGTGTTATCCACTATGACGCCTAGATCTCTTTCTTGGGTGGTAGCTCCTAATATGGAACCTAACATTGTGTAACTATAGCATGGGTTATTTTTCCCTATATGCATCACCTTGCACATTAAATTTCATCTGCCATTTGGATGCCCACTTTTCCAGTCTCACAAAGTCTTCCTGCAATTTATCACAATCTGCTTGTGATTTAATTATTCTGAATAATTTTGTATCTGCAAATCTGATTACCTCACTCGTTGTATTTCTTTCCAGATCATTTATAAATATATTGAAAAGTAAGGGTCCCAATACAGATCCCTGAAGCACTCCACTGCCCACTCCCTTCCACTGAGAAAATTGTCCATTTAATCCTACTCTCTATTTCCTGTCTTTTAGCCAGTTTGTAATCCACAAAAGGACATCGCCACCTATCCCATCACTTTTTAATTTTCCTAGAAGCCTCTCACGAGGAACTTTGTCAAACGCCTTCTGAAAATCCAAATACACTACATCTACCGGTTCACCTTTATCTATATGTTTATTAACTCCTTCAAAACAGTAATGCAGATTTGTGAGGCAAGACTTGCTTTGGGTAAAGCCATGCTGACTTTGTTCCATTACACCATGTCGTTCTATATGTTCTGTGATTTTGATATTTAGAACACTTTCCACTATTTTTCCCAGCACTGAAGTCAGGCTAACTGGTCTGTAGTTTCCTGGATCACCCCGGAGCCCTTTTTAAATATTGGAGTTATATTAGCCACCCTCCCAGTCTTCAGGTACAATTGATGATTTTAATGATAGGTTACACATTTTTACTAGTAGGTCTGAAATTTCATTTTTGAGTTCCTTCAGAACCCTGGGGTGTAAACCATCTGGTCCAGGTGATTTACTACTTTTCAGTTTGTCAATCAGGCCTACCACATCTTCTCCGTTCACTGTGATTTGGTTCAGTCCATCTGAATCATTACTCATGAATACCTTCTCCGGTATGGGTATCTCTCCAACATCCTCTTCAGTAAACACCGAAGCAAAGAAATTGTTTAATCTTTCCACAATGGCCTTATCTTCTCTAGGTGCCTTATCTTCTCTAAGTGCCACTTTAACCCCTCGAAGTACCACAGCAAAGGAGCCTTTGTTCATCCTTCCGTACACGCCTCATGCTTTTGTTAAGTCACCTGTTTGGTCTCTTTTCTCTGAATAAGGCGACCATTATTGTTGTGGATATGGACCCTTAGGCCGAGGGGGAGTTGGCGCTATCTGTGGGAAGGAGTCCCGCAGGTCCCCTCCATTGGCAGGTAAAGTTGGCGGGAGCAGAAGCCCAAGTGGAACTTCACCAATAAAAGCCCATGTTTATCTTAGGTTGAGCCCTTGGGTGCTAGGACTGGCTGGTCTTAGGTGCAGGCCTCTGTGGAGATGAAGATCCGTCAGGTGGAGTTGTTGCAGGCCAGCATGTAGGAAGAACTGGCAACTCAGGCAAAATATTTCTCCAGGAGACAGTCGACCTATTGCCAAGACAATGAAAGTGCTGTGGAGGGAGCCTTAAATAGGCCTGGGCTCCAGACATCATTAGGGAACACTGTGGAGAATTTCCTGCCATGGGCCCTTTAAATTGGGTCTGATCGGGTGCGCGTGTGCCTAGGGATAGCCCCTGCTAGAATTGTTGGTGTGCACAGGCCCCAGTCAACCACGGAGGTTGGCCATGCGGGCTGTGGGAAGGCCTGCCGTGGCTTCCGAGGAGTCCACACACATGAGACAGGGCTGGAGGTAAGAGCAGCGGTCCGTGGGACAGGACCATGAACTGCCACTCGCAATAATTATCCAACACCACTCTATTTCAACTGTTGCTTGCAAAGGCCAATATAAGAACATAAGAAACTGCCATGCTGGATCAGACCAAGGGTCCATCAAGCCCGGACTGTTTACTTCCTCGAAGGAAATCCTCCCATGCACAGTCAGCTCTTATTAATATTCCATTGCCCCCTCTTCCCATCATATTATTTACTTCTTTTGTTATTCTCTTGAATGATCAGTCAATTTCTAAGAAAGCTTCTGTTATATATGACTCTCTCTTTACCATTAAGCCTGACTGTTTTTGTATCACTGAAACTTGGTTGCACAATTATGATACCCTGATTTTAAATCGATGTTGCCCTCCATTTTACTCTTATGTCTGCCGACCTCATGGATCATGTAGATGCGGAGGGTTAGCTGTATTCTTAAAAAAAAAAATCACTGCAATTCTCTAAACTTTCTGTTTCCAAACCTGCTTCTTATGAAATGTTATTTCTTAAATCAAAGCAGTTTAATATCTGAGTTATTGCCCACCAGGTCTCCTACAATGCAACTTATCCCCTCTCATAGAATCCCTAACCTCTGCTGATGTCAATTAACAGAACACCATATTAGGCAACTTCAATTTACAAGTCAATCGTATCCCCCTATCGTGCACATGCTCAAACTTCTTAAATACCTTGTCTGCATGTGGATTTGAACAAATTATTTCTGGCCCAACATATCGAACAGTTCATACTCTCAACCTCATTTTCTTGAATCCTGAATGGTTCTCCAAGGTCCATGTCGACATTTCAACTATGAAGATTTCATGGTCAGACCATTTCTTACTCTCTTACTAATTATTACCTCGACATGACTCCTCCTCTCCTCTTTACCATCTGCTTTCATTTTCTAAAAGAAGCTTTATTGACTCTGATGACATGCAAACTAAATTTATTCCCTTACTGACTGAATAATCTATTGATTCTCCTGAAGCACAACCCGAGCTATGGGACTCCTCGTGTCAATCTGTTGTTAAACAACTGGCTCCTATCTAAACGGTTTTTAGAAAGCAGAAGACGGACTTCCGGTGACATCATCCGGAGCGTAGTCGGTGGTGAGAGCTCCACGGCTCCCTTATGATCTTTCCCCCCCAAAAAAGGGCTGAAACGGCGGCGTTTTTTTCTGCATTTTCCCGGTGGGCTCCCTCACATACCCCTGCCCTTGATGCCACAGTGTGGAAAGCTGGAAACTGCAGGAGTGGATCGGAGGCCCCACGAGTCTGGATCCTCATCTTTTACACCTAAACTGGCGACTGCTCGACAGGAATGTTAAATACAGCTCTTAGTCCGCGGCAGCGACCAGGGAGGCGATGATAGGGGCAGAGAGCACATGATCCATCAGGCAGCTACAATACTCTCAGAATGGTAAGGCAGCAGATGACCGGGGCTGCAAAAACGAGGGGCTCGGAGCATTGACCCAGTTTCCCAGAACAGCCACGTGGTTAAAATGGCGGCGATTGCAGCGTGTTTTTGTATCTGATTCTTGGATCATAGTTTGCTGATTCGGCATTCCCAGTCTCGGGGGGGCCCATCGTATGGAACATAACCTGTGTGGTGTTCACTGTGAAGCAAGGACATCTTAAAAAAAAAAAATCCAGCATATTTGTTTGTCTGGTTCCTCTAGCGTGATGGCAGTATAGTAAGTGAAGTCTCTCATTTACATTTTGGTAGCTCACATAAATCTTGACATTACTGGTACTTCTTATACCTGCTGGCCTCCCTGCCGATTTTATGGAATGTTCGCATAACTGCTCTGCTTGTCTAGTGTTTTTTGCATGAAGACAGGGCATCCAGCCCTGTGATCTTTGGTTATTCCACAATCTCTCGCCTGCTGCGATCGCCGCAAATGTTACTGGATACAATACTTTTATTAAGCTGGAAACTCACATAACCCCTGGCATTTCTGGCATTTCTTACCAATGCTGGCCTCCCTTCTGATTTTCTGGAGTGTACAAATATGCTGCTTTGATTACCAAGTGTTTTTTGCATGAAGACAGTGCACCTAACCCTGTGATCTCTATCTCACATTCTCTCATCTACTGTGATCCCTGAAAAATGTTATTGGATATAGTAGTACACAGACAGGCTTTTTCAGAGTGGACAGACTGCTGAGCACTGATCAAGCCTAGCGTGGGGGATAATAAGGAATGCGCCATAGGAGTTCCAGGGCCTGTCCTGAGCGAGGAACTCCCGCAGCCAGAATGGCTTCTAATGCGGAGGGCGCGAAACAACTCACAACAGTGTCAGAGGATGTCTTACTGCAAATCTCGTCTCGGGTGTCGGGAGCGCTGGATGAGAGACTCATCAGGCTGCAGACTATGATGGATGATATAAAGGGGACATTGGAAGGGCAGGCCAAGAGAATGAATGGCGTGGAGCAAAGGATAAGTGACCAGGATGACAGGCTGGTAAATGCGGAACGTCAGGTCCAACAACTCACGGAGCAGCAGGCAGTACTTCTGACCCGGATAGATGATCAAGAGAACAGAAACCGAAGGAATAACATTAAAATAGTCGGAATTCCAGAGACTGTTAAAGAATTAGAGCTGTACCGTCTTGTAGAGGATTGGCTCCCTAATCATTTGGGTCTGACATCTCTGGTGGGCCAAATACAATGTGAGCGTGCTCATCGGATGGGTCCTCTGCAGGAAGGAGATAATAGACCACGACCTGTAATGTTACGCATTTTAAACTGGCTACACAAGGTGCAGCTGATGCGTGAATGCTGAAAACGCCAGGTGATAGAATATGAAGGAAACCGTATCTTGCTCTTTAATGATTTCTCTGCGGTGGTAGCCACACAGCGACGAGCAATGGCGCCTACGTGTACCGAGCTGCATAAGAGAGGCATCCCGTTTGCCTTGCTTTATCCGGCAAAGCTAAGGATGCACCATGATAACAAAACCTTCTTCTTTTTGAAACCGGATGATGCCTCTGCCTTCCTGGCGAATTTGGCTCCGGAAGGTTCCGCTGGAGAGGAAGTCACAAAGTAGACATCACTCACAATAGAATTTGGCAAGAGTTTGGTTGTTCTCGAGGGGAAAAAACTGAAAACTTGCTCTATGTGCTTATCCATATCTGTGCTGACTAGGAGATAGTGTTATTGCTTCTCAGTCATGATCTTCTGTATACTGTTCTTTATTTGTATGAGTTGATTATTGGATGTTTTTCTGGAAGGTGGGTTCGGGAGGGGGATTGTAACCCCTGGATGCCGTAGTTTCAGTATTGTGTTTAAATTCTAAACAGTTACAAAGTTATACTGAAGGTTTTGTAACAGTGGTACAATTTTTATGTCTATACAGTAACTTGGGGGGGGAGGGGGCGGAGGAGAACCTCGGCATGCCTCGAAAATGGGGGTACATTGGGGTTCTGGGCCTCCTAAGGATGCATATTGCAAGCTGTAAGTATGCATGGATTATCAGATGGTATGTATGGTGTGTATGGGACTGGATGCTGGGGGATGGGGAGGGACAGAGGGAATCCCTAGGAGAGGTGCACATATTTTTGGATGGGGAACAGTCTATTCTGGTAATTGGTGAAACAGGGTACAAGATGTTTCCTTATGATCCCGGTGGCTCAGGCTGGGGAGCCGAGGGACTTTCTACATTGACATTTTCTCTGCGCGTCTTTTTTGGGCTGAGCCTCTAAGACTCTCGTGCGATGGTTGCAGTAAAATTAATTTCTCTTAATGTAGATGGCATTCATTCCCCAATCAAAAGAAAGAAGCTTTTGATGGCATTTAAGCGTATAAATGCACAGGTGGTGTTTCTTCAGGAAACCCACTTATCAGCTGAAACGAGAATGGGTGGGACAATGTTTTTTCTCCTCCTACAATTCGCGAAGGAGAGGGGTTGCCATACTAATTCATAAACAATTGCCATTCCAGTCGGAGCAGGTTTGGCAAGACCCGGAAGGTCATTACATCATTGTCCAGGGACTGTGCAACCAGCAAAAAGTGATTCTCTGTAATGTATATGCACCAAATGTTTATAATCATGATTTCTTCACCTGTTTATTGGGGATGCTGAGAGAATTCACAGACTATGCAATGTTGGTAGGGGGAGATTTCAATTTCATGGTTAATAAGAAAGAGGATTGTCGACCGTCTAAGTCTGCAGAGCCCGGAGATAACCAAAAGAGGCCTAGTCTCTTGTGCCACGAGTTACGCCTATTAGATATCTGGCAGACTTTGCATCCTGGAGAACAAGACTATACTTTTTTCTCTCACCCACATGGGTCATACTCTCAATTGGACTATTTTTTTATTTCAGATTTCTTGTTCCCCAAAATGTCAATGGCCACAATTGGTACGATAGCCTTGTCCGACCATGCTCCGGTATCAGTTGTTGTCACTCTGGGTCGAGCCTTAAAACCTCCCTTTTCCTGGCATATGCCCCCTGGTCTCCTCCTGGATAAGAAATTCTCATGTTTTCTGCAGGAGAAATGGGAGGAATATGTACTTTTCAACTCAAGCTCGGAGGTAGCGCCGGGAGTTCTTTGGGAAGCGGGAAAGGCGGTGATGCGTGGGCATATTATAGCATACGTTGCCACTCAGCATAGGGCTAGGAATGCTGAGATACTTCAACTTACTGCAGAGTTGAAAGCTTCTCAGCTTCGCCATATGCAGGAGATGTCCGAGACCAGTAAACGAAAGGCAGAGGGTATTCGTGAAACATTACAAACGCTCTTACACCAGAGAGCATCCAAATCCTTGCGCTATTATCAGTTTCAGCTGTATCGTCATGGTAATAGAGCTAGTAAGCTATTGGCTAGTCTAGTGCGTGCGCGGGGCCCAAAATCTTTCATTACTGGTATTACAGACCGTACTGGGGTGCGTCACGTTACTGCGCAGGCAATAGCAGATCGATTTCATTAATATTACAGCCAGTTATACGGGGCTAAGTCCAGTGATGTAGAGATGAGGGAAAAATTCTTTAATAACATGCCTTGGCCTAGGTTTACTAAGGAACAGCAGGCCATGCTAAATAAACCAATAGTAGATATTGAAATCCAAGCGGTGATACATGGCTTAAAGCCAGGTAAGGTGGCAGGGCCGGATGGATTGGGACAGGAATTCTATAAGATCTTAAAATTTCCTGTGCTGCCAGTGTTGTGGCAGTATTATAATGGGTTGCTTCAGGGTTCGACAGTGAGTCCCATGGAAAATCAATCTACCTTAGTTCTATTGCTGAAACCAGGCAAGGATTTGCAAGATGTTGGCTCCTATAGACCTATTTCTCTTATTAATGGTGACTTGAAGATTCTTTCTGCTGTCCTTGCCGCTAGGTTAAATTCCCTCTTGCCTTCTGTAATTCATGAAGACCAAACGGGGTTTATTAAAGGGCGGCAGGGGATCAAGAACGTGAGGAGGCTGATTGGACTGTTAAATTTTCATCCAACAACGGAGGCAGTGGTCCTGAGCCTGGATGCGGAGAAGGCTTTTGATTCCCTTTCTTGGAATTATTTGTTTTGGGCTCTGCAGACTTATGGTATTTCTGGTCCTTTTCTCACTTGGTTGCAGGTGTTGTATGCTAATCCTGGCACTCGCCTTCTCATTAATGGAACATTGTTTACACCTTTCCCTATTCATTGCGGAGTACGACAGGGATGCCCCCTCTCACCTCTTTTATTTGTTCTGGCATTAGAGCCTTTAGCTATTAAATTAAGGCTGGATGGGGAGTTTAAGGGCTTGAGACTGGGGAGACATTTGATGAAATTGGCACTGTTTGCTGACGACATTTTGTTGATTGTTGGCAATTCAAACACTAGCATCCCAGTCATTATACGCCATTTTACAGCTTTTCACCGTATGCAGGTTTAACAATTAATTTTGCAAAATCAGAGGCGTTGGCATTAAATCCTAGGGTGCAGCATCAGTAGACGGGAGATTTTCCTTTCACGTGGGCCCAAAACAAAACAAAATAAAATATTTGGGGGTTTGGATATCACGAGATCTTGCAGATCTTTACGAGCTCAACATTTCTAGCACTATTGCAGCTTTGGCCGCCCACCTCCAGACATGGCGGACCCTGCCTCTCTCTTTATTTGGCAGATGTGCATTGCTTAAAATGGTCCTGTTGCCAAAGTTGCTTTATAAACTGCACGTGTTACCCTGTTGGCTGACGGGCAGGGACGTCAATTGGTTACAAGCGGCGTTCCAAAAGTTTGTGTGGGCTGGAAAGAGAGCCAGACTGAATTATAAGATGCTGACCTGTTCTAGGGGGGAGGGGGGCCTAGGTCTGCCCGATATCCGTCTTTTCAATGTAGCCTGCCAGCTGCGATTTGTAGGTGAGTGGCTGCTTGATCGCTATACTTACTGTGAGGATGGACTGGTCATTAGTATGGTTTCTCCATGGTCACCTTTATATCTTATACAAGCTAGTAACACTGTATATCGCTCTTTACAAATCCCACGTAGTTTGATTTACTCCTGCTGCCAGGCTTGGCGATGACTCTGGGTTCAGGGAGGCTTGCCTGGACTCGTCTCTCTTTTAATGCAGTTGCTGGGTAACTGGAATTTTCCCCCAGGGCGCGAACAGTACACTATTTTTGATGGCTGGCTGCAAAAAAGACTCGCGTTCATTTATCAATTTTATTCTGAGGATACACCACTCATACAAGAATTTACATTGTTGGCTACCGACTATGAATTACCAGCTAAGCAGTTTTTTGCCTATTTACAAACACGTCATTATTTGCACGGTTTCAAATGGACAGAGGACCAGTACCAAAGAGAACGTCTATTTGCTCAGAATTTCTTTGAGGTGGCATTAAAGCACAATTCAATCAAAGGTTGGTGCGAAGTGGGCAGGCGTTATCGCTCGCCTCGGCATCTTTCCTACCTGGCACAATATTGGACTGAGATGGGGGTGCCTGGTGTGTCCTCATCATACCTGCTTTCGTGTTTCAAAAATCTGCAAAAAAGTTTGCCGGATTTATCACTCCAGGAATTACAATTTTAAAATTTACATCATATTATATGTGATGACATATGACGTTATCAAATGGGGAGGCTTGCCTCGCCCACATGTATCAAGTGTACTCAAGACAGAGGAACTTTGGTCCACAGACTGTTCACGTGCCCACGGTTGGCAGGGTTTTGGAACGAAGTACTGACTGTTGTTGCTCAAAGTACACATTCAACAATTGGCAGGAGTGGTAAGCTTATTCTGTCGGGCCTGCGGGGTGTAATGCCAGTCTATCAGGCATCTTTGGACAGGTTTGGCCACACTGCAATCCTATTGGCTTGCCGAATGGTCCTGGCAGACTGGATACAACCGAATATCATACCTACCACAAAGGCATGGTTCTATCGACATGCCTCATCTATGCAAATGGAGAGATTAGCCTCGATACAGGGCTTGAGGCCGCTGGACCAGGAATATAGACAATGCTGGGCTACATGTTTCTCCTTAATGCTGTTGGATGTCCAAACTCATCTGCTTTCAATGGGATATCACTCTTCATGGAAGTAATTACAATATGCTGGTTTATGATGCAAGAATCCTTGTTCATGGGTTTGAGGGATTGGGTAAAGGGAATTGTTGACGGGATTCTTGTGCTCTAAGGTATTGCTTTAATGGGTTCTTTTCACTGAAAGCGTATGTCTTATGAGTCTCCTGTGTTACTTTCCTAGGGATTCGGGTGAGAGGGGAAGGGGTTTGGATGAGTGTATGTATGGGATGACTGGTGTGAGTGGGATGTATGATCGATTTGGTAAACTTGTCTAGTGGTTTAGATCCACCGGAACTTGAAAAGGAGTGGGGCAGAATGCCTGACAACCAGTGATTGTACGGCGATTGGGTGTGGTTTGACGTTACTATGCTGATCAGTTGTACGACATCGGGCACCCTCTATATGTTTTGATGGTTGCACTGTCTTTACTCTTCAATAAAAATGATTTTGCAAAAAAAAAGAAAGCAGAAGACGACTGTCTTTTGGTTTTCCTTTGAATTACACTAGCACGAGACTCCTCAGGAGTTCAGAGAGGAAATGGAGAGCTCACCCAACTCCTGAACTACTTGAGGTATATAGAACCATCTTACCTTATCAGACAGCAACTCCGGTTGCAAGGAAAGCCCATATTTATTCCAAACCTTCATAAGAACATAAGAAATTGCCATGCTGGGTCAGACCAAGGGTCCATCAATCCCAGCATCCTATTTCCAACAGAGGACAAACGAGGCCACAAGAACCTGGCAATTACCCAAACACTAAGAAGATCCCATGCTACTGATGCAACTAATAGCAATGGCTATTCCCTAAGTAAACTTGATTAATAGCCATTAATGGACTTCTCCAAGAACTTATCCAAACCTTTTTTGAACCCAGCTACACTAACTGCACTAACCACATCCTCTGGCAACAAATTCCAGAGCTTTATTGTGCGTTGAGTGAAAAATAATTTTCTCCGATTAGTCTTAAATGTGCTACTTGCTAACTTCATGGAATGCCCCCTAGTCCTTCTATTATTTGAAAGTGTAAATAACCGAGTCACATCTACTCGTTCAAGACCTCTCATGATCTTAAAGACCTCTATCATATCCCCCCTCAGCTGTCTCTTCTCCAAGCTAAATAGCCCTAACCTCTTCAGCCTTTCCTCATAGGGGAGCTGTTCCATCCCCTTTATCATTTCAGTTGCCCTTCTCTGTACTTTCTCCATCGCAACTATATCTTTTTTTAGATGCGATGACCAGAATTGTACACAGTATTCAAGGTGCAGTCTCACCATGGAGCGATATAGAGGCATTATGACATTTTCCGTTCTATTAACCATTCCCTTCCTAATAATTCCTAACATTCTGTTTGCTTTTTTGACTGCTGCAGCACACTGAGCCGACAGTTTTAAAGTATTATCCACTATGATGTCTAGATCTTTTTCCTGGGTGGTAGCTCCTAATATGGAACCTAACATCGTGTAACTACAGCAAGGGTTACTTTTCCCTATATGCAACACCTTGCACTTGTCCACATTAAATTTCATCTACCATTTGGATGCCCAATCTTCCAGTCTTGCAAGGTCCTCCTGTAATGTACCACAGTCTGCTTGTGATTTAACTACTCCGAATAATTTTGTATCATCTGCAAATTGATAACCTCACTCGTCGTATTCCTTTCCAGATCATTTATATATATATATTGAAAAGCACCGGTAGTACAGATCCCTGAGGCACTCCACTGTTTACCCTTTTCCACTGAGAAAATTGACCATTTAATCCTACTCTCTGTTTCCTGTCTTTTAACCAGTTTGTAATCCATGAAAGGACATCACCTCCTATCCCATGACTTTTTAGTTTTCGTAGAAGCCATGGGAACATTTCCACTTAGTCAAGGAGATTGTCTCACTTGCCACTTCTGCTCTCAATTTTATTTATTTATTTATTATTTTTTTTTATTATACCGAGTTTCATGATAGGAATCACATCAACCCGGTTTACAATTAACAATGTGAGTAAAGGCAGAGAGTAACATAGTAAAACATTTCCCAATTCAACGTCACATATAGAATGAAACTTAACAGATATAATAACAATATTTAGGATGTGAGAAAGTTACAAAAAACAAGGAAAAATAACTAGGATCTGAAAGGGGGAGGAAATTGAAGGAAGAATATTAACATTTTAGCCAACTGTATCAATTAATAAATATGTATAGTATTATAAAAATATATTTTAAAATATATTTTACCTTCAGCTGGTCCTGGACTCAACATAGCTGACACATTTGCAATCCACTTTTCACAGAGAATTGAAATTATATGCATCGGTTTCTCTAATGATATCAGTCTACTAACCGATAAGCTGTTTTCTGATAGATCAAGCTGGGACACTTTCTGTTGCTCACAAGTTACTCATTGTCGTCAGGTCTGCCTTCCCATGGGTTAGAAGTAGGGTGTACAATTCCCCAACACAGCCAAAACCTCTGTAACTAATTTGCCTTTGCAGGATTCCTCTGTGCAGCTTAGCAATCTCAAAACACAGCCATTGCCTCTGAGGATACTAAAACCCTGCAAGGAGCTTAAACAACCGGGAGTAAATACTTCCTTCTATTGTCCCCTTCCAGTTCGTGGCAGGCTTTCTGAAAAGAGGTCTGGCCTTCTCTGCACAGTCCAAACTACAGTTCAAAAAGATAACTGCCACTGGGTTTAAGTCTCTGCTTCAGAACAGTCTCTGGCTTCTGACCCTGGGTTTAAACCTCCCTGTTTCAGGCACAGTCTCTGGCTTAGACTAGGAGAAACTTTTCAAGTACCAATTCCAGTGCTTGTGGGTTTGGTTCGAGGGAAACCAAGCTCTTACTGCAATCACCCACCATAGCTTATAGAGGGAGATTCATATACTTGCCTTGCCCAACTACAGCTCAACCACTCTCACAGCAGTTTCTTCTTATCTGACTCTAACCTGTTTACTGTTAGAGATCCAGGTCTCCTTGCGGGGGGCTTACACCATTCATCTCCTACCTCCATCGGCATTGGTCCCGGCTTTGGCTCTGGATGCTCTGACACCTCCACCTCCACCTCCTCCATGTCTCCCTCTGCCTTTAGTAGTCCATCTTCATGTTCCTGTCCAGCACCCTCTGCAGGCCACCTCCCTTTCTCCTCCCAGTTCACCTGGGTATCCTCTTTCCCTGGCTGAGGTGAAGGCTGTGCAGCTTCTTTGTCCTCCAACCCTCTCCCTCCCCCAGTGCTTCTCAGAGAAAGAGCTTTTCCCCTAACCTGGGGGTTCTTGGGTTTTGAAGGTTTCACCCAGGTTTCCTCTCTTGCACAGATTCCCCTCCACTGGGCTCCTCATCCAACCTCTCCCAGGGTACATAGAAACCATCACAATAGTAACAGTCATTAGAATCCAGCCACCTTCCCAGATTCCTCGGTGGCGGACATTCACCATGCAGCAGGGAGCCGCCATTGGACGCTCTGACACGTATGTTAATAAGACCAGGAGAAGAGACACTTTGGCATGCATGTGCATCGGTACGCATGATTCGGTGCACGTTGACGGGAGAATTGGGTACCTGCCCTGATGATGATGTCACATGCTTAAGTCTACTTAGACTGCCACTACTTAGACTTGGATTCATTGCCTCAGAAAGAAGGTTTCCTGGTTCATGTTTTCTGTCTTGCTCAAGTCCTCCAGCTGGTTCCTACTTTTGACATCAGCCTGTTTCTGTCTTCTCAGCCTCCTGCTTTGCTTCAATCTTCATCTGTGGTTCCGCTGAAGTCTTCAGCTCCGCTTCAGCCTCAGCCTTGTTGCAAGCGATCAGCCTTGTCCTTGCCTGGCTTCAGCCCCAGCCTGGTCTTTGCATAGACTTTTGGACTCAGCAATAGTCTGGCCTGTGTCAAGACTTGCTCACCCGCCACTGGTGTGGGTCTCAGGACTCTACTTATGAGGCTGCATCATGGGAAGAGGGGCTCACGCATACACAGTTCCTTACAATAGTAACATAGTAGTGACAGCAGAAAAGCACCAAATGGTCCATTACAAAAGCAACAAATCTATATGTTAGAAAAGCAAATAAGAGTAAGAAGAAAAAGAAACTGATGTGGTTCTCTAAGGAAGTGGCTGAAAAAATAAAGGAAAAAAGAACAGCATTCAAGAAGTATAAAAAAAAAGGGAACACAAGGAAGAATATCTGTTAAACTGAGGGAGACAAAAAGAAATAAGGAAAGCAAAAGGTCAGGTATAAGAAAGGATGGCCAAAGAAGTAAAGTGAGAAGACAAAACATTTTTCAGATATATCAGTGAAAGAAGGGAGGCCAGAAGTGGTACAGTGAAACTGAAGGGTGACAAGGAGCAGGTCAGATTATTTCTAAACAAAATAATGCCGCTAGCCCAGGGGTCGGGAACCTTTTTGGCTGAGAGAGCCATGAACGCCATATATTTTAAAATGTAATTCCATGAGAACCATACAAGACCTACTAAATTAATTTACTACCCCCCCCCTACTCTCCTGACACCCCCACAAGACCTGCCAAATTAATTTACTACAACCCCCCACCATCCTGACCCCCCCAAGACCTGCCAAAAGTCCCTGGTGGTCCAGCGGGGGTCCAGGGCTCACAGACAAATCTTTAATAAAAAAGTAAAAATCTAACAAAACCCCCCACCCTCCTGATGCCCCCCAATACCTCCAAAATTAATTTACTACAATCCCCCACCCTCCAGACCCCCCCAAGACCTGCCAAAAGTCCCTGGTGGTCCAGCGGGAGTCCAGGGCTCGCAGACAAATCTTTAATTAAAAAAGTCACTCCCTCCTTCCCCCAGTCACTCTCTCCTCCCTCCCTCCCCTCAGTTACTCTCTCCTCCCTCCCCTCAGTCACTCCCCACCGCCGCAACTGCTCCTCGCCGCTACTACACCTTGCTGCCGCCACCGCCACCACTGCTGCTACTCCTCGCCGCCGCTACTGCCGCCACCGCCGCTACTCCCCGCCGCCGCCGCTGCTACTCGCCACCGCCGCTGCCCCCTCCGCTCCTCGCCACCGCCGCCACTGCTCCTCCCAGCGCCATTTTGTTTTTGCAGGCACGCACTGCTCTGACCGACGTGCTCGCCCACGCATGCGCCGTAGAGCTGCTCTCTACAGCACATTTGCGGGCCATCGGTCAGAGCCCAGATGGAGCAGACGGAAGATCTCAGGGGGGGGTTCCCTTCCTTTCCCTTCCCTTCTCTTCTCTCCCTCCCGTGCGCCGCCGTCACCGCCACTGCTCCTCGCTGCCGCCCCTCGCCGTCACCGACGCTACTGCTCCTCGCCACCATAAGCCCATGTTTGATTTGTCTGCGAGCCAGATGCAGCCATCGAAAGAGCCACATCTGGCTCGCGAGCCATTGGTTCCTGACCCCTGCGCTAGCCCATTAAATCCCTGTTCTACTGCTTTACTCAAGATACTTGATTACTTTCTTCGTCTCCCTCAGTTCCACCAGATAATCTTCCTTGGGATCCTTTATATTTCTTAAACGCTGTACTTTTAGCTTTTATTTTATCAGCCACCTCCTTTGAGATCCACATAGGTTTCATTTTTCTCTTGCTTTTCTTTACTTTTCTAATATATAAATTAGTTGTCTTGGTAATTGCTCCTTTTAGTTTGGCCCACGGTTTTTCCACATCTCTCATTTTCTCCCAGCCTTCTAGTTCTTCCTCCAGGTACTCCCCCATTTCAACAAAGTCTGTGTTTTTGAACTGCAAAACTCAGGTCTTCGTGCGACTTTTCCATATTTATTTATTTATTTATTTTTAGTTTTTATAAACCGACGTTCCTGTATAATATACATATCACACCGGTGTACAAGGAAATAAAACTGTCGCCTCGGGGGCGGCTTACATTTTAACAAATAACATTGTAAATAACATTGTAAACAATTAACAGAGAAACATAAAGGAGCATGACAGAGCTTAAAGGAGCATAAATGAATTTAGGGGAGATTAGAGGAGTTTACAGTAAAAACAATCGTGGCTAATTAAGATTCAATAATGAGCTCTTCAGTAACTTATGTACGACAGGGGGGTCAAAAATGGTCAGAGGCTAAACTGATAAAGTAGATCTTCCTGCTCTTAGTTCTCCGGGAATGCTTGTGTGAAGAACCAAGTCTTTAGTTTCTTTTTGAATGTATTGTGGCAGGGTTCAAGGCGAAGGTCTGGAGGGAGTGAATTCCAGAGTGTGGGGCCCGCTGTGGATAGTGCGCGTTTCCTCAGGGAGGTTTTTGCCGGATGGGTGATTAGCAGCTTCTTGTATGCGCTTCTGGCTGGTTTCTTGGAGGTGTGTAGCTGGAGTTGATAAGTTAAGTTGAGAGGAGCGATGTTGTGTAGGGCTTTGTGTATCATCATAATGGTTTTAAAGTGAATCCTGTATTTAATCGGTAGCCAATGAAGCTGCTGAAGGATAGGGGTGATATGTTCCCTTTTCTGGCCCGAGGCAGGTGTAACTTGCGTGCGCCGGGCCGGATGCCGGCACGCCATGGTCCGGGGGCTGGTCCGGAGGCCACGGCCATGCCCCCGGAACACCACCGATGATGTGCCGGCCGCGACACGCCCCCAACATGCCCTCGATGAAGCGCCAGCCGTGACATGCCCCCCGACACACGCGTCCTGGGGCTTTGAGCGCGCCAGCAGCCTATGCAACATAGGCTCGGCGCGGCAGGGGGAGCTTGGGGCAGGTTTTCGGGGGGTACGCGCGTACCCCTTTGAAAATCTGCCCCTATAAGTCTAGCACTACACAAAAAACAGAAAAATATAACCAAGAAGCCCTCCAAAATAAGGATTAATTAAACTTTTTTCTTAGCTCTTCACAAGAATCTGTAGTTATGGCTGTCTCCTTGTCTTAGCTGGTTAATTAGCGTTATCAGACTTATCCAGCTAAGTAGCAGCAATGCTGCTACTTAGCTGGATAACTTGGAATTTATCCAGATAAGTGCAAAAATGTATTTACACATTTTTTACATGGGCACGCATGTTCCCAGGTACAGTTTTGCATATTTTATAACCTGCGTACATTGTATATGCACAGGTTATAAAATACCAGAGCAGATTTGCACGCGCCCATATAGACACATATATTGATGCACACGTGCCCTTTTTAAAGTTATCCTCATAGATTTGCTAGCTTACTCACATAATTTTATAACTGATAATTATTGGTGTGATATTAAACTTGCTTATTGTATAGTACTGACTGGATGGAAGTCTGAGGGAACTGGAGGGAGTTCAGGCTGAAGAACCAGGAGGGTTTTGATGACCTGGAAAGGACAGGGCAAACTGGTGGACTAATTAGTAAAACTGGTAATTTCCTTGATATGTGCATGTTTTAAAATACACTGATTTACATACATAAGTCCTACTTTATATTCACTCACAAAATATATGCGCATATATTTTTAAAATAGGAAGGAAAAATACATGCATTCAATGCATTGATATATGCTCTTTCAATGTAGTACATGTATTTGCGCACGTCTACGTATGTATGTATGTTGCAGAGTAGAGATACATATATTTTATAAAATGCATATATATCATATGTGCAAGTTATAAAATACTGCCATAGATCTGCTCACAGCATATATGTACACATATGCTGTTGCATACAATTGTTGGAAAATTATTTATTTATTTATTTTGGCGTTTTATATGCCATTGTTCCAAAAGAAGATCACAATTGTTTACAGTATTAGCATTCATAGTCAACAATCATATGCTTTGTGTTAGCGTTCACCCTTCTAATTCAACATCACAGCAAATACAAATTTTAGTTCATAGTTATGCATTTTCAAGGATACCATAGTAGTTCCTATCTAATTTAGTTTCTATTAATTTATTCTAGGTTTACATAAAAGTGAAAACAGAATCTAATCCTACTAGTAATACCTATCTGTCATTCATTATATAATGTTTGTTCGACTAGCATTATCTCGGGTACAGTCAATGCAATTATCAGGTTTATAGAAGATTACGTTAAATCATATGCCTTTCTAAAGAGCCATGTTTTTAGTTCACACCTGAAGTTCTTTCTTTCTGTTATCTGATGTATTGGCTCTGGAAGAGAGTTCCACAGCTTGGGGCCTGCTATTGAGAACATTCAGTCTCTTATTTGTGTTAGGTGAGTGTTCCGAATGGAGGGTACCATTAGGAGACCTTTGTTTGTGATCTTAGGTCTTTGTGGTGTATAGTGTTGTAGTATCACTCCTAATAGGCATGGATCAATATTGTTGATGATTGTACAGGAAGCCAGTGCAGGGCTATTAGCGAGGTCTAAGAACAGAGTTATGCCATTTCATATCTAAATGGTGTCTGATTTTGAAGACTATTTAAACCTTGGTGATACCAAGGAGAATAATGATTTAATTTCACCAGATGCATTTGAAGAGCTTTCTATAATGCTGAAAATAAGGTTGAGTTCCACAGCTGGACCTGTACCTCAAGCGACTGATCATGAGTCAGGAAAATTCTTTTAGGTTTCCTGTATTTAAAGTAGATGTCAAAGGATCAGAAGAACATTGCCATTATCAAATATACAACCAGCTAAGATATCATGAACTATGCTATTTAATGGTGGTTTAATAGTATTATACATATAATAATTTTTCTCCAGTTTTCCAATAAAAGCATTTTGGGGGCTCTTCTTCATGTCGTGGACCCAATCTGGAGGCCCTGTTACATATGATACTTTCAATAAAATAATGGATTCATCTTCTGTCAACCAAACAACCAAAGTGATTAATGTATGCAAGTTCTTATGTGATT
The DNA here is from genome assembly GCF_901001135.1 of Rhinatrema bivittatum. Classification (NCBI taxonomy): domain Eukaryota; kingdom Metazoa; phylum Chordata; class Amphibia; order Gymnophiona; family Rhinatrematidae; genus Rhinatrema; species Rhinatrema bivittatum. The sequence goes on from NC_042632.1 coordinate 5,875,696, forward strand.
TTAAAAGGAAGCTGGTATACTGACATCTGATTTTAATAGCAGATTAAATAAGTACTGACCTTCATAAACCACAAGTCTATAGGAATTTTGACAGTCAAGAGAACTTTCTAGGATTTCTTTCAAAGTCCTATAGAAAAGTTTTGCTTGCTGCAGGCGATCCTCACTACTGAATCCAGCATTGGTTATTCCAGACATTTCATACAAAGTGAGTAGAGGAGTTGCATATTCAACAATGCAGTAATATGGCTAACAGATAGAAAAAGAAATTACATGATTATAAGAGAATACTTTGTCTTCTATTCCATAGATTTAGCTATTCAAACTTAATTAACAGCCTTTAACTAGGTCTTTTAAAGCAAGAAACTTAGGTGTGCATAATTGAACAGGCACTATTGCTTGAATGTCTCAATTTGCTAGGTAATGGGAACAAAATGTTATGGGTTACTTTAATACTACCAGTTGTTTTATAAACTATACCAATATAAACTTGCTCTGCTGGAAACTCTATCTTATCTATCCCTGCTGCTCTATTTTCCTCCCCATTACAGTTATTGCCTTACCTCTATTCTCTTCCTCCAAACGTAGCCCCTTTCTTTACCCTTCCCTCCCAGTTTCCTTCTTTGTCGTTTCCTCCCCCATCCAACTCTTACTGGCCCCAGTTACATTCAACTCTACTTTTTTTCCTTTCCAATCTAACCCTTTTGCTCTCTACTTATTTATCTAGAAAAGGCTTGTGGTATAAGAATGTGCTTTGTACCCTTTGATCTTCATCAAGAATGCTGTAAATGTTGTTCTTGTAGGCTCTGCTTTTAATGCCAGCTCTGTCAATATGCAGAGCTGGCAAGTCCTTCAGGAACTGGATGTTACTGTCTACATCACTCAGATTACTGTGGATTCTGCAGCTTAATGGGATTAAAATATACAATTTGCAGGTTTCCGTGCCCAAGAGGTTGTCATTGTCCTTATTGAATAAGCAGACAGCCTTCTCAAGATCTAAAGCATTACAAAAACACAATGTAAAATCATTCATTAATGAAAGTGTTCTGATTCCTTGCTAGTGTTGCAAGTAAAACAGGAAGTGCCACACTCAGTTATACAGTACTTTCTAAATGCTTTAAAAAAATGTTAAAAGAATATAGCTGTAAATTCTGCATGTACTGCTAAGTCGGAAGTTATAAGACTACCATTCTTATGTTCTGATAATTTCTTTTTTTTCCCCTTCACATCCCATTTCCATTAGCTGTAAGAGCTAGGGATGTGAATCGTTTTTTAACGATTAAAATTATCGTCCGATAATTTTAATATCGTCTTAAATCGTTATAGAACACAATACAATAGAAATTCTAACGATTTATCGTTAAAAATCGTTAAATCGTGTTAGTGCGCACTAACGGGAGTTAGTGCGCACTAACTGAAAATGATACAAATTGACACTTTCCAGGTCAGTAAAGGTCAGTTAGGAATGAATATGTGTTCCTATTGGCTGGCTGCCCTCTTATCTATTGATGTTAACCAGGTTCCCACTGAGGTGATGGTTGGGGGGATGGGAAATGGAAATGGAAACTCAGGAACACTAACAGAAAATGATACAAATTATTGACACTTTCCAGGTCAGTAAAGGTCAGTTAGGAATGAATATGTATTCCTATTGGCTGGCTGCCCTCTTATCTATTGATGTTACCAAGGTTCCAACTGAGGTGATGGTTGGGGGGATGGGAAATGGAAACTGTTGGTAGTTGACAAAAAAAGTAATGTGATCAGTCAATATGACTAGAACCTGTGCCCTACTCCTGATACCAGGGGTGTTGTGATCTTCCTGCACTCAGTGCCCTATCCCTGATACCAGTCTGAGACAGCTCCCTCCCTGCATTACTAGTGAGAGGCTGGCTTCACAGACAGGGGGGAGCTGCCTGACCCTCACTCCTGACTTCCCCCATGTCCCAGCCAGTGAATGGTGTGTGGGTGAGGGGGGGGGGAGGATGGTGAAGTCTGAGACAGCTCCCTCCCTGCATTACTAGTGAGAGGCTGGCTTCACAGACAGGGGGGAGCTGCCTGACCCTCACTCCTGACTTCCCCCATGTCCCAGCCAGTGAATGGTGTGTGGGTGAGGGGGGGGGGGAGGATGGTGAAGTCTGAGACAGCTCCCTCCCTGCATTACTAGTGAGAGGCTGGCTTCACAGACAGGGGGGAGCTGCCTGACCCTCACTCCTGACTTCCCCCATGTCCCAGCTAGTGAATGGTGTGTGGGTGAGGGGGGGGGGGAGGAGGATGGTGAAGTCTGAGACAGCTCCCTCCCTGCATTACTAGTGAGAGGCTGGCTTCACAGACAGGGGGGAGCTGCCTGACCCTCACTCCTGACTTCCCCCATGTCCCAGCTAGTGAATGGTGTGTGGGTGAGGGGGGGGGGGAGGATGGTGAAGTCTGAGACAGCTCCCTCCCTGCATTACTAGTGAGAGACTGGCTTCACAGACAGGGGGGAGCTGCCTGACCCTCACTCCTGACTTCCCCCATGTCCCAGCTAGTGAATGGTGTGTGGGTGAGGGGGGGGGGAGGATGGTGAAGTCTGAGACAGCTCCCTCCCTGCATTACTAGTGAGAGGCTGGCTTCACAGACAGGGGGGAGCTGCCTGACCCTCACTCCTGACTTCCCCCATGTCCCAGCCAGTGAATGGTGTGTGGGTGAGGGGGGGGGGGGAGGATGGTGAAGTCTGAGACAGCTCCCTCCCTGCATTACTAGTGAGAGGCTGGCATCACAGACAGGGGGGAGCTGCCTGACCCTCACTCCTCCGGGGTATTGTGATCTTCCTGCACACAGTGCCCTATCCCTGATACCAGGGGTGTTGTGATCTTCCTGCATGCAGTGCCCTATCCCTATTAATACCAGGAGTGTTGTGATCTTCCTGCACGCAGTGCCCTATCCCTAATACCAGGGGTGTTGTGATCTTCCTGCATGCAGTGCCCTATCCCTGATACCGGGATGTGTGCAAGAAGATCACAACACCCCCGGTATCAGGAATAGGGCACTGTGTGCAGGAAGATCACAACACCCCCGGTATCAGGAATAGGGCACTGTGTGCAGGAAGATCACAACACCCCTGGTATTAGGGATAGGGCACTGTGTGCAGGAAGATCACAACACTCCTGGTATTAATAGGGATACGGCACTGTGTACATGAAGATCACAACACCCCTGGTGCCAGGGTTAGGGCACTGTGTGCAAGAAGATCACAACACTCCTGGTATTAATAGGGATAGGGCACTGTGTGCAGGAAGATCACAACACCCCTGGTGTCAGGGTTAGGGCACTGTGTGCAGGAAGATCACAACACTCCTGGTATTAATAGGGATAGGGCACTGTGTGCAGGAAGATCACAACACCCCTGGTGCCAGGGTTAGGGCACTGTGTGCAGGAAGATCACAACACTCCTGGTATTAATAGGGATAGGGCACTGTGTGCAGGAAGATCACAACACCCCTGGTGCCAGGGTTAGGGCACTGTGTGCAGGAAGATCACAACACTCCTGGTATTAATAGGGATAGGGCACTGTGTACATGAAGATCACAACACCCCTGGTGCCAGGGTTAGGGCACTGTGTGCAAGAAGATCACAACACTCCTGGTATTAATAGGGATAGGGCACTGTGTGCAGGAAGATCACAACACCCCTGGTGTCAGGGTTAGGGCACTGTGTGCAGGAAGATCACAACACTCCTGGTATTAATAGGGATAGGGCACTGTGTGCAGGAAGATCACAATACCCCTGGTATCAGGGTTAGGGCACAAGTTCTAGTCACATTGACTGATCACATTACTTGTTTTGTCAAGCTACCAACTGTTTCAATTTCCCATCCCCCATATACTGTCAGTGGGAACCTTGGTAACATGAATAAATAAGAGGGCAGCCAATAGGAATACATATTCATTCCTAAACTGACTTTAACTGACCTGAAAAGTGTCAAATTGTATCATTTTCAGTTAGTGCGCACTAACTCCCAGTTAGTGCGCACTAACTCGAGTTAGTGCGCACTAATCGGAAAAAACGATTTTTAACGATTTTTTAACTAAAAAATCGTGCCTAACACGATTTTCTTGCCCTGCCACACGATTTCTATTGTTAAGACGATATGGAACACGATTCACATCCCTAGTAAGAGCAGGAGAATATTCCTGCTCATAATCATACACAGGTTAGACTTACTTGGCAGGACAAGTTTAAGATACCCCAGGAAATAAGACCAGGCCAAGCCATGCGCCACATTCAGTTTCTGCTTTTCACAGATTTTAGAGATTTCCACAATGGTTGGATGCTGCACAAAAGAAGAAATCATAGCTTCACCTGAAAGCAAGTGCCAGTTCTTAGAACCAGGATACCAGTGCAAATTTAGGACATCCAGAATTGAGGAGTAGATATTCAAAATTCTCTAGTTGCCCAACTACAGAGTTAGGTAGCTAAATTGGGAGGTCAATATTCAATAGGCTGTTTAGTTGAGAAGTTATTTGGCTAAGGAAAGCACTTTGACAGAGGCTGTGCTGGAAGTTGCCAGGTGCAGGTAAATTTGGACCCCGCTCCCTGTAGGGCTTTTTAGGATTCGGGGAATGGGGGAGGGTCTGAGGGGGGTGGGGGAGTTGCGGCCATTTTATGAAGATGGTGGAGGGTGGGGGAGTTGCGGCCATTTTATGAAGATGGTGGAGGGTGGGGGAGCCTGGTGGCATCATTGAAAATCAAGCGGGGGGAGAGGAGGGTCAGCAGCCAGCAAATGTTTATTTTATTAATGTAGGAGGTGATGTGGAATGGGAGTGCAAGGCTGCTATGGGCTCTGTAAAATTTGATGAGGGTGGGAGGAAATCGGGCCACGGGGCCCTGTACTTTTTTTTTTCTTTACTTTCCCAGCGCTACTTATCCGGATATCTTTTATAGATATCCGGATAAGTAGCAAGTTATCCAGCCACACAAGGCTGGATAACTTAGTGGGTATACAGTATGCAATATTCAGCTAAGTTAGCCAGATAGCTCAAGCCCTCCCCAGAATGCTCCTGAAAGGCCGTTTTTTTAAATCTGGCTAAATTAGCCTGATAAGAGGCTGGAAAAGCCTAGTTTGTTATTTAGATGGATAACTAGAGTTGCTGTAGCTGGTGGGGTTTAGGGATGCCCTCTCAGGATCAGGGCAGGACCACAAGGCAAGAACTGGATCTGTCTTCTGCCTAGCCAGCCCCCCTCCTCTGCAGGTTGAGCTCTTGGATTCTGGGGGCCAATAGGACTTGGGTATACTTACCAAACATGATGGTAAAGGCTGGGTTGGTCTTCTGCCTAGCCAGCCCCCTTCCCCGCAGGTTGGACCCTTGGGTTCTGGGGGCCACTCAGCTGGCACAGACAAGGCTGGATTGGAGGCTGAGGCTGGATGCCAAGGAAGTACAGGGCTGGAGGCAGGGGCAAGATATAAGTAATACAGGTTTACAGGCAAGGGTACAAGGGCCAAACCAAGCCAGGAAACCTGGACAGGACAAGACAAGTCAAGACAAGGACTGGACAAGACACATAGCACAGAAGACCCAAAGACCACAGAGCTAGAAAGGAAACCCAGAAGCCACATGGCTAGCAGACAGCGAGAAGGCCCTTAAGCCACACGGCAAGGTTGAGAGCGAGAAGGCCCTTAGACTGCAAGGCAAGGTAGGAAGGCCCATAGGCCACAGAGAGCAGAGCAAGGAACAGAGGCCAGGACAAAGAGCTAAGAGTAACTCAATAAGAGAGAGCCCGGCAGGGATTTAAATCATACCCTGCTAGGCGCCGCGCGCCGAGCGTCGCGCGCCGAAGGAGCGCGACAAAGGGGCCTGCCCCTTTGTCTCGCCCCTTCGTAGAGCCCCCAGGAGGCCCAGAGCCTTACCCATGGAACAACCGATATCTTCAACAAAGGCAACAGCCAGCAAAGATTCAGATTAACCGTTTCAGACGTATAGAATAAAAGTCCACCTCTCCAGCAAGCTCTCCAGCATTCATCCAGCCTCTTCAACAAGCGTCCAGCATTCACCCAGCCTCTTCAACAAGCGTCCAGCATTCACCCAGCCCCTCTTTCAAGCGCCCAGCATTCATCCAGCCTCTCCAGCAAGCTTTAAACATTCATACAAATCTCAGCACTCAACATCAGCTCTCAACCAAGATTCGCCCCAGCATTTCACCCCAGCACTCAACTTTAGCACTCAAACTTAGTGACCTCCAGAAGTGGAGCTCTACCACCACTTGATCAAACAACCACCCACACCTAAGGAGGACTGAGCACTCCTCCAATCAATCCAACAAGCTTATAGACTTCCTTTCAACAATCATCCAAACCGCCCTTCATTCAGACAAACACCTTCTTTCATCCGTCCACAGACATCTCTTCTTCATACAGACTCTCACCAGTTGTATCCAGTCACAATCAAAATATTGCTCAGACTAAACCTCTTCCGGAACCTCATTCATCATGTTCACACACAACATCCCAATCATCTACAACCAGAGGAGAATCTCCTTACCTAACTCCACAAACGTCTTACAAAAAAGAATTATTCCAATCATGACGTCTCCTTTGAACCAACTTCTAGGCCTCACGCTACTCTCAGTAACACTCCTCAATGCACAATCTTTAACTAAAAAGACACACATCCTCAATGATTACCTCCTGGACTCCAACCCAGACATCTGTGCCATCACAGAAACCTGGTTAAAAAACTCGGACATTGCCTTAACCAACCAACTACCTATCCAGTTATATGACATCTTCACCTTCCATAGACACAAAAAAAGAGGAGGCGGACTTCTTCTAGCCTCCAAGAAAGAACTCAGACTGACCGCTCACACCATCAAGACTGAATCCAAATTGGAACTAGGATTAGTCAAGTCAAAACTTCTACAAATTTTGTTAGTCTACGCTCCTCCTGGAGTTTTAGAAACCGACCCTTCACCCCTCATAGAATCCATAGCAAAACATATTAACTTAGACCTACCAACTATGATTATGGGTGATTTCAACCTCCATACAGACGCTATACCGCGATCTGCGAACTGCGAAGCCTTCCTCACCACCCTCACTGCTATGGGATTCTCTCAGACTATCAACAGCCCCACACACAAAGCTGGTCACATCCTGGATTTAATATTCATTAACTCTAAATTCACATGCACGGTTGATCCCACATGTACCCCAATCCCTTGGTCAGATCATTTCTTGATAGAATCATCCTTCTCCACATACAAACAGACTCACACCTCTCCGCACCTTTCCACCATTCAATTCAGGAAATCATGTCCATCTGATATACTCAGCGAGCAGCTCTCCAAGGAACTCTCCAACCTGGACCTGTCTAATCCCGACTCAGCCCTATCTTCCTGGCAAACAATTACTGAAGCAGTCGCAAACAAATGGTGCCCAATAACCTCCAAAACAATCAATCCAAAAAAAAGGGGGAATCAACCTTGGTTCAGCACCGAACTAAAACAGATGAAACAGGACTTACGCCATAAAGAAAATAGATGGCGAAAAACCCCCAACTCAACTACCCTTTCAGCATACAAGGGTTTCTTACATCGCTATAGGACCTGCATACTACAAAAAAAAAGGAATATTACGCCAACAAAATACACCACTACCAGTATGACGCCCAGGCCCTATTTGCTTACGTAACACAAATAACTAAATCAACCCCGCCACCTATTCCAGACGAACAAGCTCTATCCAAGGCTAATGAACTCGCCTCATTTTTTCAACTGAAGATCCTAAATACTCTCGCCCTCCTTCCTCCTAATACAACACCTCTCAAATCAGATGAGAATTTCAATTTGTTCGCTAAACCTAAGTTGGACAGCTTCGAATTAATCTCCACCAAAGAGATTGAATCCATTCTAAAAAGACAGAAACCATCTAGTCATCCGGCCGATAATATCCCATCAAGACTCCTGCTGCTTATTCCAGACACAATCTCAGGACCTCTAACAAATATTATTAACAGCCTTCTAACTCAAGGAAGCTACCCAGACAGCCTAAAAACTGCTTCTCTTAAGCCCCTCCTCAAGAAACACAATCTAGACCCTAATGTACTAGCCAACTTTAGACCCATCTCCAATCTACCATTCGTTGCCAAACTTACAGAGAAACTGGTAAACACCCAGCTTTCAGAATATCTAGAGGACCATAAGATCCTATACCCCTCGCAATATGGCTTCCAGAAATCACGCAACACGGAGACCCTCCTCATTTCGCTTACAGACCATATTATAATGGGATTAGACAAAGGACATTCCTTCTTATTAGTTCTGTTAGACATTTCGGCGGCATTCGACACAGTCAACCACACCATCCTCCTGGATCGCCTTGAGGATATCGGCATCTCCGGATCAGCCCACAACTGGTTCAGGTCCTTTCTCAGCAATAGGACTTTTAAAGTCAAAATCAATAACAAGGAGTCACCTCTAACAAAATCTTCCCTTGGCGTACCACAAGGATCCTCGTTATCTCCAACCCTCTTTAATATATACCTCCTCCCCCTCTGCCAACTACTGACAGACCTCAACCTAATTCACTATCTGTACGCAGATGATGTACAGATTCTAATCCCAATAACAGAATCCATCTCAAAAGCTCTCACCTACTGGAATAACTGTCTTCTATCCATTACTAATCTACTCAACAGCTTAAACTTGGTCCTCAATGCCTCAAAGACGGAACTTCTCTTCATCTCTTCAAATGAAAACAATCTTCCTCCACCTTCACCGCACAATGCTCACATCACCTGTACGCACGTTAGAGACCTTGGGGTAATAATAGACAATCGTCTAAACCTTAAAAAAATGGTCAACACAACTACCAAAGACAGTTTCTTCAGACTACAGGTTTTGAAACGACTGAGACCACTCTTATTTTTCCAAGACTTCAGGACAGTCCTCCAGGCTCTTCTGTTCGCCAAAATAGATTACTGCAGTGCCCTCTTTCTAGGCCTCCCTAAATCTTCCACCAAACCACTGCAGATGTTACAAAATGCGGCAGCGAGACTGCTGACCAACACCAGCCGCGGTGAACACATCTCCCCCGTCCTCAGAAACCTACATTGGTTACCAGTAAATTTCAGAATCCTGTACAAATCTATTACCCTAATACACAAAACCATCCATCAGCAACTCCAACTCGACCTGGATATCCCTTTCAAACTCCACTCCTCTAACAGACCAACGAGAGATATCCACAAAGGCACTCTGAAATTTCCCCCTACTAAAGCCACTCGCCTCTCTACGACCAAAGACAGAGCTTTTTCAATTGCAGGCCCAGCTATCTGGAACAATATCCCAGCAAATCTCAGATTGGAACCCTGCCTCTTAACCTTCAGAAAAAGACTAAAGACGTGGCTCTTTCACCAAGCCTTCCCAGATCCACCGGATAATCACTAGTTTGAGCCTCACTTCTTACAAGGACTTTGACACACTTCCTCCTGAACAATGGACACTGGCATTTCCTGGTTAAAGCATATGCTCTAACCCGTTAAATTATTCGTATCATGTTATATTTATTCTACCTGCCTCTATCTTCCTTCCAGCTTGTCTTTAAGCCTCCAAGTTTTTCATACCTTGTTGATTGTAACTTTGACTTATTCCTTTTCCTGTTATCTATTATTTACCAGAATTGTTACCTCAGTTTTACCCTTTGTTAAAATGTAAACCGATCCGATATGGTTATCTACTATGAAGGTCGGTATAAAAAACTGCTAAATAAATAAATAAATAAATAAATAAATAAATAAACCAGCAAGGAGGTTCTGGCAAGGCAAGTATAATAGAGCTGGGGCTGGGTTTGGTACAGGAGGAAGAAGGAGTCTGGCAAGTTCTGGAAGCCAAGCCTGATGAGGAGTCCTAGTCGAGAAAAGGCTGCACCACAGGCTGATTTAGGTTGGTCACTGAAGAGCTGGTTCTGATGGCTGAAAGCAGAGTTCGTAAGAGTCCACTGTTATTGAGGAGGTGTCATAGCAAGAGGCAGTAGGGTAGGATGAGGCTGTGTAGCAGGCGAAATCCTAACATGAGATCCATCTAAATGGCTTTTGAATAAGGATCTCTGGATGTTTTGAAAATGGAGATGTGATTGGGTGAGGGGGAAAGGCACAGAGCCAGCTGGCACTTAAATTTCAGGTTCCATGGTTCTCCCTATGAAAGTTGGCTTAAATTGAGATATATTATAGTTAGACAGATTTAAGTATTTTTTCACCCACAATCTAGCTGGTTATTTTGCAGCTGTGTATGGTATTGTAAATCTATCCCAAGAGAAGAAGCAACATTGAGGGAACTGATGTAATGTGTCTTTTTTGAAAATAGTTTAATAAATGAAAGAAAATGATTATATCAGGTACATATAGCAGACAGACATTAAACAATTAATTAATAAAAGATGCCAAATGCTTAGAAGAATTTTTATTACAAAAATACTGAATATTCAAGAAATTCAAAAGGTGTAATAGATTCATAAGAGCAATTCCCAATCCAATAGCCTAGGGGTGGCCAACTCCAGTCCTGAAGTGCACATACAGGTCTGGTTTCAGGATATGCACAATGAATATGCACAAGAAATTTGCATGCACTGCCTCTTATATGCAAATATATCTCATGCATATTCATTATGGATACTCTGAAAACCAGGCCCATTTGTGGCTCTTGAGGACCAGAATTGGCCACCCCACAATTTAAAACAATTTTTGCTACAAAGATAAATAGAAGCACATAGATTTTTAGTTAAGCAAGCATATTAATTTTGTCAGGAAGACCAGAGCAGCATTCATGGTGCCACAACAGGTCCCAGGACGACCTCCCTTGCGGTAGTTGCCAGTCCTACCAGGCCCCGGCATCCCATGGTGGCGGTCACCGGGCCTTCCACTGTGCACCGGGCCTCATGCCGAGGTTCGGCGTCCTCGGCCATGTTATCCACGCCCATATGCACGCGCGGACTGCCTGGACTCATGTAGGGCCAAGGGAGGGTCCTAGCTCCACGGCACGCCCTGATTGAGCCCCAGATGTAAGGAAGTTCCTGTCTCTGCTTCCTTGCCTTGGCAATCGGGTCGGTTTGTTCGAAGATTGCCTCTGACCTTGTACTTGTTCCTGCTTGTCCTAGTCTCGTTCCAGGATCCTTCTATTCCAGTTCTGTTTCTGACTCGTTCCTGCATCCTAGTTCCTGTTCCTGCTTGTTCCTGTGTTCGTCTGTCCCTCTACCCAGGTAGTACCCTCAGATTGTCTAACTGGTACTGACCTCAGCCTGTTCCTGACCTGTCTGCTTGCCTGCCTGCCACCTGCCTCAAAGACCACAGCCTGTTCCTGACCTGCCAGCCTGCCTGCCGCCTGCCTCAAGACTTCAGCCTGCCTTGACCTCGTCTGACCTCCGGTACCTGACCTCAGGAGGCGTTCCACCTCTGCCCCAGGACAAGGGTCCATCCCCGAGTGCAACAGGTTGCCAAGGCCATGGACTCGGCAGAGTCTCCCGCCTCCAGGGCCCTGCCAGGACTGGCCACCACAGTGAAACAACATCAAGCTTTAGAGACGCTGGCCTCTTCGGTTGAAGAACTGCGCTCTCAGCTACAAGATATAGCAATGCCCAACCCGGTGGGCTTCTCGGCCACTATGCTTCCCAAAGCAACTCTGGCACTTCCTGCACCCCCCAGGTATAATGGGGATCCACACTCCTGTCGTGGTTTCCTTAATCAGTGCTTTATGCAGTTCGCACTACAACCCTCGTTGTTTTTTAAGGAGATCACTAAAATCACCTTCATTCTGTCTCATTTGGAAGGGAAGGCTCTGGCATGGGCCTCTCCCTTATGGGAACATTCTGATTCCATCCTCTCCAAGCTATCTGACTTCATTGCCCTCTTCAAGCAGACCTTCAGAGACCCAGTTCATATGGCTATCACTAGTCATAGCTTACTCCACCTCCGTCAAGGATCAAGGACCCTCTCCGAATACACAGTGGAGTTTCAGACCTTAGCCATAGAACTTGGGTGGCAAGAAGACTGTCTGCAAGCCATCTTCCTAGATGGACTCTCCTGTGCTCTGAAAGATGAGCTCTCTGTCCGTGAGACTCCCACGTCTCTAGAAGACTTGATCTCCCTTGCCGGGAGGATAGATCATCACCTCCGGCAAAAACGCCTAGAAGTAAAGGCTCCACGCCCTCCTCCAGTACATCCCACAAGTGCACCCTGCATGCCAGCGAAGATTCCTGCACCATCACTTCCCTCCATGGTAGAACCAATGGAGGTGAATCGTGAGCGATTGTCTCCGACCGAAAATCTCCGTCGGCGAAAGGAGGGGCTCTGCTTTACTGTGGCACTTCTGGACATTGTCTGCAGTATTGCCCCGTCCATCCGGAAAACTGCAACGCCTGAGCCCGGCGGGGGTCCCGAGCTTAGGCGCAACTGTTTCTGGCCCTCAACTCTTGCTTCCTGTATCCCTGGGCATTAAGGCCCACACCTTTGCGACCACTGTGCTCATCGATACCGGAACAAGCAGTAGTTTCATTACGGACGATATCGTTAAACACTTGAAGATACCTCTCCAACCTTTAGAGGTGAGTATTCTTATTGCCTCCATTCAAGGGGAACACCTTCCAGGTCTCATCACTCACCAGACAGTGGCTGTCCATCTCACTGTAGGTACCCTCCATAAGGAAGAGACATTCTTCTACGTCCTAAAACGCTCAACCCATCCGGTAATCAGTGAAAGGAGAAAAGTCCAAAGTGATATAGTGAAATTGAAAGGTGAAAATGATCAGTGGGTGGAGACAGATGAACAAATGGCAGAAATATTAAACAAATATTTCAGTTCGGTGTTTACTAAAGAAGACCCCGGAGAAGGACCGACGCTAGTTAACAAGAAACTGGAGGGGAGTGGAATGGATGAAACTCTATGGAAGAGAATGTATGGGAAGAACTAGGAAAACAAAGGGGACAAAGCCATGGGGCCTGATGAGGTTCATCCCAGGATACTGAAAGAGCTCAGAGATGTACTGGCGGCTCCGCTGAGTGACCTGTTCAATAGATCCCTGGAAACGGGTGTGGTGCCGAGTGATTGGAGAAGAACGGAAACTGTCCCGCTTCACAAGAGTAGGAGCAGAGAGGAGGCTGGAAACTACAGGCCAGTTAGCCTCACCTCGGTGGTGGGAAAAGTAATGGAGTCGCAGCTGAAAGAAAGAATAGTGAACTATCTACAGTCAGAAGAATTGCTGGGCCAGAGGCAGCATGGATTCACCAAGGGAAGGACCTGTCAGACAAATCTGATTGACTTTTTTGATTGGGTGATTAGGAAATTTGATCGAGGAAGAGCGCTCGATGTCATTGTTGCATCTGTCGGTCTCAGACAGCTTCGACCTCTGTGCCTCACCTTTCTTCCTTCTCTCTCCTCAAGCCTTGGGAAGATGGCTGCTGCTGCGTCTTCATGCCGCTCTCTCCGGCATCCCCGGAACGGCAACGGGTGTGATGCTGAGTGATTGGAGAAAAGCAGCAGTGGTCCCTCTTCACAAGAGTGGGAGCAGAGAGGAGGCTGGAAACTACAGGCTGGTTAGCCTCACCTCAGTGGTGGGAAAAGTATTGGAGTCGCTGCTGAAAGAAAGAATAGTGAACTATCTACAAGCAGCAGAATTGCTGGACCAGAGGCAGCATGGTTTCACCAAGGGAAGGTCCTGTCAGATGAATCTGATAGACTTTTTTGATTGGGTGACTAAGGAATTGGATCAAGGAAGAGCGCTCGATGTCATCTACTTGGATTTTAGCAAAGCTAAAATCCAAGTAGATGACACAGGAGGCTAATGAATAAAATGAGAAGCTTGGGAGTGAGTGCCAAAGAGGTGGCCTGGATAGCAAACTGGTTGAAGGACAGAAGACAATGTGTGATGGTAAAAGAACTTACTCAGGGGGCGCTCTAGGGAGCCGATGCGAGCGGACGTCTGAGAGCAGAGCTCCGTCCCCTTCAGGCCTTACACCATCTAATTTATACTAACTCCAACAGCCTCAGCTTTGGCAAATTACTCTGATAGTCGCCGAATCATGAGAAACTTATGGCTTCTAAACGGAGGACGACTGAACTGAAGCAATTTTCTTATGGTAAGGCGCTAGCGGACACAGATACCAACATGGCCGCCGCACAGCCCGACGCAGTACATGCCACTGATGACCCGTTGATGGAGCCTCCGAGTGAATCCTCGCCTGGGGATGACACCCACTTTAACTTACCATCCCGGGATGAAATCCGGAGTTGGTTTATAGAACTGAGGTCCGAACTGCGCCAGCAAAAATCAGACCTAATGGCGGTCATGGCGGACCTTAAGGAAGATTTTGGCGCGCTAGGCCATAGAGTGGATGAGTAGGACATCAGAGCAGA